>NC_133205.1:32569041-32809041 GCF_958299795.1 Porites lutea
AAAATCTAACGTATTTCAAACTCTTCAAGTCACTGTTAAAAGGAAGGAAAAATTCGAGGAGCTTCCATTAGAAAACATTGAAGCAAATGTGGGATACAATAATGATAAGGATGACAGGAGCGACGCCTTTGGTGGTTGGAGGTCAGCTCGGGCTGGAAGTTTAATCGAATTTTCTTTTCAAGTTCCAGCTGCGACGAATTATAAAGGGTATGCATCTAACAGTTACTCACTAGGCATGGTGATCCGACGTTTGACCCAAAATTCAGGACAAGTCAAGATGTGGTTGGACAACAGCAAAAAAGCTGCAGTAACCATCGTGGGGAAAAGGTTTGGTAGAGTTCACTTCCAAACTCGCGTCTACTTTGTAGACTCAAACGTCCTTCCTGGTCACCATACTTTAAGACTGGAGACAACAGGTAACAAAGCAATTGGGCTTTTAGTCAGTGGCATTGTGCTAGGTCCTTCTGGTATTCGAGGGTTTAAGGGTTATAAACCTACTGGTACCCTTGAAAAAGTATGGAGTAGAGAAGACTATGAAAAGTTTAAAATATGAGCAAAGGCAATTAATACAAATGACAAAATAATAAAAAGGCCAAAAAGTAAGCGAGTAACCTTCGGTGTTTTTTGTAGGGATTGTTTCTCTTGTACTGCAACAAAAGTTTTATGACTTTCATGTTTTCGTAACAGTTTTCTAAAATTTCTCTTTTGAATCACAGTGAACATCCAAGCTAACAATTGCCTATTAAATGTAGGTATGCTGAAGTATCTTTAAGTCATGAAAATTCAACAGTGAACCAATTTTTTATATCATATTTTCGATACGGACTCATCATTTGATGGAAAAAGAGGAAATGGATTGATATTTCAAAAGGGAATAACTGGGGATCAATAAACCATTAGTGCCATTTAAAACCAGTTTCAACAAGAGCGAAGAAAGAAAAATTTTATCTTCATTTTTTCACTACATATATGGTGCTAAGAGAACAAACCTAAAACGTTCCCTTATAGGTAGAACATTTTAAAAGTTACGACTTGAAAAGGTGCTTGATTGCCGGGTTACATTCCAAAAAAGAAAAACGCTTGTAGAGTTTGTTACAAATCTTGCCTAGTTTTGTTTTGGGGACACTGCAGTGCTTTATACGTTTGAACTTTCCTGAATTTGCGATTCACTCTTATACAATATCTAATCAGGTGAAATTTGATTTATTCTCTAAAAATTGCCTGAGTACCGAGACTAAATAGTGTTCAGTTGTATTCACTTATTATTTACCGATATGTAACTAGTCCCAGTCTAATCTAGTCTATTGACTGATAAAACGTACAGCGCATCACATCAGAGTATCAAATCAATGACATAAATCAACCCTGCCAAACCAATGGTCCAAATGGTTTTTAAGTTATTTTTTTAACGCCATTATTAGTAGCACAATAGGCAAATCATTTTCAAGATCATTGGTGGCCAAATTATGGAATTGCATACCTCCAAGTATTAGAAAACTCCTAAAGCAGCTTTAAAATGAAAAAAAATTGCTTACTTCAAATCCTTTCACAGACAACGACTATTCTGGACTACCTACCTTACCAGGACAAACGCAACATATTCAAAATCATACGTAACTCACTCACACATTATCATTGCAATCATCTTAATAGTGTACTTGTAAGCTTCTGATTTAAATTCTGTATTCCAGCTAACCTCAGCATTGTTTTTAACTTAACTTTTCTTTTTCTCTTTACCATTTGCACAATTTATATAAATAACTTTTATTGACTTGTTCATTGAATACTATTTGGAGTGCGTATTTTGTGTTACATAGACACTGCGGTGCCCATCTAGACTAGCCTTTGCTATTTGTGAGCAGTGAGGAAATAAAACTGTAAATGCCAATAAAATGAAATGAAACATTACCTCCCCTGCTTCTAATCTCTAGCTGAAGATGGCTAAATCTTATTCAGGCAGTTCTTATCTTCTTAAAAATAAAGATACCAGGAAGAATTTGTAATATCCGGCTTTAAACTCACTAAACCACAGAAGAGCTTGGCTTCACAAACAGTTGAAGTATGTCTAAACTACCTCCAAATAACACTGAGGATATACTTAACGCGTGATGTAATACTAGCAATGACATCTTCTCAGTTAAAATCTTCCGAAAAATTAACACTCAGATTGGAATGATGGTGGTCGCTTGCGTGGCAGGCGTTTGAAAAGGAAGGGAAAGGAGGTTTTGGGAGTGAGAAAATAGGGGCGCGCGAGGAGGGAGGGATGGAAACTTTCTTTCCCTCCTCGCGCGCCCCTTGCGTTTCTCTTGCGCATAAAAACCCTTTTCCCTTCCCTTTCAAACGCCTGCCACGCAGGCTATGATGGTGGCTGACATCTAAGCTATGGTTATTGTATTAAAAATATTGGGTGCAGCCTGATTATATACGTAGCCTGCGAAAACAGCCGTTTCTCCTCGCTCTTTGCCGCTGAGGACGTTTCACGAGAAATAACGTCTGCGACTCAGCGACAGAAATTCCATACTGATGACGTAAAATCTGTCCGAAATCCGGTCAGAAGGGCTGATTGGTGGACTGAGTAGTTACATTACACGAATGACAGACAAAAGACAAAAGGCCTCGAAGGTTGGAGGTGGAACCTCATGACCACAGGATATATTATATAAACATTGATTTACGTCATCAGTAGCTGAGTCGCAGACGTTCCTCCGCGCGAAACGACCCCAGCGGCGAAGTGCGAGGAGAAACGGCTGTTTTCACAGGCTATTATATACGCCATTTTTCAAACGTTATCGCGGCACCGCAGGAAGTTTGAGTATATTAATAATTATACAGGCTTGCAAAGCAGCGGATAATCTTTATACTAAGAGAAAATTTGTGCTATACCCGGTAGCCTGCATAAATAAAATACTGTTGTGCCTTTACTTCGAGATTCAGTGATGATAGCACAGAATGTTGCTCTAAAAAATGCATAGGAATTAAGGAACTACAAAAATAAAACAAAATTTTTAATCCTGGATTGGCGCTGATCGGCCTTTCAGGTACCGGGGCCAGGTAAGCTCTAATCGACCTTCCAACAACTGGACCCAACGTGTAAATTGTAATGAAGCAAGAATTTTTTCATAACAGTATATATCCCATGTTCCCTAGCGTTGTATATATCAACACCATTCTTCCTATTGTGTGCCCCTAGGCATGACGCAGTGCACCGCCTGCAATTCATGTGAATGTACAGCTGTCCACACCTGTGGACAGCGACCATTTTCACCACTCCACATCTAATTACATATTCATGTGGATTGTAGGTGGTGAGAATATGTTATGAGCAACTCGCTCTACATGTGTAAATGGGATCAAACCAAAGCTTGGGGTAGATGTATAGCAAATTTAACATTATTTCTAGAGCGTGGTTGCCAAGCGGTTAACACCTTGATCTCCGAATTTGGAGGTCGGGGTTCAAACCTTGCCATCACGTTGTTTCATTAGACAAGAGAATTTACTCCACTTTGTCTCTCTTCACCCAGGTTTGTAAATGGGTACCGTAGAAATACTGCTAGGGGTAACTTTGATGGACAATTCTTCCATCCAGGGGAGCATAGCAATTATCCTCAGTCTTTTCTTAGTATGGAAACCGGGGATAATTTCGGGCCTTAGCTCGAATGCAGACTTAACCTTTTATGATTAAAGATTGTTTCTTTTGATATGAACTCTCTTTTAAGTTAGGTTTCAGCTATTAAGTTTGGAAACTTACTTTGAGTTTTCTAATATCATATGTGAATTTAAAAAAGGCTCTATATGGGTGTCAATGTATTTAGCACGAAGTACTAATTTTACGTCTCCTACTGGAGACGGGACAGCCATTTTGCGTGGTCATCCGAGCCACACCAAGGTCTAACTGTATGCAGGGAAAAGACAGTACCTTCATTTCTCCGTTATTTTAAGACCCTGATCTTTGGTCCGGACCCCGGGAATCAAACACACGGCGTCCCGCTCTGCCGTGAAGCGTTCCAGACCAGTGACTGAACTAATCATGTCGCGGTTCAAATAAAAGGCAAACACTTTTCATATTTGTATTCTGAACATTTTATTACCTTAGGAGAAATGAGTTTGAGCAAAAAAATCTAAAGTTATTGAAAATAAACAATCAGGCAAAGAACGCCCGTTTACTTAATCCACCCTGAGCTACTTTTTCTTTGAGCAGAACTCTTGAATTTTTCAAAATTTCGAGTCTAATGGAACTCTCTCAAGGCAGTTTAGTTCATTTTGTTTAGTTTTGTAAATGAACTTCTACGAAACTGAGCATCAGCGGAAAAAAACTTCTAGGTGAAAAATCGACGCTTCGCAAACATTAAAAATCACAAAGATAAAGTTTGAAAGACTGACACATGCCTTAAACAGTTTTGAAAAAATGCATTCCATTTTATAATTATCCAGTTAAGTCCATTATCAAATTTCTTGATTTGTACCAACCCCCTATTAAACGTTTATGAAAACACATTTCTATTATACTGTTTAAAATGAAAAAACGTAAAAGAAAACGAAAAAAGAAATATTTACTTCTGAACACTTGTGCTTTCCCGCTACAAATAACTTGGTAAGCCAAACATGCTGATTTGTAAGTTGTCAGAATGCTGAGCAAGGTGTGCTTGATTTTTGTCCCTCTACCCCTTGATTATAAGAGCCGTTCAGTACTGTTTGTAACTGGATTAGCCGCCATTACAACGAGTATTTATTGTTTGCGAAAATTAGGTCATCATAGATGTTCTTCGCCGTCCGTCTTGCTCATTTCGTTCCAGTGCAAGCTGCCACGCATGAATCGTGTGCTTGACAGAAACGTCTTCGGGCATTTCATCCAAGCCCGGAAATTCTTCCTCGTTTTCTTCAAAATACCTCGCCAAGTATTCACTTAGGCTGTAGAAAGAATCAATAGCTTAAATTTAAGGTGCGTTTGTTAGAATGCTTCATGGAAAGTTCGCGCGTATGGTATTTGCACATGGTTTTTTCACTTCAGTAATATATAGATATAGCCAAGGCCAAAGGCGAAGCTCCCGTTAATAAATTTATAATTTACTTCAAACAAACCGATTAAAATAGAAATCCACCAGCAATTGAGCCTGCAATCATTTAAAAGCTAACGACTTGTCAGCGACGGACGGTCACGTGACTACCAAGCGACATTCATAAAGCCAATAAAAATTAAGGCTTACACGCAAGGATTGCATGATGATAACAATTATTTCATTGATTTTAAAAGAAACGCAAACGTAAGGTAAATACAATACAATATAGTACAATACTTTATAAAAGAGATAGAAAACAAAACAAAATATCTCTCGAAAGGAGATATCTAGAGGTTATCCCTATATAAAAGACACCCCAAAATAAAAGAAAACAAATGTAAAATCTAGAATCTAAAACATTATATACTGAGAAAAAAAATCTAAAAACTAAAACCTCGAATCAAAAACAGTATTTGCATATCATAATTTAAACCATTATTCCACACAATAACAATCCGTACAAAAAAAAAGAATATTTGTAGCAATTTAACTGGCAACTTTTACATAGAGCTTATAATCGTGATTGGCTCTAGTTCGATTACACATGGTAAGCTCAAAAAAGTCCGAAAAAGGAAGGCTATCTAAAAACGTTACACACTACCTCATTTCCCCAATTTCTTCTTCCTCCTCAGCAAGACTAACACAGATGACTTCAACAACTTTAGTCAAGAAGAGATGTACGTCAATTTTTTTCCTAAGCGCCCCACTAAAGCGAGTTACCACTTTCTTCGGCATTTCATCCTTAAAACAGTCCGGAACGTGCTCAAAAGGATCCTGAGAACGATAGAGATGAAAAATACAAAAGGAGTCCAGTTTACTAAGTTGCAAATATACACAAAATAAAAGAAGTTAGCAAATCTATTAGTGACCAAGTTACAGATAAGCATCGTTTAAAGCAAATTAAAATAATAGAAAAATACCTCATTGTTGTTTAAGAGAAACCTTGCACGCGCAACAGCAAGGGTTCGCCACAATTCCAGAATGTTTTTTAATTTGCACTGCTGGTAAGCCTGGAAATAAGGAAAACAATTTTTTTTCAGTTTGAATAGAATAAAATATCTTTAAAAAACAAAACAAACAAAATATACCTAACTTTAAAGGCGTGTCATAAAACCAAATTTTAACATACATTTCAGTCATCACGACCTCTTTAACAATTTCCTAATGAATTCAAAACGGGCGTCAACATTAGAATCAACCAACTACATTACACGTGCTGGATATTCTTCTTCCTGTTTTGATATTATTTGTGAATTTATATTTATCATAGTTCTAGGAATAATTTAATGGTCTTGTATTTTGTTCACACGATTTCCTTTTCCCCGACTCGATTACGGTATTTTCGGCTGGGCGGGCTTGGGGCAAACATATGTTGGCTTAAATGTTGTAAACATAAAATCTTGTGTCCCAAGAGATACTTAAAGTCATTTCTACAATACGGGACCAAAAATTATCATGGTTTAGTCCTTCACCAGAAAAGCACTACAGTTAAAACCATACGGCAACTAATAACTACTACAGCTGTACTTATCAAAATAAATAAATTACATTTTATGTTTAATTTTTATTGAAAACCTTCTTGTTTTTCTGCCTTGATTTTCCTTCATTCAATCGCAACACGTCCCTGCAATAGTCACCGATGCTCATCTCTGGGTCTCCACCACTTATAGACAAAAAGCCAACTGTAATTTCCAGCGTTTTGATTACGTCGGTAACATCTTTGAGATCTTTGAACTCCGACAGGATCTGAGAACGAATGTGTCCCGTAATGGGCTCCTTCGAGATAAATAGAAAAAAAAATGTGTAAAGAAATGCTGTTTTGCTCATGTAAAAGTTTTTATTGCTGATAATTAACTACTTGATATGTAAAAACAACGCACCTGTGGAATCTTGTGTTTTAATGCAGCAAAGGAAAACTCATCTCGGGCATCCTCGAGAAACACAAAATCTTCTATCTGATATGTAAAAAATATTTTATGTTTTAATACAAAGGTTTTTTTCTTCTATAATTTTGTAGGTTTAAAATCAAGTTAAAGGTGCCGGCGATGAGTTAAAAACACAGTGTAATTTGCTAAACTTGATCCCCTATCGTTGTCCCTGGTTTGCTTCAAAACACTTTAAATTCCATCATTATGGTTTCTTTCAAACTTCACTTTTCAGTGAAGCCCGCCAAGAATTCTTTATTGGACGGTCGCGAATTTCCAGTCTCTCCCTTAAGCCGCTACAATTGTTAAAAAATGTCCAGCGATCTAACCATCGTTAACATTAAACCAGGGACGCCGAAGCCGGGGCCTAACCTTCAATTTTTTTCCATTCGAATCAGATATTTATCAGTGTCACGTGTGCTTGTTTCTCCTTGTTGTGAGAGCTCATAGAAGCGTTACGTGGTGGTGCCAGCTATGGAGCATTACTCAGTCTAGGGCCTGGCTGCCAAAAGTGGACGCCCCTAGATGTTCCAGGCACCCAACCTCGAATCAGCGATGCGGTTGTTAATACCAAAAGGATTTACTAAAACGTCTTTCAACAAAGTAAAAAAAACTTAAATTTCCTGTCAGTACAGAGCATTAAATAAAAAGTTGATTACTTCAAACTCCACTTGTGGTCTTCCCCGTATGAACCGATCAATGATTTGCTTCTCAAGCGCTTCCCAGTTGTACTGGAGCTGCGTTTCTCTTCCCATTTCTAGCGAGTAGCTGCAGCTCGCCAAAATCATAGGCAATAGGTCCCTCTCATAGTCATATGCAATCAGCTGCGAAGGCGACACCTCAGAGAGGGGAACATGGCCTTTGGGACTGGTATAAGATAAAAGACATGCATAAGAAATTAGGATTTTTAAAAAGTCATACTGAAACTTAATTAAGCTTATTTCAAATTAAAAAAATTATGATTACTGCCAATAATATAAGAAATCATTTGTTAAAATTGGTACCGGTTCGTTTTTCGAGCGGCAAAACGGTTTTAATTTCGAAGGCGACTGCGCGATGTATGAAGTAAGTAAATAGGAATGCGGCCTCTCGTGGTACTCAGATCAAGTGCGAGTTGCACATTTGCGGTAAGGGCTGGAAGCGTGGAGGAGGTTTTGTGCCACTGGAAACTCATTGTAAATTACCTTATATACCTAGCAAATCGGTGCACATCGTTTCAGCAACTTCAATGGATACAAGGGTCATGGGGATGCAAGCCAAAATTTGTGCATATTTACGGAATTTATCGCGCTGTGCTCGGTGTAGTTTAAGGAAAAAAAGGTGCTTTAAAAATGGAATCTACATATTTTTTTTAAATTAGGTTTTAAATGCTAATTACGTGAAACTTGGATGAAAGTAAAAAGAATAGTGAAGTTACCTGGTATTTTCACAACTTTGGTACGCTTGAACAAGTTCATTGTGGGCATTGACTAAAAAGAACATTAGTCCCTTGCAACAAACGCCTGGCCCTTCACTGGCTGGGAGTACTAATGACACGCTCGAAGTTCTCTCCATCGTCTTTGTACACTGCTCTTCAGTTGGAGCAAATCGTCCTGAAAGCAAGGGAAGTTATGGTGCTGATGATGCTTAACTTCTGGGTGCTCAAATTTTTTAAGGGCATATTACAAATCTCGATGCTACGAAATATTGTTTTGTATTGATTACAAAACAACTAATACAGACACAAAAATGCCCCACACTTCTCTTAAACAACATTTACATCTGTTAACTGTTGAGGCAAAGCGCCGTCTATACTACGTAAAATCGAGGTGTGAGCGAAAAGTAACCCTACGGAGCGAGATAGGAGGAGCGTAGCGCGGGTAGGAGAGAACCCTGGGAACTAGGATGACTCATAACTAATTGAATTGCAAGATTCGTAGGATTATTTCCGAAGCGATACATTTATAACGTCAGGGGATCACGAAAAAAGCACCATTGGTACCTTGAGAACTTAACTGGTGACGAACAAGATCCCATGCACACTGGAAACTTTGAAACAGCTTGAGTACGCTCCCTTTTTGATCTATGAAAAAGGAAGAAATAAACATTCAAAAAATTGTGGCAAAACAGCAGTTGCTTCACTTAAACATTTCAACAAATCGGATGATGTTTTATTTCATTCTATCGCGTTGAAGTTTTGTTCTTTACATAACCCTTGTTCAACTACCCTTTTCTTTAGTAAACTTCATTTCCTTGTCCCATAATTCCCCAGCTGCAAATAATTCAGAACGGAGAATACGTATTTCGAGAGACAAAAATTTCGTACAGTAAATAGCCAATTAAAATACCGTATTGTACATCAACCTCGCTACGTTTAGGCCTTCGGTCCTTGCCGCTGGGAAAAGAATAAATGTTCTGCTGTTACGGGCAAAATAACCTGGCCAAACACATGTTATTGAACGTGAGACAAATGACGAACATTTTAATGGAAGGTGGTGACTGTGTACAGTCTGTCATTAATTTGACAAGGAAGGTGGTTTCGATCTTTTTATTTTAAAATACTAAGCAGAAAAGGAAGGAACAATTTCTTAATGTAAAATTATTATTATTCAACCACTTATTATAAAATAGCTGGAATATTCGCCTAACCTAATATTATAGGTGACGAATTACTCCTTAATTTTGGCGCGAAATTTCAGCGATAATTTGTAATTTCACATGTGAAATTACAAAATTGCCATGGCAACCTTCTGTAGGTCTCAGTGTCAAGATGGCGACAAAGTTTTAAAATGCCGTGAATGAAGATGTCAGGGCACAAAAAGACGCTTTAGAAAACCTGAACACACAAGAGAACATCAAGAAGGACTCTAACAGGTATTTTGCCGAAAAAGTCTGAACTTTACAAGCCAAATTTAAGGTCTAAACATTTGAGAGAGTGGATTTCTCGATCGATATGATCCAGGATAAACATGTCAAAAATCCAAGATTGCTAACGTAATTCGTCACCCATGATATTAATAGGTAATCAAATTGTATACTCGTGAAATTAGGGAATAATTTCACTCGTCACCATTTGATTACACATACAAATTCAATAGCGCGAGCGTACTACATATTTCCATTGAGCAAGGCGATGACGTCAATAAGCTATACCTCGAGTTCTTGTGAGCTTAACACTATCCTCCAAAGACGTCTCCCAAGTGCATCCATAACTCAACAGTACATGATGAAGCGTTTGCCATGTTTTATAAGGTAATTTAATAGAAAACCTTTCGAATTTGTTTACCGATAGTAGGGAAAAGACGTGAGTGTTGTTTTTGTCATCTCCTCGAACTGTGCGGGCTATGGCGTGTGCAGATCATTCTTTGCAAATTTGTTTCTCTCAAAAATAGTTTTTCGGTGAATTAATAGTTTTCCGGCACCTCAATATGGATTTTACAATTTTTTTTGAGTTGTCATAAGCGACTTGAGGAAACTTTTTCTCAGTTTCAAGAAAAAAAAAACAACTGTGAGGTAAAAAAGATATTTAGTCACGTAGACACTGACGCGTACTGCTTTGAGCGCGCGTTGCAATAATAAAATTTTAATTAGTTAACTGCTGCATTGATCGCTTTGATAATGTTATTTAAGCAATAGAAAACGTTTTCCGTGTTTGCACAGCCTGATATAAACACGAGAAGGGTTGGGAGAATTCGAGACAGTTATGCAAACCCGAGACGAAAAAAACAAAACTCTCTTGTTTAGAGCATTGATTAAAAGAGAAATTCTTACCAGTCGCGAAGTCTTCTATACGAAGCTTGTAGGCGTAATCAGTCTTTAGTTTGTTTTGCAAAAAATATGCTTTCCAAAATACGTGTTTTTCTCGCGAAAAAACTGTCAGCTCAAGCGAAAAAAAATTGGCACAGCATGTTTCTAAAGATTTTTCAAGTTTCAACCGACGAGGAAATGGGTAAATAAAGTAAACTTGTCGAGTTTTTCAACCCAAAACCTTTTCCAAATTCGTCCTTGCGTGATTAGCTCGCGAAAAGCAAAACATCTTGACGTCACAACCATGATTACATGCTCTCATGCAAACACACCTCTCGGCCAATCAGAGCGCTCGTACTATCTTTAGTTAGTTATTTTACAAAAAAAGAATTCATGCTTCAGCTGTGCGTATGTCGAGATATTGAGCACTTGGGAAGTTTAGAGAGCACTCAAGAGGCTAGGGTTGCTCTCGGCTGCGCCTCGAGCAACTCTTACACCTCTTTCGTGCACTCCAAACTTCCAGCGTGCTCAATATCTCGACATACGCACGTTGACGCATGAACTTATTGTTAAGTTGAAAATGTGTGTTTTTTTTAGGAAAAAGACCTATAACCTCAAATTAACGCTATTTAAGCTTCAATAAGCTACCTTTATGGAGATCTTTCAGGACATCTCGTATTGTTAACTGATTGGCTCTTTCTCTCTCAATTCGTCGATGGAAGCGATCATTTAATATTCTCTGTAAGGCCACTATGTCCGGAAGATATTGTAATGCACGGAGTTTGTGTTCCTACACAAATAAATAGAAAGTAATATTAGTAATAAAAGTAGCAGATACATTTTTCCGGCGTCATTTATAGTCGCTAATCAAGTCAAACCTGGTACCTCATTAAGGAACCTTCCAAGAATCTTATGAGTGGTCTTGTTTGACTCCACATCATCAAAATTTCGTTTGACGAGTTCGACTGTTACGCGTGTCCTGTATCTCCAGAAGGCTGCATGCCCAGGGTTAATTTCTGTCACTGTTCGAGGAGGAGAAGGCGCATCAACCTCGTAAACCTCTCGCATGAGTGGGTCATTTCCTAAGTTTGGACAAAATTGAGTTAGTTAATGTCAAAGCTCTATGGAGCAAATTTCTTAGGACACAGAAAAAGTGGGTGCAGCTGGAACTGGACAGTTACTGGAATGGATCATCACTGTTAAGATCATTTTGTTTGAGTGACAAATACGTTTGAGTAAATTTTAACACGTTCGTGATCAGCGCGCAGAATGCTTGAACGTCATTGGTTATTTATGATCCCGGATGCGGCTAATTCTAATGCTTGAAAAAGGAAGGCTGTCACGGGGGTGGGGTTGGATGGCACCCCTCGTGTTTTTTAAATTGATGAAGAGGATTTTATCTGGGCACTTGGCTAATTCAGTACCTGTTTGTTTATCTTTGAGACACATTTATTACAAATTTGGTGTAAATCGGCCTATAGATGTAGCAGATATTAAATGACAAGTAAAGGTATGGTTAAAGGCCTGATATGAAAATTCAGTGGTAGCTCATAAAAAACGCTGAGTTGAAAGTTGAAAAGGGAGGTACGGTACACCTGTGAGCTAGTATTTGATTTCTTTGTCTAATTTTCTTTTTTCCTTTCAAGTTCGATTATGTCACTAGACCCCAGCAGCCCATAATGTGAACATCATTAACATAACAGGCTTTCTATTAAGGGTAAAAACTTTTCAAAATATCTTGAGTAAACTTCACGAGAATGCTAGATAGGAGGTATGAGTTTGCATATACGTGCGAGGATCAAAACTATGATCGACTACATTTTTACGAGGGCAGCACCTTCAAAGTTATGACGTAATAATTTCAATTGATTAAAAAAAGAAAGCAAAAGACAACTGGATGTATACGTTTTGTCTAATTTGCCATCTTTTTTATTGTCCGCACTGTCATTGCAAACAGGCGTAAATAGCACAAACAAGATCATTTTGATGTATAAGACATAGTAACTGTTGTCATCGTTGCAAAGAAAAAAAGTGGGTTCGTCTTTGCCCGGTGCAGTGTTCCCTTTCATTTTATAAGCATTGAGAACTTGGACACAGAGCCATAAGCAAATATGCAGTTACCCAGTCTTCTGTCGTTTACAGAATCTGCGTAGAAGGTCTGCAACCTTTCTTCCAGATCCTGTTGAAATAGAAGACCCATCATTACAAAAATGATTATTTATAACTAGTGGAAACGTAAGATTGATCGATCGATCGATCAATCAATCTATCAATCAATCGATCAATCGTCTATTTACCCACGTAACGTTTAGTGAGCTAAATACGTAGATAAGATAATATTTTCCATTCAAAATAGGAAATCCAAGTTATCTTTTTCTAGAGGCCTTTAATATGCCGCCTATAAAAGTAATTTCATGTTCTCCCAATAATCCATTAGCGCAGCCTGTAAGAGCACACGGGCTTCTGGTCAAAGGGCAACCCTTGACCGAAAACCCTATCGCATGTAAGTTTTTTTAAAAAAACCATTAAAATGGTTTCAGTTTCCACAAGACTAAGTGTCTTAATAAATGGAAAATTCACTTAAAAGTTGAATATAAAAAAAGGCCGTGTGTTTTTTTATGGAGTTGTTACCCAAACATCCATGCTTTTATCATGTTAACTATATAAACGGAAGCTTGGCTTTTAGGCCTGGCTAAATCTACATGTTACTATCAAAACTGCTTTAAATAAACATTTCCGTAAATTACTTTTCCACGAAACTCGTTCGTTAATTGTTTGATAATACACGGATAAGGTGCATTGCGACAGTTGGACTCAACTCGACCAAACATGTTAGACATAAACCCGGTCCTAGTGATCAAACCCTGAGACCACTACTTGAGCCTGATTTTTTCTTCCAGCTCGGGAAAACCAACGTTTTGTATGTAGAAAAACGACTTTGGAATTAAAAAGGCCACTGGATAGACAAAAGAAAAAAAGCGATTTACCATTAAAATCTTTCTCACAAAGATAGTCACAAAATCATTTTCCCATTTTCTTCTTTGTTCTTTTGTGGACCAAAATGATATCTTCTCAAAGCCAAGTAGGCCACTTTCTGGCTCCAGAGATCCTATTAGAAAAGGAAAAAAGTTGCAGTCAATTAAAATTTTCTCATGCACTTTTTTCTGTGCAGATCTTATACATCTATCATGCCCTCGCCGTTGGAGAGTACCCTTTCCTGTCCCAACTTACACAACATCTACCTTGATTTAGATCTTTCCTGCAAATTATGATCGATGGATTTATAAAGAAAGAAGGAACGAAAATAAATGAATGGCTTAGTATCAGTTGCTCAAGGTCGTCCATATTATTGGGCGAACTGGAAATTGAGGAGAGGGCAGATAAAACGGACTCTGCATTGAAAAAATCTCGGAGCAACGGAAGGAAAGTATCGTTAAAATCGAGCCAGGGAAACACAAATGTGAGAGGTGGGTGTTCTCACCACCACGCCACCCTTGCCACCCTTACCAAAGTAAAAGACTGATAAAATTTGAACAAGTACTGATTCCCAGACTTACTGTTTGTTGCTCGCCACACGATCTCGGATAAAACAAGATGAACTGCCAAAAGCACGTCATCCTCGCTCCTGTCTAAACTTGTGGATAAACTTCGCACGTCATTGGCAAGATGTTCCCAAAGAAAGCTACAGACATCATCTTCTTGGACATCATAAACTATCAGCTGCCTTATTTGCTAAAAATATATAGTTAGTTTATTAAGATTAAAAGCATATGCAATTTTAAGCTTTGACCTTTAGAGACCCTTGTTATAACACTCCAAAAAAAAAAAATCCTTTACCTAGAGATCCACTAGCATCAATCGCGGAGTCTGATGAAGTTAATCACAGGAACTAGTGCTATAATTTTAATTCGTTATTCTTAAGTCATCTTGTTTTCTCATTTATAATTTGTGATAGTTACCTCTGGTTGCCTACTGGCTGACACTAGCATGGCTGAATGGAGAATGATCCTTAATAGGCTTACAGTTGCTGGAGAAAGATCTCTTTCTGCGATTGATTTCTGGGGTACTCCTAAAATATGTCCTTTGGTAGAACGGTCAACACTGAGGAAAAAAATTGTTTTTTTAAAGTAAGTCAATAATGTGATACCACTATAATCAAATCTCCTTAACAAGTACAGAATACTTTGTAGACTTTATTGCTCAATATTGTATGTAAGGAAAGTTGACATTTTTTGTTATTACTTAAAAGAAATCATTACCATATTGACCAGGCAGCCTTAGAAGCCCTTATGGGCTTATCGAGGAGACTCCCTGTCGGTTTACACCAATGGATAATCATTTGATAACTTGACGATTTTAGCTCAAGAAAATAGGGGTTTTACATCATCAATATACCACATACTTAGGTGCTTACATTAAATCGAATATATCAATAACATATTACTAGACAGTGTGCAATCACTGTTTCATTCTACCTCTTCTCTCATAATGAATATTCTCATAATGTATATTCTATTCGAACAGAGGTCAGTGTCTAAGTAGTATTTACAGAAGTTTATATGTCCTAGACCGATGCGTCAATTCAGTATAAGAAGTTTGGTATCTTTGTTACCAATAACCAGTCCATCAATAGTAGAGGGTCCAGACTAAAAAGTTGTTGTCAGTAAGGAAGAGTTTGACAGCAGTAAGATATCACTCATTCCATGGTTTGTCATCTAGACACCAGTATTTGGTGTCACTTGAAAGGAAAACGGGGATTTTACAAAGCGACATTGTTTCCTTGTCTAGCCTAGAGGCTTATCGCACTGCATGAAAACTGTTAGAAGAAGTCTTTCTGTGACTGAATACGGGTAGCGGAGTAGTAAACTTAAACTTTTGACATTATGTAGGAAAAATCGCTTAAAATCATCGATTATTGTTTGCTCACGCTCAGACTAGAAAACAAAGTTGTCTTTCTCTTATCGTTTAAACTGCTTGAAGGCCCTCCGTTTTGTGTATTAGCGAGCCTAATTTATGTATGGCGTGGTGTACACATAAACTTGGTAAAAAACCTAGTAATTTCGCCCCTTACTCCTTCACCATTATAGTAGAAATAGTGTGGTGTCTACCCTACAAACTAGAGCAGTAATATCTTGCCTTTGCCCTCTCCATTGTTGTTTTGTGGATTTGACAAAGGGCATGCTAGCCTACCTCGTGTTTACAGGTCTGTTGGATTGCGCCAATGTGTGTTTTACCCCTCCAATTGTTACGGACTCTGAGCAATTAGGACAATTGCGCTCCTGATCTGGTCTTCCGCACTAGTGAAGAAAATCAAATAGACAAACAGAGGAAATAAAATCGAAGTAAGAGTAACTGTGTTTTGGTCACTTGCGTCTTGTACTGTTCTGCTCTTGTAAGTACAACATCGCCATGTTAGTGCAAAACTGGGATATAGCGATTTTGGAAGACCATTCTCAAGGTTTCCTCTATTTTAACTACCCTTTTATTGAGAAAAAAAATTACTTTAAGAATTAAATGTCATAATTTTTGTGTTAACTTAAAACAAGATACTTACGTCACCAACAAAGTATCGATGGCCTGCTGGACATTCTAAACAAAGAAAGACAGAGGACGCTAAACACACTGAAGTATAACCTTGATTTGGGATTCAGTAATTAAGAGATGAACCTCTAGTTAGTAAAGTTCTTAAAAAGTTTAAATTATCCATTTTGCGACAAATTTATTACTATAGACACAAACTGGATAATTCAGTTATTATTCAATTTTCTTAATTATTCATTCAAGATATTTCACCGTTTCTGATTGGCTGTACTCCTCCGGCTTTTTCCTCATAATCAGCCGCCACTTACCAAATTTGGAAGACGTAGGCAATATTCCACCGTTACGATGAGTTATAGCCCGAATATAAAAGAGCAACCTCGATTGCGGCAACGGTGCAGCAGCCTAACTGTGTATGCACAAGTGAACACCAAAAATTATCGAAAGAACATATACGAAATAGCCGAATCTCACACTAAAACTGAGCGGAAGGAATTGAAAAATATGCAAAAATGTTTCTCCGCTGATTTCATCTACTTTCTGAAGAATAGCTACAAGAACAAGAAAAGCATATTAAACCTTGAAATCGTGCCGAGAAACAGACAAATGGCTTGAAGAAAAAGTTTACGAGGAGAAGAGCTGAGTATTAAGGATTGTACATACCATAAAACTGACCGCCCTCCTTCATCATGGCTGACAATGTTTCATCAAGGCTGTCTTCGGGCATAGTTGGGAGATAGGTGTTCTAAAAAAAGTAACGAAAATAATGGAAAATGTCACTTTGAAAAAAAAATCGCACTATCTGGTAGGGTACAGAGGTTTTATTTAAGTACCTAACGGTAATTAGAGTTTATTTTATGAAATTTTTAGGGAATCCCGTAATAGAAATCCAAAATTGACCCGTTTTGTTGTCTTACTTCAATCTCTACCTTTATGTCTCTATTGTAAACTTTAACTTTCGGAGAATCTTCGTTGTACAAGGATCACCATGGGTGATGATTGCTAATTGCTATAGAGAACACGCCCCTTTCGGGCCAGTCTTCCAGTGTATCGGCTTTCAGATCGCTCCACGTTAGCTTTGAGCAAGACGTCGCTTATTTGGTTTATCTCATTCCGGGAACGAACGCCCTCTCGACTTTTATAGTCAATCTCTAGCTTTTGTTGTTTCCACTTTCAGTCATGTCGCAAAAATCCAAGCAGAAATCCAGGTCCAAACCCCAACCGGAAGATTACGCATTTCCACCGTCGCCGCAAGCTCAGCCATTCGAGCATTACGCTCAATTCCGCGACGGCGAACCAGCCCTTGGGCCTGTCCTCGGGCATCCTTCGCCGTCAGAAAGAAAACAACAACTTTTGGATAAAGAATTAGAGCTGGTGAAGCAGGAAAAAGAAAAGTTGGCGTTAGAACTGGAAGTGCTCCGTTTACGCCAAGTTCTCGGACCAGCAACGCCCCCAACTACATCGGCAGCGCCATGTGCGACTGAGGGGGGCGTAAGGGGGGTCTGAAAACCGCAAAACCGCACAGAAATACGCCAAAAAACCGCAAACCGCATAGGATTTTTTCCCGAATACCGAAACCGCGTACATGTAGGCCACAATATGAAAGCTGACGTCAGCAAGACTTGTGATATATTCTGATAACATTGTGCGTTAGCATTAAACGTACCATCATAACGCTAACGATATCTTGTACTACACTGTTATACTCTATTTACTACTAACCAAATGCCAAGTATGCTGGTCATGTACTTGAACGAGTATCGATTATCTCCCTTGACTTTGAAAAACTCTGTCACTGATCCTGTACGTCTTACATTGGGTGACTGATTACTTTGGATGACCCTGTGCTAGTTGTGGAACGCGGAATAAATGTTTCTTCTGGAATTGTGACCTTCTTGTCTCGTAAAGAGTTCACGTTCAGTGGAGAAGACGATTGTTAAAACGTACAGCTCTTCTGAAATTCTCCCCTTCCTTTCCTTCTTCATAGAAGATTGCCACGCAATTAATTATTACGTCCTCTTCGCTTTCAGTTGCGACCTCGACGACCTCAGTTGCCATTGTCGCGAATTGAATCAAAGCAATGAGAACACGAGGCTGTACGGCTGTACGGCTGTACGGCTGTACGAGCTAACATCCGGCATGGAATTTCACGAAGTCGACGCGTCATTGGCCAAAACGGTTAATCACATTAAGTATTAACTGGAAAAGGCCGTAATTGCAAACCACAGAGTTAAATTGTAAGCTGATATAATGAACCCTGATGCGTTGTAAAACAAAACACTTGGCTCGCGCTTGCAAAACAACCGGATGCCGACCGTTCTAAAGAGTGTTATCACCGCAGACACTTTTTTTTTCACCGAAAACCGCGACTTAAAGGTTGTAATAACCGCAAACCGCTTAGTGTTTTGAAACCGCAATACCGCGAGTTAAAATAAAAATTACCGCAAAACCGCACCAAAAATAACGCAAAACCGCATCACCGCAAACCCTTACGCCCCCCTCTGCGACTGGAAAGTCTGACACAAAGAAAAAGATCATCGACTGGCCGCAGGACTTTGTTCCAGATCGTCGCAGGCCAGTTCAACCATTACCAGATATTCTCGCATTGGATTCTCTCGGACGCGACTTGATTGAGAGAGCATACGCAGATTCAACCCGGCGGAACTTGAACTCCCACATAAACATTTATCTGACATTTTGTGAGGCGGTTTCGTCCGCTCCGTTTCCAGTGACTGTAAAATTAATTACACGTTACATAGCTTATTTAGTGTCACTCGGCCGCGTTCATGGTACTATCCTGAATCATTTAAGTAGCATTAAGCATATGCATAAGTTTCTCTGTCATGATTTGACTTGGGATAGTGATTATGGTTATAAATTGTTGTTACGCGGAGTTAAGCGTCATTTAGGAACAGCAATTCAGAGCAAGGCTCCAATCACTCCACGATTGTTATTACGCATTGTACACCTTTTCGATTTTGATAAGCCTTTGCACGTCGCTATGTGGGCGCTTTTTCTAGTAGCTTTTTACTCCTTTTTATGCAAGTCGAATTTGGTTGTCGATCGCGTGGCGCAAGTCTCGTCTAAGGTCCTTTTGCGGTCAGATCTTTGTTTTGATGCATCGTTCGCTTAGCTCACAGTTCGCGCGTCTAAAACTATTCAGTTTCAGGAACGTCTTTTTTCTTTACCCTTGCCGCGCATCCCGGGTAGTTTGTTGTACCCTGTAGCTGCTTTGGTTAACCACCTTCGGATTAACCAGGTACCCCAGGACATGCCATTATTCTCGGTTAGGTCCGCTAGTTCATTGAGTCATATTACCTATATGCATTTTAGTTCTTTACAAAATAACAGCCTTAAAGTAATTATACTTTGATGCTCCATGCAGCTTTCTTGCATGTTAAGTCGTATTGATCCTGGCGCTCCTGTTACAACTACGTTTAAAGCATAAAACCAATTATTTCGTTCAGAAATAAATATCATTGTCACACGTAACATTACTTTTACTATATCGAGTCATTAAAATTTTGCCACACACTTCTCTTTCGGCTTACCAGCACTTTTTCTGGATTCAGAAGAATCGCACTTAAGGGCTCCAGCAACTCATCAAAGTCGATACACTCGAGGACTGAAGCTGCATGTATCAACAGCTCAGTCAAAGCGTTTTCGTTGTCTTTTTGCCTCCCTGAGATTATGAGAAAAGGAAAACTCTTCTCTGTTGAATTTTTCAGAAGTGGGCGAGCCAAACGCCGTCCCTATAATAAAAAGCAAAAACACTGAACAAATGAGTGTGATGGGTTATCACCTACTCATTACCTGACAGACCATCAGTCAATCAATCCATCAATCAGACAATAAACCAAAGAAAAAACCGATCAACCAATCAGTTAATCAGCCATTCATACCCCCCAAAAATAAACGATACAGTTATGCCCTCCGTGTTACCACCAGTTCGATGCCCTTCCAAGTTCCAATAAGCTACGAAATCTTAGGCGAATTTTAAATTTTTATGATTTTTATCCTCGGGCTTCCTTCTGCTGGATGCATAACAAGGACGATGATTACTTCCTCATTTCACAAATTTCATGTCATTGATTTACAGTGCGACCGGAAGAACCATGAACACCTGACGCTTCCTAACCTGCCATACGAGTTTGGGGAAAATTTTTCGCGGCGAAGCCGCCAATGGAACGAACTCATAAAGAAACAGAAGAGCGCCTGTAGTTGTCCTTTCACCAGTCACTCGCACTCCAAAGTAATTGTTGCTTTCAATGCATGGCGTTGTTGCTATTACCTAATCTACTTTTCTGAAATACTTAGAACAAGTGAATCACAAATTTAAAAAAAACATATTGTTGAACGATTTTTAGTACGCTAAAAACTTATCAGCAATTCAACAGTCAGCCGATATTTCGGAGCTAATTTCCACACTTTTAACATTATTTTAAGCAAAATCTTACCTTTTCGATTCTTTTGATTTCGATTAAACCCAACTTATAACGGTTATTCAGTTTTTTGCCCTCAAACATTCCTGACATATTTAAGGTGTTCACGGGATTTCCCTGTCGCACTCTTGATAAAAGATAGTAAACGTGGTTTAATAAGGTCGGTACGAAGCCGCTGTGAGCTCTGATTTGCGGGAAAGAAAAATCAGAGTTCACTTGGCCCTAGTTGTGAGAGCAGCGTATCACCTTGAAAAGAACATTCAGACTTACAGTTTTAGAAAGAAATTTGCCACATTTCAAAATGACATCTTTTACCATTTGGCACGCCTAAAGGGTGGAAAGTAGATAAAATTAATGGTGATATAAAGGAAAGGGTGCAACTAGACGAGCAATTTAGTCATTTTAGACACGTTGCAACCTCATTTCACTAAAAAAGACACGTTGCAACCTAATTTCACAGAAACAAGTGAAAGAGAACCTCAGATGAAGACTAAAGCTTTTCCAATATAAAAATCAGTAGAAGTGAAAATAAGATGTTAATATCAATAACAGCAATCACAATGGCTGCAAACATTTGACTTTTACTATTAAATGGTGCGTGACTGAATTGTTAAAATTCATTATCCAGAATTCAGGAAATGTACCTTAGAGCCAAGATGTTGCTGGTTTTGCTCCTCCCCCTGCGGCACTCCAACTTCTCGGTACAAAGCCAGGAGTATTATGACATCTCTTGCATGTCTGGGAATACCATCCATCGCCTACAAGAAACGTGAACATCCGCACAAATTTAAAACCTGGTAGAACGCAAGGCTATGGAGATATAGCTGATTTATTAAATCCTTGGCATTAATGTTGAAGTTGATAAATTGACTAAGAAATGGGCAAAAGTTACCTCCAATGATGCAATAAGTTCATCCATATTTTCACTTAACATGGCACCTGCTAAAGAATCTCTCAGTTTGTGATAGTAGTCTCCGTAAACCAAGAACCTGTCTAGCGTCATTCCATCACCCTATTAAAGGTTAACAAACGCTTAGCGAATACGTGTTTGTGGAAAGATGTAGAACGAACAAATTCCATTTCCTGACTTAAACTGGTTTTGCATTTCTAGGATTTCATTACAAAGCAAGATTAAGAAAGATTGCTAGAAATCCCTTACCCCAATTTGTCTGAATTCAGCAGGAACTATCCAAGAAAGCTCTTCCTTTTGAGATACTGTGGCAATGGAATTCACTCCGTAACGCTTAACTAGCTGTTTGAGGAGAAAGATAGTGGGCGAACTGGACCGGACGGAAGCACACAGCTTCTGGACATGATTAAACAAAGGGTTTAGTACTGCGCGTGTTTGTTGGTTGGACCATCTTTCATCATCTCTGACGACGCTCATATACATAAACTCTGCGATCTTGGTCAAAGCGCAGCGCGCCTTTGCTATAGCTTCCAAGGAAGTCACATTTAGCTCATCACAACTTGAGACGTCCCTCGTCAGGAGTTCTAGTGCACTTTGGCACAAATCATTGACAATACCAATAGTAACTTGAACTTCGATGACGGAATTCTTGGCACAGTAACTGGCCCAAAAGTTCTGAAAAGGAAGAAGATAAACATGATAAATGCCTTCCGTTAAAAGACACCCTTTGGAATTACCAGCTTTTTTTCCAAGAACTGAAGACTATAACGGGAGCTTTAAAAGAAGAGTTGAAGCTTAAAAGGCCGCCGCACCATTTACACTTGAATGAGGTTCACTTATATCATATTCGTAAAGTAACACATTATATATTGGATCCTTGCCTACCTCCATGCATTGCACAACTAGGAGACAAACTTTCAGAACATGTGGCGTTTCTGAGGACAATCCCTGAGCTTTGTAAAAGAACCGTTCAAGATGCCTCTTGGCCTCCTGGTCACTAAATATTTAATAGAATTAGACACAGAAAATATTATTATTACTATTCTCATGTCCATACAGTTACATTCGCATGCGTCATGTAGAATGGATGATGAAGCCATCGTTCTATCATCACTGGGTTTTTCGTATCACGTTAAATCATCGTTTCAGCTCCGGCAATGTTGGCTCTATAAGGCCCACGTGCGACCTTATTAATATAGTTACGTTTGTGAAAAACGTATTTGTCGTGAATCTTAGTTTTGACCAAAAGTCCTAGGAAAAGTGAGGGAGGATCAATTTGCAGAATACACGTAATGATGCCGACTTTGCCCGTTGGCGAATTTGTCTTTGTTTTCAAGCTTAAAAACGATTGCAGATTTCGACGGAAAAATGCAACTGCTACACGTGTGTGTTACAATTGAATCCGCCCTAAACGAAAAACACCCAAAACTATTCCAAACCATATCAATGGAGCATGTTGACCAATGTAAAGAGATAAACAGGCCTAAAAATGCTGATCTATTCCACAAACCAGCGCTGATTTATGCCACAAATGCTGATTTATGCAAAGATATAGAATCTAACCTGGAATTAATAAGATGTTGTAAGAGAAATGATCTGACTATAGGACTGGCGTCCATTCCAAAGCTAGGAAATGGAGAAAAGGCTTTTGTTTCTGTCAACTCCTCTCCCATGGCATATCGCATGAGCATTTCAAACACTTCTGGATCCAACTTAGCAATATCTTCCTCGAAACAAAATACAGAAACGATATCCATGAAAAACGCGTTGCAGCGCTGAAGAAACTGTTCATGACTTTCCATGCCGTCTCTGCACAGGAAGAAAAGAACATCACAGACATGTTGATGGTAAGCGTAAAATTTAATACAGTTAAAAAGAAGAATAGTGGCGAATAAGGGTAGAAATTGTGATTATATTTGAAACGTAAACAACGTTATACCATAGGGCAACAAATTTTTCCACAAGTCAACTGTTACTTATAAAATCGTAACTGAAGCTACTTACTTCTTATGTTGTTGAGAAGAATCCTCACTGCAGCTCAGTAAAAATCTTTCAACAACACCAAGAGAGGTTTTCTTTGAAAAGTCTGTCCTTTCACCCAAAGCCTGGAAGAGAAAAAGGAACGTTTTAGAGATCAGGATCATCTTCTGAACAGTGAAAAACGAGGTATTAAGAAAATATGATGAAAGCGCTTTTCGAACGACTGATCATGAAGGAAATAGAATTAGCAGTGGTTTGGTCATATGTTAAAAGCATTACAAATCGCGAAAACGGTGCTCAGATGGAAACCTCCCGGTAAACTGAAGAAAAAACATGCAACCTAAAAGAGACTGGATATTTACAGGAACCTGAACCACTATAGGAGGTGTTTTCCCAGGAAAAGAGCTTCTGAGCGTAAATGAATGAGTGAATTTGCAAATGGCCTACGCTTCGCGTGGGGTTTATAATAAGTAATAAGTACAACCACAGAATATGAACCTTTAAATATAGATAATAAACCAAATTTATCCTATTTCTTACCTTCCAAAGCTTCAAAATTATCTGCCCAACATCGGGATTGATCTGTGATGGGTACACATTCTCAATGAACATTCTCACTGCACTCAGACGTTGCCACATGTACCTGAAAATTTTAAAGAAGGCTGGTCGATGAATTCTTGACAGTTGTTGAGAACCACCAAATTCTATCTAAAATCAATAGGAAATATCATTTAGGAAAACCTGCACTGTGTGAGTATTGCTTCAGTTTTGTCTCCAACTGCTGGCCTGTCTTTGAATGCTTTACCAATCATTGCTTCCACTGGTACTTTTAAGGATAATACTTCATCACACCAATCCCGCCTTGGTGTTGGCTCTGAGACATTTTCTTGGTGAGGCTCTAAACTCTCCAAACAAATTTGCAAGGCACAGGCGTCTACACACTGTAAAATAAAATGCGTCAGAAACGGTTGAAATGAAAAAAATAAACACTAGATTTTCCCAAGGCTATACTACCATTTACTAATGGAAATTCGACTTCTTTGATCAGATATGCTTTTATATTTCTTATGTCAGGAATCTAAGATGCTAATTATGGTCCAAAACCTTACATAATTACTTGACTACGAGAGTGAACAGATATGCATTTGCTCGTGTTGTATTTTAAGTTTTCTTTTGTTTTTGTCAGTGTACTCCTCTTTACGATTGCCCGAAAAAGTCACATTCTCATATGGCACAGGCTTCCAGAAATTTGACTTGTGGTTTGATGAGAATATACATGAAAAAGATAAAAAGAACATACGTGTAGGCCTTACCATCTCGTTTTCATCCCAAGAAAAACTGTTACATAGTTCTGGTGATATATCAGTCTTGGAATGTAGTAGCTGTGACAGCCAAGTAAGCCGTTGCCTTATACGGAAATGTGCTGTATGTATGGCTGCCAAGTCCAATTCAAAAGGCCTTCCAGTGGACCTCTCAGAATGCATTTCCTTTGCCGCGGCTACAATCGCTCTCAGAACAACCTGGAAAAAAAGATGTACATTTTTCTTGAAGTGAGGGTAAGCTACAATTTCTTTTTTGAGGGAACTCGACTCAAATAATCATACATACAGATCAAACAGGATAACGATTCCCAACTAGCATGAGACAAAGCAATTGGTTAATGGCAAGGGCGGGTCGACCGAGGTGTCCAATTCAAAGCATATCCAGCTAGTAATGCCTGGATTACTTTTATTCATCAACGTCGAATAGGCAAATGGTCAACTGTTACCTCTAGTTCGTCATCTCCTTGAGGTGTGTACGTCATGTGCGCAAAATCGTGCAAATAGCGGTCTGCCACTGCTTCCCCGCCATCGGAGATGGCTTCTGACAAAATTTCATGTACTTGTGAACTTTTTAGAAGGTTCCGCATACATTCAGTTGTGGATTCATTGGAGTTAACTAAAATCGCGATAACAATGAAATAAATATGGCGATCAAAGTAAATGAATGAATGACTAGTGGCGTTCACGCGTATTCATGAGTATGAGATCAGCTTTAACTAATTTCAAATATATAAGGTATCACTAAACATTTTCTTAGGTGTCGAGAATTTCTGCGCCTCTAATTTCAGCACATTCTAGAACATTAAGTATATTAGAATATGTCGACAAAAAAATGAGATTACTGAACTGATTTTTGAGCATGAACACTTGAAGCTCAGGTTAACGACAACCATTTAATCAACCAATATTCGGCCATTTTAGCATCATTGTTATAGCATCAAAAGAGAAACGGTGGTATAATTGATTCATCAGATTTAAAGTTTTGAACACAACTGGGATCTGTATTGCCATACACTTTGAACAGCGATTGAAGAACGGTAATTTATTCCCTGTGACGAAAGGCAGCTTTCAAACATTCTGGCTTAATCAAATTCCGTTTACATTCTCATGGACGCACATAACAAACTAATTAATTTCTTAACTTCGCAAAAAGCAATTTATCTGGAGATTTCCTTTACCTGCTATATTCCGCGCATCTCTATGCAACTCGTCCATACGCTCCTTGAGAAGCCATGAAAATGGTAACTTGCACTGAAATGAATGGGAGCGATATCCTGATGTTTGGACCGGAACCTTTCTTCTCAAAACAGAGGCATCTCCCTTTTGGACCAAAAAGTCATCGTACTCTAGTTCAGTGAACGAACTGTTTCGAAGAACTTTCAACCACAGGTTTACGATCCAATCGTCTTCGCTAGCTGCCAGTTCAAGATTTCCATCTCGGTCAACATATGCAATGAGTTCTGCCAGAAATGGGGCTACAACGGACTGGAAGCGACGCCACAATGCCTTCTTGAACGTTCCGGTTTCTTTTGTAGTGGCAGATAATGCCTCAGTTTCAAGCCATTCTTTTCCTTCATTCGGTGCTCGTAGATCTCTTTCTTGCAACAACTGATAGACACGTTCTGCAAGCACTGCCTCAAAACTTCCTTCACCTACAAAGGTTTGTCATTATGATCTATTATAAACACTTAATTTATAATAACGTTTCTTTACTCTATTAGGTTTTTGGCAAACGGATTTAGCATCGTTAATTTTTTTAAAATAAAAGAGTGATACTGCGTGGGCCATACAGTAATTCTCTATAACTTTTCCTGCTGTACTGAACTTTTGATAAACTAACGTAACAGATTGTGTTGAAAAAAAAAATACCAAGTACGAACTTCACTGTGGGTTATCTGTTAACATTCCTCGACATAAAAAGAGGCTGTAAAAAGAAGTGTGTTAGTTGCATTGAAAAATAAACTGGCTATGTCTTCTAAAGATATTTTAGCCAATCGTCTTTTTGGTTTGCAAAGTAGTCTCCGTAAAAATGTAGCAGTGGGTACTACAGCCAGATCGCCTTAGTGTAAGAAGAACACTGAGGCAGAGCCGTACCCTCAATGCAGAGAAGAGATCAAAAGAGAAAACAGAGAGGTGACAGCGACGATAGGGTTTGACTATATCATAACGTGTCTTGCAAACGCTCTAGATGAAGAACTGTTGTCAACAGTATCAACAGAAATTTATACATACTTTCACGAGTTATAGTCGTTTTGGGGGAGAGTAAGCTGACCATCAGTACAACTCTTCTTGTGGCTCTTTCAAGAGTGGTGTCATCATCCTCAATCCTACTAGCAGCTTCCTGCACACAACTAGCTAGCACCTGCCGCACAGTGAAATCATCTTCTGTCTTGTTTATTGCACTCTCAAATATTCTGCTAACAGAACGGCCTGTCATAGCTTCAATGGGTGGTATCTCCTCACTCGGTGGACAGAGCTCGTCAATATGAACTGACAACCAACCTTCCCCTTGAACTGCAACAAAATCGGGGCATCCTCCAGCCACTCTAGCCAGTTGTACAATCATCAAGATGTGAATGGACCCAATGCATTCTTCATCCAGCTCTTTCTCTGTTTCTCGGCACTCTTCTATGAGAAGATGTCGGGCACAAGCAACCAAGTCTAGAGTTCGGTCCGTGGAATCACATTGAACTATCAGTAGGCCTTCTCTGCCTCCAAGTTTTGCAAAAAACTCCCTCCTATGATAAAGGAAAAACAGTGATCCTAGTACTGGATTATAACCGTTAACCTTTATGGAAATGCTCGCTAATAAATACGATTCACGCCCGTTTATGAATTCTCACCTAAACGCAAAACCGCTTTGTCAAAAATGAGGTCAAAAGTAAATGAAAAATTGAAATTGTGTTTAATACGAAGTACCCAGGGTCAAGTGTGTGTGTATTTCTGGGCATATCTCGGAGAAGAACAACAACTTTTCTTTAGGGATCACCTGTATACGATAGATATTTTTCCAAGAGACAATCTTAGATGAAACCCGCGGTTTTCATCAAAGAGGGAAACAGGTCAAAACTATCGGAAATAAGTTATAATGTCGATATAAAATCTTCTCCGGCCTGGTATGAACACCTGTTCACACAGTCTCAAAGGGTATCACAAAATCCTGTCCGACATGTCACAATCGACTTAAAGGTACAGGTGCAGCTTCCCTCCGTTACATAAACCGTTCCGAAATCACAGTTCTTTTGTATGCGATGAACGAGAGCCCTATCCGATATGTTTCTTTTCTGAACTGTTCTAGTGGAGACAAAGCCTAGGTGCCGGTACCAACAGGTTCCGTCTCAGAGGGAGGGGGGGGGGATGGGGTTGACTCTTCGTACTATTTTATAACAGATTTTGTGATTCATTTACCATCATAACTAAGCTTACCCAATGCAATTGCAGAACTGTTGCTCAGTTTGGAACTGCTGTAATGATGCACATTTCACACAGCCTTCAGGAAGGCCAGTAGCTTCCGCTATGGATGTGATGTCGCGGTCAGAGAGTAAGCGGGAATGTGTGGAAATCTGCAAAAAGTGTTTTTTCTCTTGAGAAGGTAAGAAACGTCTTCTAACAAGCTGTGTACTAAATAACCTCTGGTCTGTTAGGCGCTCATTTCACAATAAGGGCCAGCAAAACCGTATACCGCGTTTTATCTCAGGTTAAAATATATTAAAATCCGCATTTATCCTCTTTTTGATGCGAACGTCAATGTATAATTGGAATATCAAAGCGAAACACAAGTGCTTGTTTTTCGTTCAGAGCTTTTCTTTTCAAAGTTATTTTTCCTCTTGATCTATCATCTAATAGCAGTTTCCTGTCAAGGACGGATTCTTGTTGATTTACTTATCGGATTATTTTCATTAACTCAAAGTTGCGTTTTATTCACAAAAGTAAGAAATTTAGTTCGTTAGCTTAGCAAGAACTATGATAAATAAGAGTACTCATGAAATTATCTTACTTGAGCACGCAGCTGAAATTTGAGCTCCTTCAGAGTTTTCGCCAAAAAGTTAGCCAAACTTGAGTGTTCCTGCTCCCGAAAGTACTTAGTCCACAAACTAGACGCCTCTCTTATCAGACGAGACGAATTCAGACGAGCCACAGAATCAGGAGTCGCGCACTGTAATAGACGTTCCTGGGAGCACCTCAATATCTGAAAAAATGGAGAGAAAACAAGCAATTTAGATAATCTTAAGCAATATTATAGGGGAAATCCTATGGGAATCAAGAGATCAGAGAGGGTTACCAGCAACACTACTGAGAGTTTACTGTGGCTGTCACTCACAAAATCCTCGCGTGAGAGCTGAGTTACCATCACCATTTGAGTCTCCAAGGTTTTTTCATAGTTTTTCTTTAGGCTCAAGGTAATTTTATAGTCTCGTTTATTCTTTTAAGTAGCGAGGAAACGAAAATAAAAACATGCAAATAAATGAATAAATAAATAATTAAAACAATGACATAAAATGAGGGAAAGTACCTTCTCTTGCCATGCGTCCCTTTCTACATCTGATAAGTCGGAGCCGTCTTCATGAAGTTCAGCACAAACTTGCAAAACTACAGCTGGCACGCAATCTTCGTGGTAACCAATAAATGCGTCTCCTTTTGTGAAAGTTCGGCTGAAGGCAAATATATACCTCTTATTAGCCGAGTTTTCGGTCCGTACTGTAAATTACGGACCGAGTTCTGTTCCATCGATTTATGGCCCAAGCGCGTGGCGCGCAGGCCATAAATCGATGGAAAAAAACGAGGATCCATATTTTACAGTGCGGACCGCAAAAAAAGGCTAATAAGATGTTTATTATATGGCTTCTTCCAGTTTCGGGGACCAGAAACAAGTGCAGGACGCGCGATCTGACAATCATTTGACAGGCGTCAAGAAAGAAAGTTTTTATTGGCTCACGAAAACAATAGCACACAACAAAGGGTTTCCGAGAAAGTGAAAACAAATTCGCCATGTTGAAAAAGTTTATTTGGTCAAAACTAAGAGCACTGTAAGTTTTAGCTCTTTAATGTAACGCTGGAGTATTTTGAAAACCGGGCATGGTGAATTGTTGGCACTGTATCTTTCTTGAAGTCGTTTCCATCTTTCCTCCGTTGGTCCATGTGAAAAAAAAAAAAAACACTGCAAAAGGCAAAGAAGCTTTTCAAGGTAAGTTTGTTGTCATTGTCGAAGATTCGCTCGTTCATTTTTTGGGAAAAACTTCTCGGATTTCTGCCAGTTCATTCATTAGTCTTCAATCGTGATCTGCTTTAAAATTTTCAAACACGGACCATATTTTTTTCCACGCAAAGGTTACGGGTTACGATTCAGTTTCTACATCAGCTCCGTTCTCGTTCAAACAAAGCTAGGTTAAAATCTGAAAAGCAAAGTCAACATCCCAGTCCTCAGGGTTTATAGACATATTGTTAAGTATATTCGGTCAAAACTAAGAGCACTGTAAGTATACACTCGCCAATGTGACGGTGGAGTCTTTGGAAAACTGGACATTGTGTCTGGCTGGAAGTCACGTCTATTTTTCTCTGGAAAAACACTGTAAATGACAAAGAAGCTCGTCAAGATGATCGGGTGCAGGCATGTTTGTTATCATATTTGTCGAAGGAATTACTCAGTTTCTCTTAGGCAAAACATCTCGAATCTCTGCAAGTCGATTTTCGTCTTCTTAACTGTGTACTTCGATAACATTTTCAAACACTGACTAGAATCCTCTTCGATTAGATTACGAGTTAGTTTCTTCATCGCCTTCGTTCACAAATAAAACACATTTTAAAATGTTGAAGGACAAAGTCAAAATCTAAGTCCTCAAGGTTGATAGACGTCTTGTAATTTAATTTCAACCTTTTTTTCCGAGGTAGGAAGAGATTTAGAGCTCCGAAATGAGCATTTTGTTTGAAATTTTGGTCCGTATAGCAAGTTACGGACCGCAAATTGACCAATCGCCTGGCGAAAACAGACTCACCCATGTAATAAATATACATATTTCACTGTTATTTAGCTGGTAAGGTACCTGTTGAACCCGGCCGTAGAAACACAAACACATAATTACTATAAATCGTGCATGCATGTAACGAACCCGGGTGCCTTAGTGTGATTCAGAATAAAGATGCACTGACACAAATCAGTCTTGACGATTTCCGCAGTTTCGTATGTTCCATCGAATGCAAATGGAATGGGAGTTTTGTAGTATTGGGTCATAACAGGTCAAATTTGATTGTTCAAAACCAAAGCTAAGGTGGAGGTAAACTTGGAGAAAATATTAATGCAAATTTCAACCTCTTTCTTTCATACGCCGGACGACAAACTTGTGCAAAGTCCTCCACCCAGCCTTGTAAATCCTTGGTTACGTCCTTCTGTGCTTCAGTGAGGCCTGACGACATGACCAAGAAGTGCTTCTCCATGCGGTTAATAAGTGGAATGGAAAATCTGTTGTAAACCACATCCTTCTCGGCGATAACAATAAGCCTAGAAAGAAAGCCAGTTAGAGGAACTCAAAAATTCATCTTCTGTTGTAAGGATACTGAAGATGTTATACTAAGTAATACTATTTTTTTGGCCTTTTCCTGGCGCAATTCTTAGAGCATGAGACTTTGGACGATAAAGTTACCAGCATAAGTCACTAAAAAATCGACATTGTTACAAAAATAAAAAACAAAATGGTTTTTTTTGCGTTCTCAATAAACTCTAGGCAGTTTTTCCCAATGTCACGGGCGAGCCTTGGCGTTTTATCCAAAATTTTCAGCATAATCACAAGATACACAATGTTCCTATCAATTTTCCTATCCAAAGGTTCAGTTGTTACCTGAAATCTTTGTGAACACGGCACTTTACCCGGTGGTTTCCCAGCCCAAGATCAACATATTTCTCTCCACCGAAAGTGACGTAGTACTATGTAAATAAAATGACAATTAGGCATACTCTTTGGTATTAGTCAGAATAACTAAGTAGTAAAAGTAACACATGCCACAGGAAGTTACACTTGAGCACCTTGCCCCCAAACTGCCATTCCAATTTCATCCACGGAAACAACATGGCAAGCTAATAGGTCTCATTTGTCTTAAAAATCACAAAGGGGTCCTTCATTTCTTTATCGAACAGTAACGTTTCAAATTGTCTGTGAATTCCTTAGATTTGAAATTTTTCAACTGACCTGATTTAGAGCATCGTAAAGGCTTTCGTAGAGATTGTCAAGATTTAACAGTATCACAGTCCTGCCTGTTTCCATACACATCTTGACGCGGTTTATGTTACGGCAGACCTGTGATAATAAAATTGCCCACGCATCATTAGGAGGAAGGAAGGAGGAAGTTAAGTGGTCTTTTTTTCGAGACAATTTTATTTTTAACACTTTTTCAAGACTGATGGGGAAACTAAGCGCAAAAAACGGGTCGCAAACTACGGGAAATCATTGGAGGAATGGAAAACAACCACGTGACTTACCAGTAATGTGCTTAAAGAGGGCTCTTTCTGAAGCAAAGACCTTCTTTTAATACAAATTGGGAATGAAATTAACCCTTGCCTGAGTGAACAACTGGTCCTTTGGGAAACTGCTGCCAAAAATAACATATGGCTCTTCTTTGTCCAATTCAAGCAAAAGCTGCTTAATTCTTGGTAAAGCCGCAAAATTTTCAGTCATAATCAGCAAATAGCGGCCCTCTCTATAAAGAAACATAATATTGAAAAGATCAAGTAAAAGAAAAGAGCATTGGAAATGATAGTTGACATTTACAAATAACGTTACTGTTAAAGAAGGGAGAGTGTGCTGGGAGACGCAAAAATCAAAGAGAATGAAAACTGGATCTGCTTGTCAAGTTGCTTACTAGCTACACCGTGGATTCGTTGCTTGCATCAGATGAAAGTTTTGAAACGACTATCCTTCACAAAAAATAATAACAATAATAATAATAACAATAATAATAATAATAATAATAATAATAATAATAATAATAATAATAATAATAATAGAGAGTGACACAGTAAAATGGAATTCGTCTAGCTAGTTGGAGTAAACATAAGTGCATAAAGCGGGTTATCGGTACACGACAAATAAGTCAGTCAATTTTTTCACGAGGACAAACTGACAGCGATATTTCATTTGAGGATTAAATATGCGGTAAAAAAAGGCTTGTCAGGAGAACAACCATCACGAATACAGCAAGTGAGGAATGCATTGAACATTTCAGACTACTATCAACTCACCCCATTAAGCTTCCGCCACTCAAGCTGTCCCGAATGAGGCTCAGATTGTCAAGACCCAGGTGGTCCTCCTCATCCTGTAGGCAAAGGAGAGTAATTAACATTTACGGCGTCGGCAAATAATTGATCTACTCGCCACTGACAAATCACGATATTTTGTGATAACCGAATCCAGTAATTGTTTTATCATTCATTCAAGTTTGTTTTATAGTGATAATCTTTGGAAAGCGAAGCGCTCCTACATTTTTACACAAGAGTGATCACAAGAAAGAGGAAAGAGTGGTTTCATTTACTCATGGGCAGTCTATTATCTGCAGCAGAACACAGTTGAACGACATTGCGCATGAGCAGACCATTATTTATAGGCAATTATTTTTAGGTCACGTGGTGCGCTCTGGGCCAATACAAAGGAAGAAAAATTTGGATCGAATGATATCAAACCTTTGGTGACGTTGAAACCGCTAGTCTAAGAAAATTTTTCGACCTATACATATTAAAAAAGTGCCTTGTTTATCCTTGTTAACACAAAAAATCGTATTTTAAGCCCGTAAGAATATGGCAAGCAAGAGCCACCTACAATATGAGGCAGATGTAAAGCGATGAAACACCTATCATCGCATTAGTTCGGTAATACTTTAATGTTGGCATGGTATGACTTTCTGCGCTGTGATACACGATATACAAACTTTTTAAAAAATATATTCAGAATTATTATGGAAATAGGTATAACTGTAAACTTGAAAAGATAGCAGTGCCGCAGCCAGGCTTGATCAAATGTTAAAAAACGTTCTCTGGCTTAAAATGTTTATAAAATACAAGCTTTCCATCACCTGAATTACGGTCCTCAAAGGGCAAAAAAAGGAAAATGAAAAATTCTTAAATATAGTTTGATAAAAATACAAAAGAATGAACATTTAAAAATTCAGTTTTGTTACGAAAATTTTATAAGTAAGAGGGCTGCATGTTTAAGAATTTTGAAATAATTGAATTAAAAAAATTTCTCTAACAAAGGTGAGCCTGTTTGGACTGTCGTTGGATTAATTTGTATAGGTAATAGCATGATTTGTAGTGATATTTGGCATAAATACCACGAGTGATATTTCGAAATTGTTATACGTAATTTCACGAGCCGTTAGGCGAGTGAAATTTGAGGCAATTTCGAAATATCACGAGTGGTATTAATGCCAAATATCACGTACAAATTATGCTATTAAATACCACTGCTCTGAGCCAATCAAATTGCAGAAATGTCTCATTTAGTATTATAACATAATGTACTTCTATTATCACATACATTTGTCTGAATCTCTCCTAAATGGCCTTCTTGGGGAGAGAGGAAAGTGGCCGTTGTGGAGAGGTTTAAACAAGTCAATGTAAGGACTGTCCGCCAAAAAAGCGGCTGTTGTAGAAAGGTGGCCGTTATGGAGAGGTGGATGTTAGTGGAAGTTCGACTGTAGTTATTAAACGGAAATAAAATACCTTTAGTGAAGTAAAAAGAATAGCCGATAAATCAAGAAGCATAGGAAGCCATGATTATGAAATGATTGTCTGTTTTCTTGCGTTGCTTTTACTTGCAGTATTTAAAAATGTAAATCTAACCTGTAGAAATTCGGGTGGAAAACGAAGGTGTTGCTTAATAATTTTCACGGGGACAAAATCCTCCTCCAGTAATCCGCCGAAATTTCTTTTAATTGCATGTTCAAGCTCTTGCCAGTTTGGAGAACGTCTCTGTTTCTTTGCAATGTGGAAGACCATCTTCACAAGGCTGAGATAATAAGAGACAAATATAATTAACATTCCTTTACAATAACTACCAAAATGATTTTCAACGAGGTATAGAAATAAAATCTACCCACAGTGTCAGGTGAATTTCAGGAAGAAACCTTATGTACACTGTTTAAGGCATAAAAAAAAAACAAAACAAAAACAATGCGTTACTACTGGCGCATCATAATCAACACAGACAGACCACAATCCTTACAAACTTGATCAGCATCGATAAGATTTGTAATTCAAGCTAAACAACACACCTGTAGAAGTCCCTAAGGCCGAAAAACTCGTCTTTCTTTCCATGCTGTAATCTTGCTATGTTTTTCTGTCTTTGGTAGAGGTCACGGTAGGCGGTGACTAAAGGAGGTATTAAATTCTCTAGCCAAGGCATAACGTCAGAGTCACCACCACAAATCCCTCTATAAAGTTAAAAAAACAATGTATAAAATAATAATCCCGCGAACACCTTCATGAGATATTGCTAAAAACTAGGGAATCGACTGAAGTCGTACAGTTTTTGAAAGACAATTTTGGTGTAGCTTTGGGCTTTCTTTTCCTACTCCTGCAAATATATTTTTGTCTTCTCTGTTTTGCGTTCCGCACCATCGTCTTTCGTTCTTGCAATTTTGTTCAAATGTATATTTTGTCCTATTCTTATCTTAGTATTGTAACCGTGTGAAAGAGATTAAATAAATAGACTGCATAGTCATCATGCCCGGCATTTCCCTAACACCTTTGGAAAGGTTATTGCTCCTGTACAATTGTGTTTCTTTTTGTAACACACTTCCCCCCTTCTGACGCATTACCTGTTGCTATCACACAAAAATCTTAACATACAGAAGAAATACCTGGCAGTTTCTTCAAGCTCATTTTCAGAAGGTTCACCACGAGACAGCATAATTCCACGGTTCATCTTGGCAGGGTCCAATGCCCAGTTTGATAGGCCAATGAAAGCAACGCGAGAAAAACTTTCTTCAGTTTCAATGACGTCATCTTGAGTTTTATCGCTGTCCTCCAGCAGAGGATGTAACGTCTTTAGGGGCATTTTTGGGGAATCCTCTGCAAGTCCCACCTCATCGAGCACTACCACCGAGGCAAACTTGTCGTAAATTGTCTCTGCCCGTTTGCGGTCTTGAAGCTCGCTGCATTGTTGGAAGGTTGCCATTATACCTTCAGGGGTAGACTGAGGACTGCACTGATACGAAATCAGCTGAATCTGTTTTAAACGACGGAAACACAAATAAGTCCTCGTGTGGTTCACCATGCTGGTAACTGCACTTAGTGTTGTGTCTAGTGCTTTTTCAACTTTTGACGGGGACGAGTAAGCAAACATCCATCAGAACGCCTTAAAATCACTGCAGTAAACGTACAAAGTTTGAAAGTGATTTGTTAAAAATTAACGAAGATATAACTTTGCAAAAAAGTTTACAAAAGTTTGCATGATGGGAGGCAAGTTCGCGCTCCTCCCGAAAAAATCTCAGTGAAGATTCGCGACCTTGTGTAGTAATAACTTCGTCGCTTTGGACGTATCATCCTAAGACTTTGTACGTTTGCTAGTTTTGAGACGATGAAAATTCGTCCCTATTAAACCGTGGAAAAACCGTGGAGGGTATATTACATTTATATACTGTACTATACTCGGTTGTATTATACCTAATTGAAAGAAACTGTGAAGACTTGCAAACCTGGCAAGAGGACTACCAAATTTCTGACTCACCTGTTTAAAATTTTTAAACAGCTCTGATGATGATCGTTCACCTTGCATGTTATCAGCCACAACAGTCTTTGCTAAAGATTTGGAGCTGCCTGGTTTACCAACTACAAACAGTGGAATTCTGAGTTCAATGCACACCAACATCATGAACACGTTCTCGCTTAATGCTGTGTTGCGGGCAATGTTAGGGCCAAGCTTGAGTTCCTTCATTACAGCTTGTTGACAGCTTTACGAAGGAAAATATTGTCAAAATAGCTAGTCATATAGTAGCTTACCACTACATGCGTGCAATCGAATACCCTGAGTGCCAGACGTTTTCTTTTTCTCTTTTTTTTTGGACGACGTGATTGAGCAGCACAGTTCAGTAATTCGCTCTTTATGCTTCTTAGCTCGCCGCTTGTAAGCGGGATCTTTGGCATTCAGGGTAGGATTAGTAACCGCACTACATGAAATAGAGGACATGAAATTCAGAAATTGTAGTAGGGGCTAGGGGTTTACTCAGTACATCGAATATCATTGACGGGAAAAACTAGTAACACAGAAAAGGGGAATAAATTAATTCTATCCCTTAAACTTTCACCATTTATTCCGACGACTTAGTAAAACGACTTTGTCAAATCTTCATTTCATCTAGTTTAACTGGCCTATCCGTTGGTAAATTGAGCTCAGTCCGACATCATGAGTTTCTTATATTATATGTCTTAATCTAAATTAAATATAAAAGGTCGGACTGAGCTCAATAAATTTTATAAACTGATAAAATTTAGGAAGACGAAGTAAAAACTAGGGTGGTACCTTATCTCATGTAAATTATAGTAAAGACGTTGCCACAGTCAAGAGAAACTTGAAAAAATTCTTCGGGCTATTGAATGTCTTTATAGGACTGGTAGTTTAGAAATAGGTAAACTAAACTGTGTTGTCAATTGCAACTGAAAGTTTAAATACAGCTTTCAGCAATCTAAAGTTACCATTTTGTTACAAACACTGCTACTATGAAAATAAAGTCAGTCTGAGCTTCAAGGTAAAAAACTAACCGAGTGATCTCTGTCTCTATTCTGTCTGGACCGCCAGGAAGCCTGCATGGAGGACTGAATACTTTTGCCACTTCCTGTCGATATTCGTCTCGGTTTTGTAATCGCGCTTGGTAACAAACTCCAAGAGCCATAATTAGTGACCAAGTGATTGGGTCGAGGTCATCTCCAAGTGTTTCCTCAGGCTGTAGTAAATAAGAAAATGAGACGCATGCATAACCACGGCTATTCGCTGCAAAAACAACCAAAAACTTTCCCCATACTCAAGAAAACAATATCCACACAATATGTTGTGATTTCCAAATATTGAAAATCCGATACGATGACTACGTCTTAATCAAAGTGTTTTGAGAAATGTACCAGGCTTACGGCTGTCCATGCAACGGGAAGGACGATGTAAATCGGACAAGTGAAAGATTTCGCTTTGTTTTCGCATTTGGCCTTCTCGCTTGTGCGTGTTAAGCTATTCGCTAAGGGCTTACAAGCCATGTTATTTTGTTCTTTCCTTTTTATTATTTCCAATTTGCGGATGACTTGGGCTATTTCCTCGTGGTGTACTTTATATTAAATCGGGCCTTAAACAACTTGCGTTAGTGCAATGCAACATTAACCGGTTCCATTACCTCAGTGAAATTCGCCGAATCATCCATGTCTTCTACAGGCAGCGAGATACCGGATTCAAAATGTCTTGCTTTTGGCATGGATATTCCATCTACATACAAAAATTCGTCGTCAGGCAATGGGATGCGGGAATCAGAAAGTTCTTCTTGAGGCATGGGCATTTCATCTAAAAGCTCTACTTTTTTCCCAAACGAATGGACATGTGGCGTTTCTTCTTTATCGTCCTCGTCTTCTTCACTGTCTCTTCTTTCTTTACTTTCCTGATCTTCACTTTGCACCAAAAGCGCAAAATATTTGTAGTGTTCATAAAACCAGACCATGACCTCCATAGCTCGTTTCACATCTCTAAGGCTGACGAAACTGCATTCATCCTATAATGAAGACAAAAATGTAAAAATTAAAATAAAATCAAATTAAAAGGACACTGACATCGTGAAGGAGACATGTATTTTTTCAAAGTTTGCGATCCGTCAATGCAACGATAAGACAGGTACCACAGGAATAACATGCTTCAGTCTCCAACGTTTGCTTATACGAACGAACAAATTCTAATGAAACAATTTAAAAACGTTTGCTCCACCTTTCTCTTTCCCATGAACTGCTGTGACACTGACAAGATCCTTGCTATAGTTTTGACCAAACCGTCGTCTCCCTGAAAGTGCTGTTCGTCTAGTACCTGTAGAAACGTAGAATGTGTGTAATTACCGTGTGCGGGGGTAATTCAAAAAATTTTAGAAACTGTTGATGCTGTGCATTTTATGATGTTGATTGTAATGTGCAATCTCATCGATAGGTCCTAATCCACTATTTTTACCATTTATCGTTTACTTACATAACGCTTTACAATCTGACAAATGTACTTCTCTTCCACGTCTGGCTGTAGGCGTCCAAAATCCCATACAAGACTGCGCATACTCTCTGGTAGTGCGTGAACTCGATACACCAGCTGACGCAAGGGAATTTCACCTGTTAATGTTTAAAATTTAAGAGAAGTCAATGTGATACTGCTCATCGCCTGCTACGGATAATAATGCCAAATCAAAGGTGGCTAAAGGGTTTTGGTAAGATGTAAGGGTCCAGTTTTCTTACGTCATTTGCAAGACAGGTCAATTTGAAAACACTTCAGCAAATGATTTTAGCCCAAACAAATTAATAGGCTCTAGGTTTCAGAGTTTCAGAAACATTCATAGTTTTTGGAAATAATAGAAAAAAGGACACACACTCTAAGAAGAGGCGGGGTGCCCTCATTTTTATGCCAGTGTCCTGTAAATTAAATGACTATTAATCCTGTTAAATAGGAGAAAAAGATCGAGATAGAACAACATTTTCAAGGGAAATACCTTAACTTAAAATGCTCTAACATAAGCAGGATGATCGTAAACAGATGATTAACCTTACCAATGCGTTCTGTTGTTTGGTCAGCTCTTACACGGTATCCCAGTCCTGCTGACTCCAGTTTCTTTATCATTTCATCGGTATGCCTAGTATTAGAAGAGGTGTTAACTTTATAATTTTAACTAAAACATTTACTCCTGTTTCTATTACATGCTTAAGACTAAGGCTAATAACAAACCCAAATTCCTGTAGCTTATTCAAAATTATGAGGTAAGCATTTTAAAGACAATTCTACGTTGGCTATATTTTAAGGCGGTTACCATTACTAAGCATTCACCAAGTCCCAATATAGAACATTGATACTTCCTTTTATGCACGTATATGTATCCTGTAAACATACAAGCAGAAGACTCACTTTCGATATGGGTTGCAAGCAACAATGAATTTCAGACGGTTACTCTTCAAAGAGAGTGGACGCCCATTGCATCTCCGATCGATCATGATTTCCTTGATCATGCCCAAAGCTTCAGTGGTGTTAGCTTCGTCAAAAAACAGAACGGTGTCAAAGCCACGTTGTGCGTTGCGGACGGCCATCTCCTCTGCGTGAACAACATTTCTTTCAATGTCTTTGAAAGTTGTCCCACCATGAATCTTTAGAAAAGAAAATTTCAAACGTCCATCAAAACGATATATAACTTACTAAGGCTATCATATAGAGGGTTTTTAACCTTCTATGTCATTAGTGAAACGTCGAATAGGGTGACTCTGCAAGGACAAATTCATTTTATCAATAGGCCGAAATATGCACTCTGATTCATGTCTCTTGTACCGGTCGTTGCAAGCGGTACAGGTGATTCACAAAAAAAGATAGTATAAAAACACTGATTTGTTTTATCGACGGCCCAATTAAAGAATTACGTATTCATCTTCTTCGCAGTTAACCTCGTAACCCGGGTCTGTAAAAGGATTCGAGCCCTTGATCTCCCAGACACCGTAATGGAGTTCCAGCTTTTGTTTTTCTATCTGATTTATCCTCACTCTCCTGTTATTCCTTGCATGAGGAATATTTAACAGATAAACACTTTTCCAGCGTCTACAATCTTAAAGACAATTGCAGGAACTAATCCGGCAACGATTATTTCTCATGATCAGTTATTGTTAAACTCAATGTTCACATTTCTTCACCGAAATCAAAGGTGTCAAAGCTTGCCAAATTTCGATGTTTATCCTTGTTCAAGTGCTTTCGACATTGTTGACCCAAGTAATATTCAGCAGGAAGCATTTCAGACATCACCCGTAAAATGGCTTAGGTCCACATGATTTTCTCTTTAGTGTCAGTAGTTGCGGCGTCAGAGTGGTTCTTGGTAAAATCAGATGAGCTGCTCTTTGTCCCACACTCACGTCGTCTTTTTCACATTATTGCTAATTTTTTAGGTGCTTTTTCGCTTAAGTCTTAACTCTTTTCTAGTTACATTATAATCTATTACCTTCATCAACAGCAGGTTTTTGCATTTCAGTCCCCCTGTCTGTAGACCACACATGTAACGAATAAGGCGTGTCTTTCCACATCCTGTTTCGCCCATGATGATTACAGGGATGTTACATCTGAATCGCATGTGTATGGCTAGAATTTTCTTAGCATTGTCTCCAGTCAGCTCATAAGATTTATCAGGGTCAATCATCCCCCAGTCCAGGCCCATGACCTTACACAAAGTTTCCATTATTTCACGTCTAGAAACAAACAGTTATCGGTCAAGTTATAACTGCAAAACAAGAACTTGTTGCAAAACGGGGCATGTGTGCTGTTTTTGCTGACTGGGTTTAAATACTTGGTGCATGACTTAAGGCGCTTTCCATTTGTCAGAAGTGGCCGGCCGGCCAGACCAGTCACTTAGCAAATGAAATGGGCTTTTTCCAGAGGGTTTTACTGAAAAACCATCTCCTTCGTGCATACTATTTAGGATTAAAAGTGAAATTAGTGATACGATACCCTATATTTTGTTAGCGATATAGCGTTGCTAAAGAAAAGAAAAGAAATTTAAAAACTGCCCCCTTAATTAGTTTGCTAGTGTAAAAACAGGAGGGTATCATGCAGGTATCCATATAAATGAGAATCTTCTATCTGGGCCGTCACAAACTTACTTATTCTTGCTCTCAAAGTCGTGGTTCAGGTCCACATTTTGTACATAAAGTCCCGTGCGAAGACGTCGTGGCATTAAACTTTTTTGAATAATTTCTCCAGTTTGAGGGTCCAAGAACTCAGCATTTCCATCTTCATCAACTTTGAATCCAAGAAAAGAAAGGGTCACATGATCCGGATGGAAAAATAGATACGGATGAGTACTGCAATCAAAAATCAGTATAGCCAAGGATGAATTTCAATAGCAGGCGACTTAAGCAGTGTTATTACAATCACATGGGAGTTTCGAGTAACTCAGTACTTGAAGATAAGATTTTTCTAACACTGAGCTAATGGGAAGATAATTTCTAAAAGTTTAGAACATTGACAGACAGGTTCTATGAAGTAAACGCGAAAGAGAAACATTATAACATGTACATTATATTTCACATTAATTCCGAGCGAAGCGCCCTGGCGGCGAGGTTTATTAATATGTCATCGGGATATTAGTGTGTGATGCCTGCCTGCCAGGAGAAATAATTCTCCTCCCTGCAAGGGACTCCATATAACAAGTGTGGGAGGTTCTGCGATACACGTATTTCTAGCTAGTAATAGATCGACGTATCTTACCTTTGTTCCCAGGACCGCCGTAGTTGTAGGGGACGAATGTCACTTTCATCATCTGTCTGCTGCATGCCTCTTTCATCTGTTTCTTGTAATGACCGTAAGGAAAAATCCTAGTAACAAAGACATGACGTCGTTTTAAGCGTGAAATCTGGCTAGCTGCAATGCTAGGGATTGGAGAAGGATAGTTCAGATTGAACGGAGTCCATCATAAGCGTGTGAACCAGACCCCCGGTATTGAGTCGAGTGAACCCCTGTGCTCTTTCGCCTTCTTCCGTCCAGTCTAGTCTCCTAGGCCCAGTTGTTCGAACGACGGTTAGCGCTAACCCGGGGATACGTTTTAATCCAGGTTTCTTTTTCTTTTTATCAAAAGCACTCTCTAGAATAATTTTCTCTATTCTTTTTAGAGTATCCAATCATCAAATTGTAGGCAAAGAGAACTAAACTGAATTTGCTTTTTGAGCCCTCATACCTGCTTTCAAATTTCGCACTAACCTAGACTCCCACGCGGACGTTCTTAGGGGTTCGTCACGCGTTCCTGCCCCACGAACGTCTGCTGACTTGAGCAGAAAAAACGTAGACCAATCACAGCAGACTTCCAGATCTGGGAAGTGCACTTTGGACCTTGAGAAATTTAGCGCTTGACTTTTTATACAGCTCCAGAACAGTTCAGAAAGGTCGCATGAAAGGTGAAGACCTTACAGTTTTAGAACAAAGTACTCAGTTAACTTACAAGCGTTATACTAGTGGTTACCCTCAGAATCTCGTTGAAAAAAAAACAATAACGTGTGAAAAAAATTCTGCCTTTTTTTCAGACTTACAAGGTAACCCCGCTGTTACATCACCCAAAGAACAACTTTATGAGCAAATGACATCTAATCCAGCATTTACAGAAAGAAATATGCAAAAAGCCAACGCTTATCTCCTATATTCTTGTCAGAAGCAAAAATCTTTGGTCACGTATCACACTCTAGAGAGCTTGTACGTATCTGTTTGGCTTGTCAACACTTTGACTTGAACAGCGCCGATTGAATCTTCGATAATCTGCATGTGATCTCCAGCCGATATTTGCGAACAATGGGAAAGGAATTTATCTTTCCGTTCAGCAGACGTTCGTGGGGCACGAACGCGTGACGAAGGTCGTTTGCGCGGGAGGCTTGCACTAACCCTGGTTTACCTCAACCCAGCTTCGAACAACCTAGCCCTGAGTCTTGTCAGACTAGTCCAGCATTGTATTTTGTGTTTGATAAATAACGGTAAGAAATAATGATTCAATGCATGAAACTGAAAATGTGTTGGGTTCGTTTTAGATAATTTTCCTTCGGTTGTTAGCTTGAAAGCTGTGCTCCTCTGACCACCGTACATTTCTCTCAAAGCCGTTTACTCGTATATTTTCATCTCTTAATTGTTACTTATTCCTATGTTACTCATATTATATGAAGTGTGAACAAAAAACTAAACTGACCTGAATCTGAAACTAAAGTAAAGTTCTAGTTCAAAAATTTTGACAAGTTTACTAAATATGTTTTACTTTGCCTTGTATGTTTAGGATTGTCTCATCTAAAGCATTTTTGGGTGTATTTAGTGCCTCATTTGCTAGTATATCCAGAATTACCTCATCAATCATCTAAAGCACCCTACAGTTACTCTCACCTTTGACATAATGATCATAAATCTCACTACAAAAATTCGAAAACCTTCCAAAGTGTCCCCAGTAAATTCTGATTTACAGTACACACTTTGCTCGCAGTCCAGAAGTTGGTGATTAAGAAAGCTAACAAATTGCCGCAGCTCGAACCATGATGGGTTATGAACGCCACAGTTCCTATGGACAGCGAGAGACAAAACGTGAAAATAATGGTAAAAATGAATTTTATTCGACCGAATAAATAGACATTTGTGGGGTACATTTTACACAGTGGTCCGAGAAAGCTACAAATTGCCATGAGGTTATATTAAGGATACAAAATCACCGTTGTTCGGTTATTCGGGTAACGCAAGAGTCAAAGGCAAATCTGTCATTGTAAAACAAGTTGAGGTTATCGTAAAAGATGAAGTCCACTAACAAGGACACAGTAGTGGATTATGAGGAACCAGTTGAATAAATTTTCGTCATGAATGCGCGCTGACCATTGCAACAAACAATTCATAAAATGTTTTTTTTTTTCACCAACAGCACTCATAACATAAAATAATAAAAGGCTTCTGTGAATGAGTAGGTCGCGAAAAAAAAATTATACCAACCTGAGCAAGACCTTTAAACATTCCAGTGGACTGCCTTCCGTTCTTTGAGGCATAAATTCAAAGTCCTGTATTTCACGCGGATCTTCATTAAATCGTCGAAGATACTGCCACACACGTTGCACTGCCTCGCTTTTGAACTCTTCATCATCAAAGAGAGGACTTTCATCTGGTTTTAAGACACGATAGTCAAGGCATAGTTATTACTGAGGCTTAAGCAAGTAAGTATTATTTACAAACAGCTATTATTATAGTGTTTTAGCATTTGTTCTATCGAACGCGTCATTAATGCCCTATCAACATGAGAGCGTCGTCTGACACTCACGCATGAAGAAAAATAAATGAATGAACGGACTGATTGAAAAAATATCAATATCTGTTTGAAATCGAGGTGAACGGGGAAAATATTTCTAAAACAGCTAGTACTGTCAAAGAGAATAAAGTTGCTTTTTTACATTGTTTGCCTTTCGCTAAAACTGTTTTGTTTACTTTAATTGTCTTTCTTAATAGGTAATCTTCCAAATGTTCAGAAATCGACTTGCTCAGAGTATGGAATTTAGTTACCTTCTCCTCGGACAAACTACAGTTGTTAATCAATGAGAAACTCTGATTGTTTTGAATAGTTTTATACCTCTATAAACTGTAAGGCGTTCCTAGACAATATTTTTAGGGCCAGTCATGCTTCTGTCTTAGCAATCCAGTACAGTTTCACAAACCACTAGGATCACTGGGTGCAAGTAACTAAGAATTATTCATCAGTGGAACTCGCTGTGAATTACCTTTCTGGTTTCTGATCGGCAGTATCGTCATTGGACGAAAGCACGTAATGGTGGGAAGAAGTTCGAAAAACCTGCAGCTTGTTGTTTCTTCTTTCTAATGGATAAACATATAAAAATTCTTATTTCATAACTCGTGGTGATGAAGATTGAATAAAGAACATTTAACTTTTATGATCCGTTATCAAATAGACCTATTCGGCTAACTCAATGTTGAACCCAATTCAAATCTCCTGGGGTTAAGATTCTTTATGTATTGTCATTGCATTATAATGTGGCATTCACATTTAAATGATATGGAAATTCCTGAAACAAAAGGTTTCATTCCCGAAGCGTGTGAATTGGGTACAACATTAAGTTAGCCGAATAGGTCTATTCGTCATTTTCTTTCTAAAGGCATCATAGGGGAGAGGAGGAATAACAGCAGGATAGACAAATGGGATGTAAATGGCAATCTAACATACCTGGGGTGAGGTGTAAGTAATTTCCAGGATGTACAAATCATGGGGGTTTCGTCTCCAAACACGTCCACGATTATCTGTTAGTTCACCCAGGATGAGCAAGTTAAACAGCAGTGTGTCAATATCAGGTATAACCTGAAAATCGGGGGAAAAACATGTGACACATAATAGACACATAACTAAACTGATGTAAACGTCAGTCTGTATATAAAAAGAGATTTATTGAGTTCTGGTGGAATAGCTCAACAGCGTTAGCTCTAAGCCAAACGTCGAACGTTTAGTGAGACGAACCAAACTTAGTGAGTTAAGTTGTTGAAAAGTTCGACGTCTGGCTCAGTTATGTTCGTCTGAATGAGTTTGGATCGTCCAACACGTTCTATCCGTCTGCTTTAGACGGAGAGAACGTCCAAAGATCGCTTCCGGGACAAACATCGACCTTCACTTGCGACGAACTAAGCTAGCCAGTAAAAAAATGTATGACAATGTATATTTAGCCTCGTTCGGGAAAAAAAATTAAAATTGCTTTTTGGTCTGATTCAGTTGATTGGTTCGACGCCTCCTTAGTTTGACGTCTGACCCAACAGACGACCTGAACTTAATTTACGTTGACAAAATTAGAGTTTGGTTGGTCTCATGAAAAGTTCGACGTTTGTCCTAAGCCTTATATTATCAGCTTATTATTAATAGTAATACTGAAATAGGAACAGGTCAAGTAATTGCTAAGTGTTTCAATTCCCATCGTAGGGAGATGCTGTTGTACTTAAAGACCGATGCTAGGCAGTCACTCAGTCAGTCGTTCAGTTCTTCATTGGTACTCGAAAATACATACCGTGCAAGAACTATCGAGATGAAAAATCCTAGACAAAGGCAAATCTGGATGGAGAGCGTGCGGAAGGAAATATTCAGTGATATCAGCGACACTTGCACGCTCATTGTGCAAGGGAATCGTCACGCACAATAATGGTGGATCTCGTTTTTGCTCCTTCATCTCCTCCGTGATAAGAAGATTGTTTGGAAGGTTTGACACCTGCTCTGCTAACCTTTGAACGACTAAGCTTTTACCCACTCCAGAATCAGTAGAGGTTACTAGGCGAACACTTAAGCTGCAAAAAGAAAGCATCAGATGTTATAATTTTTGGAAACACTGGAGAGGTCTGATCAAGCCTTCTTGTTTAATAATCGATTTTTGGATTTAATCCACACACAGCGTATACAAAATTATAGTTCAAAACGTTTTGTTCAGCCAAACACATCGCTTAGTCTAGAGTGTGTGACTGTCAAACAACTCAGCGTAAGTCGAAAAACCTACTTTCCTGAGCGAATGGTGTCGGCGGCTGGTCTCCAAATCACGTGCTGACCGTGATAACAGCCCTGCCGTCCTTCAGGTGCCGTAAACTGGTCCCGAAGGTAACGTCTTAGCTCCTCTGGTTTAGGATATCTTGGTATTCCTGTCACTTTGTATTCAACCAGGGCGGCCACCATTTGAGCACGTTCTTCATTTTCACTGCTGCACAAGACCACAAGACCAAAGTCTGGAGAAGAATATAAAAAGATCCTTTCCGTTACAGAAAGAATTATAAATCACGCTCTTAAGTTTTGTTTTTCTTCGATGGATCGAAAGTTTTATGTAGAATTCACATTGTTAATGTTATTTCTTTGATATTATAATTATAGTAAATTACTGTTTCTAACTCAATAAGTAATAATGTGATAAAGGTAGGTGATGATCGCTTGTTCATTAAAAGTCACGTTTCTGAAAATAATCGTGCATTGACTATCCAGCATATCAGTCTAATACTGAAGGGACAGGTACTAGCCAAAATTAAGACTCTAAGACAATCACGAGAACTGCACTTGCACCGGTAAATGTAGAGAGAAAACTACACAAATTGGCTAACGATGAGGAAAGAGTCCGACAAGTTGACTAAAGAGGCACACCCGAGGAAGGAATTGGTTTTTGCTGACGAGCTGACACCTATAGTCTTATCCATCATTCACAAAATACATGTCACGAGCAGGAACATATCAGATGTCTATGTAAGTTGTTAACATGCAGAAGAGACATAGGTTGGGTGGAAAGTAGACTGAAAGTGTCTTAGGGCAGGAAAAGTGAATTATCAAGGGAGTTTTTTCCCAAGAAAAGCAAACTTAGAAGAATTTAGGTTCGACTGCTAAAGGTCAATCATGTCAATTACCAAATAACACTATTACGATGACATGAAACATCATGTGATTCCTTTGGAAGTTTAAAGAAAACTTTTGCTTTCCATGTTGACTCCAACTTTATGCACAAAGGGGGGAATTTCATATATCCCATGATGCTTCGCGGCAAATTTCTGTCTTCTCTCCGCAGTCGAAAGAGCGTTCGAGGGAGATTTTCAACGACCTAAATTTCAAGACGCCGCTCATCCAAGGTAAGTTTCAATGAGCCCTGTTAATCTTTGGTATCTTATTAATAATGTAAAATGGTTCCATGGTCATTTCACGCATTATTGCTCTCGTTTACGACCCTGTTAAGCTATGCTGTTTTAACTTGCAAGTGAATATTTATTTAGATGACTTTCAATTACCGAAAACTGTCTTTATCCTAAGAAGGTTTTACCCTAATAAATTATTTAAATCGGCGGACAAGGGGTGCTTGATACTAGTTCCACGCTCCGACCTCTTTCGACCTCGCGATTTTTATGCGTTTGATCGTTTTGAAATATCGCATTTTCTGTCCTTTCTCCGCTAAGATCCAAGACCAGGTTTCAATTTCTTTATCCTAAGTCCTGCGAAGATGGGACATTTTTTCTTGAATTCGCTCTTTTTTCGCTGATCAAAACACAAATATTATCTCTTGAGGATATGATGAATGTTTGAATTCAATGGGTTCTATTATTAAAGCTTTTTTGTCTGATTATTTTAGGTAAAATTGGTTTCTCATGGTGGCTTCCGGTCGCAACCGCGCCTGGCGAACTTGAAATATACATGCCAGCAAATGTCATAGAATAGCACGCCGTAAGACCTCAACCGGCGTATAAAACCTTTTAAGACATTTTGATAATTCTTTTAGGATCCATTGTAGTGAAGAAGTGGGTGTTTTTGTACATGTATTTTGCCATTTCGTAATAAAGCTTTTTGTTTTTATGTTTGACAATGATGCTTAGCTGGTGTTGTGTTATGAAAAATATAGAGATGTCTTTGTTATTTTTATTGTTTGTTGGAGCTATTTCCCTCCTTTGAATTTCATCGCCGATAGACGTCACTTTGCACTTTAACGGTCTCGGTGTTTTCGACTACATATGCCGAGCTTGTTGCGAAGTAAAAGCATGTGCGGTCACCGTACGGTTGACGTACTGCATCGATGAATTATTGAACTGACAATATGAACACAGCGATCACCTACAAGCAACGAAGAGAAATCTCACACCTAGAATATGTATTTATTTCAAGCCAAGTACGTGGAAATCGCTTGTTAATCCATGAAGAGCTTTAATTTTTATCAACGCACGTTAAAACAGGACGTACTAGTAGTAGTAGTAAACCTTTATTTAACTAGGGTAATCCCTTCAGAATACTTAAAAGTATATCTGTTATCAATAGGAGCCCTAAATTAAGACTAATAAAAAAAAAATTCAAAATAAATAATAAGAAACTAAGTAACTATAAGTGACAGTATAACAATTAAAACTAATTCTTATTTACTAAATAATTATTATACACAACTGAGCCATTATAATAAAAACTTTTCTTGGCGGTCTCTTACTGCAGGTAAATATATAAAATTGCTTCTTCTTGTTTCTCTTAAAATAATTTCCTTATTCAACTTAAAATAATTCTTTAAAAACTGTGGTACATTATTACTTAAACACCTCTTCACTAAACCTAAAATATGAGCGTTACGGCGATCTTCTAAACTCTGAAATCTGACGCAAAGACTTTCCTCGCTAGCTTCTAAGAACATTTGTGTGGACTGCGTTGCTATCGTAAGGCTTAGTTAACTCATAATCGGCGACCAAAAGACTCTCTTTGACTTAACAAGAGATATATTTGGAATAGTAAAACGAAAATCATAAATAGATCGACACAGCAAAGGTACAGAAAGTTTTATCGGCAAAACAAGTCGCTCTCCACTGCCACGTCCCTGTTAATAGCATCACGTGCGTTCGGAAGCTTGATAAACAAGACGCTACGGAGCGTACACTTCGGCGTCGTGGTTGTGGAACTAATCAATTGTAAACGCGGAGGAATAGTAAGAAATCAAATATGGTAAGAGTAAGGTGTTAATTTGTGAAATTATGGGATTTGTCAGGATATTCTGAAAAACTAGCATTTCGGGACAAATTGTCTCCGAGATATTAGCCCAGTTATGCTCTGATGACTCCATACAAATCCTTCTAAAAAAACAATTCTCTATTTTTCTTAGTCACATCAGGCTTCAAAAACAGCATAGCAGTCTCATGTACTGATTAAAGATATGTAAGGCATGGGTAAGGAGTCAATTACGTTGAGCATGGAAGTGGCTGAAACTCAAAGTCACGAGTTCGAATGTTTTGAGGATAATTTTTCACTGACTATCAGCACGCAGGGATGTCGGATTAACACAAGGAAGTTTAACACCAAAGGAACATAGCCTTTACAGAGCTTTAAAACACAGCATCCACCAACACAAACTTGACTTGAACTTTGAGTAAAACTAAACAGCCTCTACCAATAATAACAAACTCTCACTTGAACTTCAGATATCTTACGGCTTCCGCGAACTTGTAAACACAATACCTGAAAATCGACCTTCATCACACTTGACTAAACTCAACAGTCCAGCTCGTGGGAAAAAAACTTAGTTCTTCAAAAGAACTCGCTTGGAACTTGTATACCGTTTGAGATAAGGTTCTAGAAAATACTAAACAGCAGGCGAATAGTAGTAGCTTTTCGACATATTTTATGATTTCAGTAACTGATGCAAATCTGCTGACTCATGCTGAAATGTAAACATGCCCTAATTAATTATTCATGGATAATCCAAAAACGTAGAGAACGTTCGAGAAAGTCACGCAACGCATGAAAGCAATTTTACTACGTAACACTCAACAAAGAAAAAATGTCTTTTTGCAGCATTTTGTAACTTTAAATTCATCATAAAACAGTTCGAAAGGAGGGCTCACTCGTGAAATGTTTTTCAACACTCGAAGAGAACTTTCTTGTCTCTGCGCGGCCACGAAATATCCTCTATTTATTCCTCGAGTAATTAAAGACTAAACTCTGATCTCAAGATATCACGAAGTAGTCCGGTCTCATTTCGTGAAATAGTTGAAACAAGCCGAAAAGTCACGAACTTGCACGCCCAATCTTGTCCCGAAACAAGTGCATCATTTCATAACTATTTTTCATATCCTAAACTACCTTGGGTCGCAGTAGCGCAATCGGCTAATCCCTCAACTTAGAGTCTCCTCTGATCTGACGGGTCACACAGGTGAGTCGGTTCAAACCCCGGGAAAGCCAAAATAATAATTCTTTCTTCCTCGAAAAAGTTGAAGAATAAATCAAAGAAATCGAAGTGATCTCGAGGTATCTCGAATTAATTCGGCTCTCACTTCGTCAAATAGCCGAATAAAACCGAAAACCTACAGACTTTGCATGCCCAATCTTGTCAAAAAATTATAACTTTGATACATTCCTGAGCGTCGCGAAACCTTTACTTCGCGCTCCGCCGAAGTAAAAAGTACGAAGCGATGAATCATGGGATATATGAAATTCCCCCCTTTTTTATGCACCCAAGCGCAAACATGGCCAATCCTAAACCAACATGTCAGGAAGCTACCACGCTGCGAGGTGAAGTAATTAGAGGAATGGATAAAGCGGAACCTGTGACGCAGTATACTGTGAGCTGCCAACGTCTTTTATGGTTCGTTAAATAATTCTAGACACCTCACGGTAGCTTATGATGATGATAAAGATTTCTTGTGCAAAAGAAAATAAACAATAATAAAAAAAGAACCAAACCAAAAATAGAAATATTACTTTCATTGTTGTAATCTCGTATCAATGTGTGCAGACAATCGGCTGCCTTCTGGCTAACGTCATAGTCCAGCAGATCACCCATAACAAGACAGTGAAATTTTCCCTGTGGGTCCGTCAATGCACGACGCCACAACAACTCTACCTATAAAATAAATGGACCACATTCGAAGAAATAAATATCTAAAAAATATCTAACAAACATCTAAAATGTTATCATAACATTTGTAACAAGCCATGAATGCACGGATGCCCAGTGAATAAGCACTGGTCAATTTCACTTGGTTAGTTCCTGTATGCTTTTCGCTCAATTATGAGATAGTATTTAGTTAAAGGCTGTCCTTCCCGCAAGCAGCTCTAAGGGCAAAGTGATATACCTCCTTAATTTAAATCTTGGAAAACACGAGTAAAAGCATTTATCGGTAGAGTCCTTACTGATTTAAAGGGTTTCCATCATGAATTAATGACATAACTTAATGTAATAAAGTAACATTTAACCAAGTAAGTTCATTGGAGCAGTTTCATCGAAGACTTTTCCTTTGCATGATTAAATAGAAAAGATATTACGAGGTAACGCGGACAAAATAAAAGCGGCTCCAGGAAAATAGAAGGATGAAGCGTGAAGTAATGTGAAGGGTCAATAAGCTAACAACAAGGTCGAAAAATGTTTAATTTAAGCACGGAATAAAGCAGTCTCCAGGTTTTTACCTCCTCTGCTGTCGTTGTAGATGTGCAAACCAGAACTTCGTTACCATCTGGAAGATTCTGTGCCCCACCTTCCTTGTAAAGGCTGAGCACGGCAGGAAAAATGTTTTCTGTAACAAAAGATGACATATTCACACATATACCCGCAAACTTACGGGTAATCACACTCCAGTAAGTATTATGCACTTGTCCTCAGGACAGTGCTTCAATAAAAAACGTAATAACTTCCAATAAAATTTTCATCTGTTACTTCATTGATTGGTTGCCAGGTACAAAAGCCGTATTGTTTAGCGTTCACGACATCGATGTCATTTGAAACCGAAGATGTGGCCTAAAACATGCGATCTAAAACAAGTATTACCTCTGGGCGCCAGAATCAGATTTGGTCTTCCCTTTTTCAAGTAGTTAGGAAACGGTCGCGTTGCTGTTCTTTCTTCTAAGGAAAGGAAAACCAATAATAACATTTGTTTTTGTTCTAATCTAAATATAAAATGGTTTTTGAGGAAAATTCCAAGTATATTTTGTAATGAAACAAAAAAAAAAAAACAACGTACCCACCACCGGAAAATGACGAACAAAAAAATCAAATCAGTGAGTTAACATAGGAAGATTAAATATACCAAATAAAATGCCAATAATGTTACTATCTACAAACACGGCGAAAAAGTTAGACTCGCGACTTTCGGAAAAAAATTCCATTAGTGGGTGATTTGGGACTGCCGACGCCCGGGTGCCGACGTGCTAACCACTTGGCAATGCTTCCTTCTCGTATTTAAGCGAGCAGTAGATAATTACCATTGGAAGCAAAATGGGATAGGAAAACAGCGACTTCTTCCAAGGTTAAGTAACTGCCTCCTCTTTGTTCGTCAAACGAGATCTCTTCTAATGTGCTTGAGTCTACCACTTCTACCACTTCAGAATTATTATCGTCTGATGCGCTAATGAAAAATAACGGGTGCAAAATTCGCAAATGAATAACTCGCAACCGTTCGAGACAACAATGATTTACAAACAACAGAAACATTGCATGTGCACTTAAACTTGCAGTTGTTGGAAGGAAAAATAATTACAGGCTTGAGAGGGCTTAAACAAGAACCTGATAAACTTACACGGAATTGGCATCCATCATTTAGTTAAGGGTTATTCGTGAGGCAAAGTAAGAATACCATGACTCTTAAATTTTTCAAGTAAAGACCTTTGGCAATCACAAAAAGAACAGTACATAATAAACTGTTATCCCAGTAGGTTAAGTTTAGTTTTGTGTCGCCAAAATGTGTGTAACAGAACAAAAATCTGCAAACCTTGAACCCCACCCCAAGAAAACTACTCCCAGGCTTACACCCCACCACCGCCAGAATAAAAACCGTTCCTGACCTCCTAAAACGGTAGACACAGATTATAAGAATTGCCAAAAATATCGTAAATGTTTCTGAAAAGAAATAAAAAAAATATGAAGTTTGAGATCAAGCGAACTAGCTCTCATGAGGTGTTTGAGGCGGGTTGAGCCAAAAAATAATAAATACCTGATGTCTTCTTCTTCCGAATCTTCTGAGCTCTCCGAAGACTCTAATCCTGCAACCTCTTTTACAATAACTCTAAATAAGGGATTCTTTTTCGCCTGATCGCAGAGATCATCTATCAGATCATCATTGGTGTTGTTTTGTACACACCAAATCACGAGGTCGGCTTCACTGCTTTGCCAGTTGTCCACAAGGGCAGCTAAGGCTAGACGTTCAGCCTCGGGATAATTCAACTTCTCAACACTTTTCAGAAGAAGTTCGAATTTTTCTTCAATTTCAACTTGTTCATCTGCTGCTTGATGATAATCAACCACATGGCTGCCAGGCAATTTGGGTTGGTCTGAAACCCCATCGTCAAAGTTTTCACTCTCTTGCATTACCCCAGCTTCAATTAAAACATCCTTTAAGGCCGACGGAGAAATACCGGGAGCAATTTTTTCAAGAAGTGCAAACACTTGAAAGTTGAGAAAATCTATGTTAGCGCTGCGTTTAATGGCAGCGAGTTCCTTTCGCAAAAACAGTAATTGCTGTGTTGTGAAATAGTTAAGCTCACGATACTTCATTCTCTGTTCGTGCAAGCGCACTCTGTAGGCATCATAGCGAAGTTCGAATTCCTGGGCTTGGGAGATGATGTCATTTATGACTTCTTTACCCATAATGCTGCTTTTACATTTATATTCCTTGTTCCAGTCGAGGTAAGACACATCTCCAATTCCGCAGAGTTTAACATACGCCTCACCCAGTCGAACGGCACCTTGCAAAATCTGAAAAAGAAGTAGCTGATTTGTTATTTCCAGGCATCGTGAAGCGATGTAGACACTAAATTGAGTTTCAAACTAAGATGTGAAGGTGCCCTAAGAGCTTCAATTTCTTACTCATACCGAGAATGCCAGGTTAACCATAAAAGAGTATTTAAGGTGATTCCATAGTAAAAGAACCTAACATAGATTGTAGCTTAGACTTGGTACACTGATGTAACAAGTCAAGAAGATGATAAGAAAGTAAAAAAAAGTGGGGGTCACCGTGCTCGTTTTGACGTCACAATGCTGACAAATACGGCTATTTAGGACCCTTTTACAAAAACCGCGGGCAGCCCAAAATTAGAGAAAAAGGAGAGATTTTTTCGATGATGCATGTGGCATCACACAGAATTTGACTTTAATGTATTGTTCATCCACTTAGGTACCAGAAAAATGCCTTTTAATGTCCTTGTTTTTACTTTACGCTCCAAAGTAGAATTAAATTGGACGCGCGCTTTTTGACCCGTGATGGCTCAATCCGTACAATTTAGTAAAATTGCCAAAAAACTGAACATAGATTTATGCCAATTTTTTTCTCATCGAAAGGAAGCACTGTCCTTATTAAAATCATGAAATAAAAAATGGGGGTCACCGTACTCGTTTTTGCGGTAGAGCTGCAGAAAGTGCGCACCAAACGCATTTTCTCCAATTTTTGATAGAGGACTGGGGCGAGTTTCAAAATAGAATGTATGTGAAAGGGGGAAGAAACTATTAAAAAATCCGTTTTTACAGAATTTACATCGAGATATCACATTCAGGACACAACGTGATAAAGAAAGTGTTTAAATGAAAATCAAAGTGAGTAAGCACAAGTTAAACATCCACTATCGAGGTTCTCCTAGAGGAGGTCGAACTCAGCAACACGCGTACTGCTTACGTTATGCACATTCCCAACACGTTGAGTCTTACCTCGGCAAGAAAAACCAGCAAGCAAAAATTCCAATAGCGTTTCTCTTCAGTCAACTTCATTTTAATAATGTTACTTCACATGCTCTTGTTTACGGCGGACATCTTGTTATGCGCAGTAAGAGATGCGCAGTGCAAAACTAGGGAATCACCTTAAGATGGGGGGCATTTAACGATTGCCACACATTAATCACTGTTCAAACTCTAAACGGAGAATATAATCTGCCAAAGAAACTTAGTCGCCTGACGATTGGTGACAGTGAAGTAATTTGTGTTTAGCAAAGAGAGAAAAAATCATACCTGGCCAAATCTGTCCACATCATCCTGCCCAGCAGAGCGTTTACCAGAAATGAGAGCTAATTTGCTTTGCAGTTCTTTAAGTTTATCAAGACTGTACTCTCTGAAAGCCGAGGTTGCGTTGGCACCGCCCTCTGAAGGAAGTATCAAATTGACAACAGAATGAACTGTTTTCTTGTCAGAAGGCTGTGATGCGGTCGTGGTGTCCAGTTGACCAATGCAATAAACGCCTCTTTCATTAATGTTCTGGGCCAATTCAAGAGAGGACATGGCATGAGCATCTTTTACTCCCTTGAGCCACTCTAGATGAGCAGTGATACCCTCCTAGAAAGGAAAAGCGCAACTTAGGCCAGTTATGCATATCTTGATCATGCATAAGTTAATCGCATTAATTTAGTAAAAATCTGGTTAATTTAGAACAGAGTTAAGTTCTTGAAATACTCTATCGCCAAAATTCATTAATTTGACAGCGGAAAAGCAAAAAGAGAATAGGGACTGCAAATTGCTGGTTTGCACGTGACGTCACGGCGGTTATGTTGGTGGTGTATTAGGGTTAAGAAAAAAAGCATTTCCCTCCTCTGGGAGCTAAAACCTATTTTCATGTAATTCTTCTAGAAAAAATTGTATTATATTGACCACCAAAACACCATCAACATGGCATGCAGCCTTGTCACGTGGTTGCAAGTAAAAAATTACGGACAAGGATAAACTAAACAGTTATTCTTTACCAGCTGTTTTGGCAGAGTTTTGTTTTCGTCAATTTCTTTCCAAACTGTGTCAAATATCCTTAACAATTGACTGAAGCCAATATCTTTATCCAGATCAAAAATGAATGGAGCGAATCCAAGTGCTGTAGTGTGCAAAAATGAGACACGGTCGGTTTCAATGTCACTTTCTCCGGCAGACATCATTGCAAGGTCCACAAGTGTTTTGACTTCTTCCCGCCCTCCTAAATTACAAAAAAGGAAAAAAAGAAAAAGAAAAGGAAAGAAGGCTACTTATTTCTGCTTGCCATTTAAATGCTGACTACTATTTCAAGGACCATAAGTTTCCAGACAATTTGTGGAAATGAAGGGCTAATATAGATCTATCCAGTAATCAAGATTCTTATTACAACCACTCGTGCGATTGACTTGCTTAAGTAACATTTTTACCAATAAAATCGCTTTTAGAAAAGGGGAAAATTACACTTTTGTGATTTTTGTCAAGAAATACGATGTTGTCCAGTTCCATGGGGGTAAATTTTACCATTGTCCAGCGCAAATAACCTATTAGTAAACTTCTGAGATGAATCCTGGGCGCAGCAATGCTTTAAACTAAAGGTAATGTGGCTAATTTCTTACGATTCAGCTTTGTTTTGCCCAATGTTATCTTGCTTCTCGGTAGTAATCTGGTTTCAGCCGTGCAGATGACCCAAATTAATTGTCTTGGTTCCTTACCGCAGTGCGGACTCTTAAACCGGGACACTTCGGAGAAGATCGCCCAATCAATGTGAAAACAAGAGATTGTCAATTTCTTCTTTTGCAAACGGACCAATAACGCTTTATGAATTTGTGGACTGATTCCTGAGAGGTCAGGTAATTCAAGCGGTTAAAGATTTCATCAGTTGCATACTTAAACCTTAAATTTTATTGGTCTGCAATTGGGATTGAACAATCTTCGATCATGCCTTAGTTCGGTATATTTGTCCTCGCGATTTCGTCTCCAGAGCCTTCGATACCATTGTCCAGCGAATCTAAGACTCAGTGGGATGGAAAGTAAACGGCAAGGTCATTCATTGGTGAATAATTGCTTATTATCAGAGCAAAAGTGATTAACTTGAAGCACGCCTATTTTCAGTCAGTCAATCTTAAAATGGAAAATGGTTTTGAATCCATATGGCATTTTTTTAATTAACAGGGCTAATCCCTCTTTCTGGAAGTGAATCCCCTCTCATGCGTACCAATGCGGTATAGTATCCAAAGAAAGAGATTTGTTGACTGTCTGTCATTTGTTGATTTGTTTTCCCGGAAAAAAAACATTTACCTTTCAATTCTTCTCGAAGCCAGAAGATGTACTCTTTGCATTTAATGACAGTTCTCAAGCACTCAATCTTTTCTCGTGTAAGCTGTTCAAGGCCTTTTCCCATTTCTAAAATGCCTTCACTGATAGTGTCTAGTGTTCGCCGGTCAAACGATTCTTCAATCTGTACGGAATTAAACACAAGTAGCTTTACTAAGTTCTTGGCATTGCTACCTATACTTAGCTTATTCTTGTCATTCATGTACTTAAATAACTTGAATTGTTTATAAATGGGTAGCCTGAATGTAATAAGCCCCATGGCTTTCTATTCGGGCTGCCCTGCCACGTTTGGTGGTAAATTACCTGATAAATAAATAAATTAATTAATTAAAATTTTAAAAAAATTCCAATCCAATCTTTGCAACACCAAGCGTTGAGTGAAAGATATAATCATTTCAATACTGAGTATTTTCGGATTTAGCTTAATATGTTCTCTCGAATATGCCCCCTATGTCGATTTTAAGCTTATATGGAAGTCTAAGGTCCACTGAAACATCGATGGAGTAATGATAGATCCATTACAGAAAATGAAAAAAGCAAACAAACATACAAAAAACGAAAAACAAAAACAATTACCTGATCATGGAAATCCTCAAGTCCTTGGAAGTCTCCCTCAAGGCCCATTTCATTTTTAAATAGCAGGACTATTTCTACTGCATCGGAACACTCACTTAGTTTAAGAGACTGCTTGATCTGATCAATTCGATGATAAAGATCGGACTCTTCGACACCTTCTTTATCAGAAAAACACGCCAATGTTGTTTCTATCTCGGCATCAAGAAGTTTTTGATCTTCCACAAATCTTCCAAACTGTTCCTTTACTTCTTTAAGACGAATTTCTCCACTGATAATTCTCATCCACAAGTCCTGCCATCTTCGATAGCAGGGTGTCCACACAAGCTCAAACACATTATCTATGGTCATCCTTCCATTGATTCCCTTGTCTTTGGAAATGTCGGCTGCTCTTTGAACACACTTTTTCCACAATGCCACAAAAAGTAAACTACCCTGAACGCAGTAGAGCGATTGTATCATCCGCTTATTCATTGCAGAAAGGCCAAAGAATTTTACAATGGGTTCATCACCTGAACTGCGCTTGTAGCACATTTCTGACAGTTGGCAAGCTAAAGGATCTTTGTCTAACTTTTCTTTGATTTCACCTAGGTCCACATCAACAACTGCAAAAAAATAAAGTCATAAAAATAACGTTGTCTAGATTATATTTCTTACATCCGTGGCCCCATTCAGAAACACGGTAAACATTGGACACTCTTCATGTTCGGCCGTTATCTGTAGAAAACGAAGCGCTCTTGAAATATATAAATTTCACCCCACATAGGGGTGCAAGATCATGGAGATAGCTTTAGCCGATTGCTGGCCGAAGAGAAGGATTTAATTGGTATGTATCAAGACGCTCTTTTTAAAGGGGTTTGTACAAATTTTGTTCTCCTTAAACAGAAGAGGGAATAATAGTTTTTGAAACTGCTTCTTAATCGAGATTCTACTTAAACAGAAGAGGGAATAATAATTTTTGAAACTGCTTCCTAATCGAGATTAACCGTCGTTTAATATGATCTTAGGCCCGTTTCCGTCAAACGTCGTACTACTGCCGTGCCGAATTAAATTGATCGAATCAAATTCGACTTTTAGCACGGCAGTAGCCCGAAGTTTGAAACCAAGTCGTGCTACTGCTGTGTCGAACTCAATTCATAAATTATAAATACATTAGAATACATGTAAAAGTTTGCTTAATCGTTTCTTTATTTTTGTGTTGTTTTCGGCAACAGCCGTCCTATTCGACTGAATTAAACTCGACGTCTGAAACCAAGTCGTGCTAGTGTCGTGCTGCAGTCGAGCTACAGTCAAGCCAGCTTAGCACGGCAGTAGCACGATGTTTGAAACAGGTCTTAGAGTTTCAAGATACTAATAACTCGTAATACAGTAATAAAAGTGCTACAAACGTCGAATTTTCCATAAGACGAACCAGACTTAGTGAGTTCAGTTTGACGTCTGGCTAGGTTAAGTTCGTTTGAATGAGTTTGGATCGTCCAACACGTTCTATCCATCGAAGATCGTCTTCGTGACAAACGTCGACTCACATGCGCCAAAAAAATTAATGAATTAAAAATTTGTATGAACGGTATATTCAGCGTAGTTCGGTAGAAAAATTGTAAAAGTTGCTTTTTGGTCGGATTTAGTTGATTGGTTCGACGAGTCCTAAGCTAGTTCAGCGGTTGACACAACGGACGATCTTAACTTAACAGTGCACAGTAGTTTTCAAGGAGTTATAATAACTCCTTCATTGGGGCTAATTTAACTCCTTACAGTGGAGTTATTTTTTGGGGAGTTATTTTAACTCCAAAAAGAAGTTTGAAGAACTCTTTTTCAGGAGTAAAAGTGACTCCAGATATTGAGGAGTTAAAATAACCCCAGAAAAGGAATTATCCTGTACCTAAAATTTTTACTCCACTTTCAGAGTTAAATTAACTCCAAAAAGAGTACAGGTGATGTTGCCCAGTATCCGGACACTTCAGTTTAAAATTGCAATAACTTTCCTTTATTAATCGCAAGAGCTCGAAATTTGGCCCAGAGAAAATCTATCTAGTCCTTAATATGACGAAAGACAGTTTAACTTTTTTGCCTTTGTTTCCATCGCGAAATTAATATTTTTGCAGAGCTCCTATGTTGCCCAGTATCCGGACAGCTGGCCCAGTATCCGGACACAACAATAATAACGTCATTGTACGTAAATTTCGACAGGCAAGCGACTTATAAGCTTTTCTTGCACTTGCAAAGTAGTCTGGCAATCGATTCCGAAAATATAACCCAGCATCGTGAAATAAAACATAACAAATGACTGGGGCATGGTGGGGAACGCGAGCGGCTGTTTTAAAAATGGTATAATTTCTCACTTCTTTGTCTAGGAACTTTTCCACTGATTTAAGGAAGGCATCCGTGGACATGCCGAAGCCGCAGTTTGCAAGCTCAATTAGCCAATCTGCAAACGACTTTCTTTCTTCATTTTTTATTTAAAGACAAGCTTGGGGAAGGGACCTCAACCTGACGGTCAAAGGTCACTCTCCTATTTAGTTTGACCTGCAGTGTTGATTTCTTCATGCTCAGTCCCCACAATAAGCCTTCTTTTCTAGCACTAATTCCTCCTTCTTTCACATCTCTCAATCCCTTTGTGACATTTTTTAGACCATTGCAAACCCATTCTAGCAGTCCCAACTGGGGAAAGTATGAGAATTCCAGGTTCAACTCGGACGCTTTCAGTTATATATAGAAAATGCAGTCACGCGAAACAAGCGGCGCACACGAAATCAAGTCGCCTCTGAATGAGTGAAGAAAATTTCCATACGGAGTTGAGTAGAGTTACATTTTACGACTATATCATATATCCTAAGCTTTAATTATAGTTACTGATATGAAATAAGTCTTATCCGGGGAATTTACACAGCTAATTCATCGATTCTGTACAGCAAAGAAAAAACTGTCCGGATACTGGGCACATGACATCAAAACTTAGTGAATGTTTCTGGCTTCCGTTATTCCAAACAAATCGAATTTCAAGAAGAATTAATAAACTTTCTGAAAACCTGACTTCCTTAAGTATCTTCACTTTAAAAATAAAACAGTTTCTTTGAAAATATCACACCCTACCCTCCCTTTTCTGAGCAGCATTAACTTTACTGCGCAGTAAACAGCGTAAATATTAGCCATGAAAAGTTTCTTCACCTGATCAGAACGGCGTCTTCTGCGACTGTCTCGCAAGCTTTCAAATCGCCAAAACTTTCACCTTAAAGCTGAAAAGTTCAGCTTTCATTCGAAATACTTCGTTTACCGAAAACTGAAAAGGGCGCCTCAAAAATTGAGTTTTTGTTTCAAGTGTCCGGATACTGGTACCGTCCGGATACTGGGCAACATACTGTAAGAACAACCCATGTAAGGAGTAAAAATAACCCTATTTAGGAGTTATTTTAACTCCAGACTGGGAGTAAAAACAACTCTTTTTCAGGAATAAAAATGACCTTAAATTCGGAGTTAAATTAGGAGTTAAAGTAACCCCGAAAAAGGAGTTATCCTTTACCTAAAATGTTTACTCCATTTTGGAGTTATAATAACTCCCTAAAAATTGCGGTGTGGATTTTAGTTCGACCTAAAATAGAATTTGGTTCGTCTAATGAAAAATTCGACGTTTGGCTTAGGCCTAAGAAAGATTACTTTTTTGACTCACTCGACTTGGCATCGGTGCACATCTGGACAAAACAGCGCACTGCTTCTCTCTCTTTCTCAAAAGCCTTTAACTCTTCAATGCGCATGTCAAGAAATATTTTCTCTGGACTTGTATCCTTCTTGCTCTCATCACCTTCGCTCCTGTGGCGTTTATCTTTGTTGTGAGATACTAAAGGATACAGCCTCAAAAAACACTCGGAGTGTTTCTGGACAATTCGAAGTGTTTCCGCATCAATCTCGGCCGTTCTCAACCCCAGGCCTACATGCTCTAGGAGTGAGGAAGCGGATACTAGGAGGTCCAAGCTGTCGTCCGGTAGAGCAACTCCTTGCAACTTATCACCACCTAAACCACACATCATTATCATTGTAAACGACAAATCTTTCTTTAATTATGAATACTAGCTGCCAATAAAACGTAAAAATTAATAAACGATTTATTCCATAAGCGTTGAATTTATGTGCTATTCATTTCGTATTCGTTCTAGAGACATATGACATGTTAGAAGTGTTATTATTACCATCAAATTATCCTTTAAAAATTTACCTTTTATTATTATCAACATAAAAAAAAAACAGTAAAAAAAAAAAACAAGTACATTACAAAACCTTTGATCTCACTTTTACATTATTACTATTACTACTTCTTATTATTATCATTATCATTATCTTCATTATTATTATCATTGTTATTATTTTGATTATTATGATTATGATTGTGATTATAATAAAGATTATGAGAATTATTATTATACAGTAGAACCCCGATAACTCGAACTCGGATAGGTCGAACTCCCCGCTAACTCGAACTAAGCTTAGTCCAATTTTTTGGAGGGGGATTTCACTTTTCAGTCATTTTTACTCCGTCGGTTTACTCGAATCCGGATAACTCGAATCCCTGCTAACTCGAACAAAATTTCCTTTCCCTTAATTAAAGATTTACTGGAAATTAGCCCGATGACTAGAATTCTTAATTGGCGCAAGAAACAGATCACGTTTTATCATAAAATGCCTATATTATCATGTTGCCGTTTCGGGTGAAAATAATTTAAACTTGCTCTGCAGTAGCACAATACACTGAAGTGCTGAAAACTCAAGAACTATCGATTTTTAACACTGAAAATTGAATTTTGCAATTGACCCCGATAACTGGAACCCCCGCTAACTCGAACTCGTGTAACCTGGTTTCTACGTGACTGTAATTATTTTCATCATCATCGTTATTGATATTACCACTTACCGAAGCACTGAAAGTATTTAGCCATCGGCTTCCAGGAAAGAATGTATCTCAACTGATCACCCTGTGAAGGCTTTTTGCCACCATCCCCTTTAGGCCAACATCTCTTCAAAAAGAGGCCAAGCAATTTTCTAGGACCAGAGTCTTGTTCTGTGTGTCTCTTCCTTATTAGATCCTGCAAATAGACATGGAAATGTATCTGATTTTATCATGCAAAGTTTCATGGAGGTTTTTGTTCAATGTTAATGTACACCCGGCTGAATGCCAAGTATCAGCCTCAGAAGTGGCATCATTAGCGGTTTCCCCCGCTCTGTGATATATGTGAGGACATATAAATGAAGGGTTATTTCTAAAACCGTGATCGGTGAGGGATGATTGAGTCGATCAAGTTACAATCATATAAAGATGTTATCAAGTTTCCATCCTACAGCTGAACTCCATGCAATGTGTGTTGCTTATATGATATACAAGCCACTCATAACCCACAATCGCTTGAACGTTCGAAACGTCAGCTTTTTAGTTGATTTACAATTGTAAATTGGCTTCAAAAACTCCAGGTGAAGTTTAATAAGCAGCACTAATCGATTATAGTGTAGAGATATAGTATAGATATATATGCATGGCGTAAATAAGCCTTCTAAACACTTTCTTTCCATATAATTCGAAACGAATTTTAACAGCATACCTCCGCGAAACAGTCTACGGCCTCAAATGATGCAGCCATGAAAGATTCGCCAATTTCCTGGTGGTAGGTGCTCAGATCCAATTCACAAAACAACTCCACAATATGCTTCTTTTCCATCTGTTTAATACAAGAATTTCGAAGTTGAGAAGATGGAGTAAGAATTTTTTTAGCCGTGTAAATTTAAGTACAAGTTCTCAAGTCATTACTCCAAACAAATCAAGAAAATATGCAGTTAGGCCAGGTCATCAGTAACCCAGATTTAGAAGGTGACTATAGCCCCATTTACACTACAGAAAAAAATGGGTCCGGACCCGTAAATAAGTTGGTACGGACCAGATATTTTTTCCGTGTAACCCTTCCGTACTATGTTTTCATGAAATGGATCCGGACTCGTTTTTTCTGGTGTTGTGGCCCCAAAACCGAAAAAAAAAAACCAGTTCGGACCCCTTTTGCTGTTGGAAAGCGCTGTGTAAATGCATCTTCGTTTCATACCATCTTCTTTATGTGAGCCTGCCGTACTTGGTTTGGTTGACTGGTTTAACCAGTCTTTGATGCACGGGAGATTTCCCGGATAATTTCTATTAAACCAGGCCTGACCGACGTTTCCGTATCGTAATAAAGGTAGCACTTGAAAGACATAGTTAACAGCCATATTCTATAAAGGTCCTGTAGCGCGCACTCTTTGGTCAAAGTCTGTAATTCTGGATCCACTTTTCTCTCCGTCTTCGTCTCATTGTTCGAAATTCAGCTTTTCTTTTTCTTACCATGAAAGCTATACGGTTCAGGAATTTCTGTCACAGTGACTCACTTGAAGAAGAGTTTTAAACGAAAGCAATTAACCCGAAAATAGAAACGAGTGAGAAGTTCACTCATAAGCTGCGGTAAATATAAGTATCCTCCGTGCACACCATGGCCTACGAACGGCAGACTTTTCTCCTCACTCATCGCTACTGAGGGACTCGCGAAACGTCCCTCAGAAGCGATGAGCGAGGAGAAACGTCTGCCGTTCGCAGGCTATGCACACCAACTCGAGGTCTGAACTCATTTGACAGGCTAATATGCTAGCTATATCTGGAAAAAAATGTACCAGATTTATTCGACGTTTAAGAGCCTCCTTGACACCATGCTCCCAGATGACTTGAAATTCCCTCTCCTCGATCATCACGGACAGCAATGTTGACCAAACCTATTATGTTTTAGGAAAGAAACTAAACTTAATAAATAGTCTTTTCTAACCATCAATGCAGTCAAGTTTCTATTTTCTGTGGGCATCAATAAACACTGGAGCCTAAACCAGTACGCACTTGTACTCGCCGCAAAAGCCGATAACTGAGGCTGATCATGAATAACTTTGAGAAAAACAATTAAATATCACACTAAGGAAATGGCAGGTTACTTTCTAAAACAGATATATTAACTGAAAGTGTGTGTAGAATGGACGACTGATCAACTGATTAACTCTCATATACTGCACATGGCACATCAAACGTAACTTAACATAATGACCGTCTAACAAGTCTTCAGCCGCCACAAACACTTAAAATACCTACAATCGGCGACAAAATATTATTGTTGAGACATGTCCTCATATGAGATAACTTTGGGAAACAAAACAATCCACACCCATCTGTCCCTTGCCTCTATTCAAAGTTAGGGTATTTGTTGTTTTCAACCAAGAGAGGAGGAGCTTGTTTCAACATGTAGCCCGAAGGGTAGTGTAGTAGCCTGGCACTAGGCTCCGAATTGGGGGGAAAAAGCGAAAATCGGCGTGGGCGAAAAAAAATATCGGCGAGCGAAGAGAGCCGAGAGGTGGTCTGTGGATGGGAAACGATGGCGCCCTTTTCCCCTCCCCAGAAGGCTGCTGGATTGGGAAAAACGTCTTAGAGACCCCTCAAGGCATACCGTCTCAGCAAATTTTTCTGATTGTATATACATTGAAGGAAGAAAAACCGAACTTTGCCCAAGAACTAAATTATGAAGAGGATTTACTATTCAGTGATGTGAAAACTGATTCAAGAACATTGGGGGGGGGGGGGGGGGGTCTATATTATATTATTATATTTTTATTGCAACGTGTAAAAGAACTTAGCAGATGATGAAGAAGAATCCAGGAGATGGACATAACATCGTACCTGAAATTCTTCTTGTCGCAAATCTTTCGATGCGTAGAACAAGCTCTCTCTAAAATTTTCGTCCAAAAAGCTAAGTAAGGACTGAACTGCCCTTTGAAAAATGTCTTGGCAACTGTCATCAGCTTCTTTTGATGATGCATACACGACGAAACAGCGCTTGGCCAGTTGAAGGCTTTTGGCCAGAAGTTGAAAAATACCAGAGATGACCTGGCTTTCTTTACGGATCGCCAATCCGTGTACTGAGAGCAAATGGTGTAAAAGATAGAACGCAGCCTGCGCAAGAGACATCATTGCCTTGTAGGTAGATTCATTTGTCCTTAAAAGAGAAAAACGGAGTTAATTTTAAATATGTAGTTCCGAGATAAAGATTATGGTAGAGAGGCTGACAATACTCGTTAACTCGGTTTTTTTTAATCATAAGCAGAAGATGTCATTTTGAACACTCGCAAAGAAAATCTCTTTTCTTGATAAAAACAGCCATATTCTATAAAGGTCGTTTTTCCATACAAAGCAATATCAGTAGGAAAGACATATGAAACACTGGTTTTCCTACCGCCTTCACCTTTCTCTTAACAACACGCGCTTCCAAAAGTGATCAGGCAGACTTGAAACAAAAACCTTCCTGTTTAAGAAACAATTCTTACCCCAATTTTAATTAAACAAGAGTGTTATTTGACCAAACGATGCTCTCACCTGGCATATGCTTCGACTTCAAGGCACATTTGACTAATGGCATTTTCAAGGGAAACCCACTAGGTAAAAACATCAGCAGAGTTATATAGTCAGCAAAGAAAAAGAGTTGGTTTCAAGGGTTGAAAAAGTTACCTCATACTGTTGATAAAGCAATTGTTTTTATACTTTTTATCCGATGAAAAAAGTATATTGTTGCTCAAGATCATCCTGTGCTCAGAGATTGGCCAGTGATCACATTTCAAAGATATTACCTGCCTGCGTCATAGCATATTAGGCAGCTCAATAACGACGACGGCGACGGCAACGAGAACGGCAAAAATGCAATTACGGTTTAGATTGGCAAGATTGATTAGATTGATTCCTTTGCCGTTGCTGCACGACTACAACGTGAAAGTGCCTAATTTCACGGTTTGTGGAGGACTTCAACGAAGACAATTCACTTACAAGTGACGTTTTTGTAGACGTCGTCGTCGTTGTTGCTCAATTTCCCTATTACTTACTACTTACAAGCGCCTGCTACGGGGCTAAGATATTACCAGCTTTGGGTCGTCGTAGGCGCTTTAACAAAAGGAAGCTTGAGCAACGACGTCGGCGACAGCGGCGAGAACGCAAAACAACAACTCAGGACGGTCATCACGTTTCTTTTTACATTTCTTTGCCCTAAATGCACGGCTCTGTCGTGAAAACCAGTATCTAAAAGACGTTCTATGAGGACGTAAAGACACGAAGTTGATTGGCGTCCCTACAAATCCATGGACGTTTTCCGCAACTCCGGGCGAAGTTGATTGATAACGATAAGCCTTGAGAGTGTCAACGTTTTTGCTTAATTCTTCCTCGTCACAAGTTTCTTAAGCTCCAAAATAAAGTAGTCAAGCATTCAATTACCCCTATATCTAATGCAATCGATCAAATCATGACAAACGGCCCAAATCCCAAGTTAACTTACGGCGGTGTTCAATTACTCCATAATTAAGAAAGTGAAGTTATCTAGTTACCTTTTCTGGAGACAGATACGGGGGATCTCTCTCTTCCACAACTCGTGCGAGCGTCCAGCAGACGTCGTGCAGTTGAAATATGTTTCTTTCTAGAGCCTTAACAAGGTCACAAATGGGAAGAGCCAACAAAAATGTCCGCTTAAATAAGGGATCGACCTTGAACAGTGGGGTGAGCTGAATAAGCAGATTGAGAGGGGTACTGTTGCTGCAATGATAACAAAGCAAACAACTTAAAACTTCTTTTCAATTTGCAAGAAGCTAGGGCGTATACAGAAATAACTACTCAAGAGCAGTAACAACAAAAGACCTCATTAACTTTAATTTTTCGCTGGAAAGGTTTGAACCCAGGTGCCATTTTATAAAGTAGGTGGAGTAATGTCATTGGTGCGTTTCAATCGGTCTTTTGTCACAGTTTAACAATCGTTTACCGGGTGTCCCAAAAGTTCGTTCCTCTAATTTCATGCGCTATAACTTTTGATCAAAACTTTATTCTCGCATGAAATTTCTAGAAGGTGTTCATTGCTCCATCGATTCAGAATTTCAGTAACCGGCATTCCCCCTTCGTTATTTTATGAAGCCGTTGCAGCATATGGAGTGGGATACAGCATGTAGAGCCACAGATGACTCTATTTTGACCTTTTTTATCACCTGGTACGCAAGAGCCACTTCTCCGCTTCGACCCTCCCCCAAACAACATTATTTTTAGTTTGGGCGTTTACGCAGCTGGAAAAGTATACTTTAAGCATTCATCCAAAAACACATAATCATCCCAGCCTCTATTCACAGTAACGCTTTTGTACCTCTTTACAAATTTGTTTTGCAGATTAAGAGAGGTTTTATTTGCCGTTTAAGGGCCTCTAACCTTCGCTTTTCATGAAACTGCTCTAGACATGGCTTGCTAACTATTGTGAGAGCTATCTCGTCGAGTTGTCTCTTTTAATTTGTATCTAACCTTCTTCAAAACTATTTTAGCCGCTTTATTCAGGACTATCAGTCTTCTCCTCCTTTTTTTGTCTTCAAAACCTTCATTTCTCGATGACCATTTCACCACCGAAAATTCGGATTTTTCCATTAATTTATCAGTTATTTCTACTGATAAGCCGGTAAATCGAAGTAAACATGTTTATGCTCTCACGTAGCTGAACGTTTTTGCTTTTTGAGGTTTTTTTCTTTCATGATATTCACAAAAAACAAAGAAGGAGTCATCCTCGGAGACCCAGGGGCAGTGAGTCGGGCCGGGTTAAAACGCGCGACGAAAGTTTCATGGGCGGAAGAGCCCCTGGGTACCGACTGTCACCGGACCATTTCCAAACGGTCAAGAGAATGCTGGTTCCTGATTGGGCACAAAAAAAAGCTTTGTATTATTGTGCCCAATTAGGGAACAGCATATCCTGAGTTCTTTTCGTGGGTTCGTACACAACGGCTATTATCTCGCCACAGTTGCCGGGTTCGTTCAGCAAGTTTTGCTAACCAGAAACGAAGGAACTACCGATGAGTCGAAAAACGTTTCAGATGCTATCAGCAGGAGCAATTTAATTTGCACTAAGAAAATTCTGTTTCTGACGAATCACAATGTATTGTAAATAATAGGAAGTTTACGATGAAGCGGCGACGAGAAAGTAAAAAAAGCAATAGCTTGACAAGGCAAAACAACAACTTTGCACGTGCATCACGCGTTTTTGTACATTTCTTTGCCGTCGCTGCACGACTACCACGTTAAAATGCCTAGACGGAGAGAGAGAAGGAGAGAGACCTCTCTCCTTCCTCTCATTTTTTCCTCGTCGTGAGAGACCTCTGCTAGCAGGGAAAACTTGGATATGATTGATAGAAATTCAGCTCCAGAAGAGTTCGCTTGCATTTGACAAAGTAAGTGAGTTGGAATAATCACGATAGAGACTGAAAAAATGTGAGTTTACTCTTCATGCGACGTTTTCGTGGTTGTAAGCTGTCGTGACATACAAAACTCCCTAAGATTTACGAAGGCGTGATCGATGCAAGCGTGAATACCTGTCAGTTGTAAGCTCAAGCTTGTATTTTTGGAAAAGCGTCTTTAGTTTTCGTGTAGACAGTGGTTGTCTTTACACTAGGCTGGTAAGTAAGACTTAAGAGCTGCTAAGTTTTACTTAACCAAAAATGCGTGTGTGAAGGCCTAAGCAAAATCTCAAGTAACTTTACTTTGCGTCTCATTAAAACCGACTTAGCGAACTTGCGGTTTTCCAAGCTTTGAGAAAAGCGAAGCATGTCAATCAATCTTAATTATTTTGCGTGGGAAAACCTGAAGTGAAAAAGATAGGTTGTGTGTGAAGCTTTCTTTTACTTGAAGAATTTAAAATTTACTTGTCTTGAAATGTTTCTTAGCTTATTTAGGCTCTAGTGAAAAGACTACCAGTATTTTGAAATGTAGCGTTTATATCAAACTGAAAGATTCCTGACTGCGTGCGTTTCTTTGGTGCATGAGCCAGACAAGCCGTGATCGAGTCAATAGCCGTCCTGTACGAACTCACGAAAAGAACTCAGGAGATGCTGTTCGCCGATTGGGCATAATAATACAAAGCATTTTTTGTGCCCAATCAGGAGCCAGCATTCACTTGACCGTTTGGAAATGGTCCGGAGAGAGTCGGTACCCAGGGGCTTTTCCGCCTGTGCTTGAAAACTTTTGTCGCGCCTTTTCTCCCGGCCCAACTGACTGCCCCTGGGTCTCCGAGGATGAGAAGGAGTTTGAGCAAATCAGCTATAAAATACAAAAAATATGTGGCGGGAAAATGTACTCGCGCACACGCACCTTTGGCGCGGAAGCACACAAATCGAATATTAGAGTCACAAGATGGCACAACAAGTATATAATATTAAATTACTTTGAAAGACACAACTTTTATTTAAGTGATTTGCTTACCAAGTCCAATCGTACTACATTACAGTCTTATAAAGTAGAGGAACGAACTTTTGGGACACCCTGTATTGTTTGCGGTTGTCCAGATGTTATGTCGTTGTCCGTTTTACTTGGGTCCGACAAAAAGCAGTTTGTACGGTGCCGGTAACTGTTGACTTTGAATCAGTGGCATTTTTTCTAAGTAAGTAAACAAGCTTTCTAAATTAAAGTGAGACGTTGATAGTAGTCTGTACATGACGCAGAATCCCAGTAAATTTGATATTTCGTCTGTAACTGGTGTTCAGCGATGCGATTGTTGACATTACCGTTTCTTGTCGCTCGTTTGTATTCAGTCAATCGCGTTTCAAGGGTTCTGTTGCAGTCGCAGCATTATTTGATCTTTTCGGTTTGGGCAGTGACTTACGCATGTGCACAGCTATAACACTCAAGAAGTGGCAGCCATATACTTTTGTACAGTTGTTTCGTTCTTGTAAGATACTAATTCCTTGTCAGAAAACTGCGGGGACTGCATGCGTCCTTATAAGGGAAAATTCTGGAGGATAATACGGCTGTGTGCGTGCGTAAGGTACTGGAAATAACACGAAGCGTTGTATTTCTGAGCTTCTTGCTCCTTATGAGTTTGAAGGGAATCCCGAAAGTTACATGAACAACAACGACTTTAAAAGTTTTTATAAAATGTTCAGTTACTTTGCAAATACAGCTATCTTTCATCCCTACTGGGTGTGTTTCGCGACACGTCTCTGCGACGAGGAGCGATGAAAGGCGGCTGTATTCACAGCAGTACTATTCAATACTACAGTATAGGTAGATTTAACAGAAGTCACTAATTGCCGTGGTAGTTAAGTTACTGTCGTATGGTACATCTCTTGTTTAGCAGGACTATACTTACGGCATCAACTCAGCTCGTTTCCGAACACTCTGAAAATTAATTTCTTGCGCTCCCCACCAAGTATCGTCTTTAACGGAACTAGGTACTGAGGATAGTTCACCAGAGTATGGAGCAGCAACTCCGGAAAGGAAATGAAGCAGAGGCACCGTAAAAAGCCAATGGTAGATTCCAGGGAGATTCTCAATAACATAGTTGCAAATTCGCCACAAGCCATCTGCCACTATGCTATAGAATTCAATTAAAGTTGAATTAGAACATTCCAGTTACTCTTAGTATGTGGTAGTAAACGCAATAGTAATGACCCTATCCAAAACAATTCAATTTATCTGGCTTCATTTTGTTCCCCAATGCCACTTTGGAAACGGACAGATTAGTAATATAGCCTACTGATATAGCGCCTCTTTGTCTGGCACAGGCATGGCATTTGCACTTTTCATTTTAACACATTTAAAACGTTTCTATTGACCAGAAAATCATACCTAAACGCAATTTATACTACTCAATGGATCATATAAAGCAAGGGAGAAACACTCTGAACTAATGTTATGGGGAAATAAAGTATATTTCATAACACATTATTTTTACCTTAAATGTTCCATTTGGTCAAAGTGAAGGAAAATCGCATTAAGGCCACTGCATCTCCTGCGATCTGGATCCCCATTTAAAGTCAGACATTCCAAGAGGTCTCTTATCTCGTCATCTCTAAGAAAAGTCATTTCATGATAACCGACAAGGGACGTAATGATTGCAGAGGTAACCAATCGCTTGTCTTGAAGATTCTCGTCCTTTGTGTGTAGTTGTAAGATTTGTATGTTTTGGTTCAACCGCCGAGAAAGATATTCCCAAAGAACCTTAAAAAAAGGCAAAAAGGGAGTAAGTTGTTATAAACCATAAAACAGTAACTACTGACACGTTCAAGTACGAAAAACTGTCAATCAAGTGTTGCTTGAGAAGTTGAGCGACTTGTCTATGGCGTGTGTTCCCCGCCAAAATTCAATTTATCTAATTTCTGTATTTCGCTAAATTGTGGCCCGAAAATTTCTCGTTCCCTTAGCAAATTCTGTCCTATGTTATCAAATTCGACAAAACCAAATTCTATTCCGTGTTTCTAATTTCAATACTGATATAACACCAAATTCGATGTCTTGACATCAAACTCTGTCACATCAAATTCTATCCAGTGGTTTCATATTCGTTACTTTGCACCAAATCCTATGCTGTGTGCCAATTTCTATAACTCCAAATTCGGTCACACCAAATTCTGTGGGACACAATTTTTTTACTCAGTAACAGCAATTTCTGTACTATTGTATGGAATTCAGGAACAGCAAATTCAGTTAGTATTTAATTTTACCGAAGGACGGCAAAATCTATCAGTCCGCACACAAAATTGCAACTAAATTCAACAACGTCAAATCCTGGTACCAAGTACGAACAGGCTATCTGGGCCTGGTTAAAAAGTATTTAACACAGCTGACAAAATGGCGGAACAACAGCAAATGGTTCTGTTTATTCGTCAGTTGTTGGCGAGTCTTATAAGGGAGCTAGAAAATGACAACGATCAGTCAGATCATTTAGATAGCGTTACGATCTATGATCAATTAGTAAACAATGAGCGAAAATTGGCTAGCGATCGATTTTGATCAGCTTTTGCGCTCCATGAACATTCATTCGCTAGGGCACTTGATTCCTGTGCTCCGGGATTCACAAATGACTGTAACAAAGAAGTTTGATGAAGTAGAAGACGTCGAAGGTCTCGAAGAGGAAGAGTTTTCCGGCCATGTGTGATGAAACGAAATAAATTATCGCAACGCGAGAAATAAATTTGCACCTCTACTTTGTAACCAGGCCCAGATGCCCCGGCCGTACTGGGTTCCAGGATTTGAAGTTAATGGGTTCAGTTGCAATTTTGTGTGCGCACTGACAGATTTTGCCGTCCTTCGGTAAAATTAAGTGCTAACTAAATTTTCTCTTCCTTAATTTCATGCAACAGAAGAGAATTTGCTAGGGGAACGAGAAATTTACGGGCGACAATTTAGCGACTTACAGAAATTAGATAACTTGAATTTTTGCGGGGATCACATGCTTACTTGTCAAGTTCCTAAGTTATGAAGGAGTAAAACTTTGTTTGCAGCACAAACCTGTTTGGCATCAAAACCAAATAGTTCACGAGGGAAGCGATAACCTCCATTCTCAAAAACGCAATTTAACATGCAATATAGTATACTATTGATCTTAGTTATAGCAGCAGGGGCGGTCAACCGTTCTCCTCTATGTTCTGCAAAGATATTGTCCAATTCAGGAAGCATAGCAAACATCGCCATCCTTCGGCCTTCCACAGGGTCTCGGACAATGCTTCTTAACGGTTGAATATGACTATAGAGAGATTCCAGGAATCCTGGTTCACTGAAGACTGCATCGTCATACTGATGCCATGTAGCTGTGTAATTAAAAAAAGAAAAAAAAAAAAAGAAAAAAAGAAAGAAAACAAATAAGAAGCTATTCAGTAAGCTATTCTAATCATACAACTGAAAGAACTTGAATTCAGAATCACTTTCATTTTCTGCTGTACTTGTCACTAAGCAATATTTAACACGTTTTGACCAGTAATACCATGTTATTATGTGTTTTTGGATATGCACTGTTTATTAAAGACGTCACAAGAACTGAAACACTTTTGTACTTACTATTTGCTTTAATAGATGCTTCGGGAATGATAAGGCAACGATTAACATGGCCAGGCACGAGAGACTTGAATCCAATAAGGCACTCCCACAGCTCCTTTCCATTCTGCTGTACAACGACGTACTTATATGAAACGCCTCGGTAAGCCTCTTGCAAAGACAGCTTAGCCTTGCCTTCCAAAATGAAGTAACCATTCGAAATCTCTCTAAGAAAACAAAACATCAGTCAAAGTAAACGGTTTTTTTCCCAGTCATGTCATACATGAGCATAATATAAACGATACCAGCATCAAGCGGCCTACCTCCCAACGCGTATCTCCAGTTGTCTTCCAGGACGCCAGGAAAATGGCGGGTGTCCACGCAGGACCACTTTATTATAACGTCGCTGGAAATTAAATGTGGGAGTAAGCAAAGCATGAAAAACAACGTTAATACATTCTTCATCTAAATGGGATCTTTCCGTGTTAGTGAGGTTGTGATCAGACATTCCCTCGTTGTTTTGCAAGTTGTTTATGCTTGATGTCACCTTAGCATGTCCGTTGGTCTTTGTTACTCCAGTATCAGGTGTTCGTAAATCTTGCCTACCAGAATCACTAACATTCTTTGTGTCTCCGCTTACGAGTGGAGTGTTCTTTATGTCAACAGGATTGGACTGCAATGTAATTTGGTTTTTAGACGTCACCACTCTCTGTTCATTACTTTTTCCATGTGTTTCGTTAAGGTTACCACCTCCTCTATTAACCTGGGTACCCTCCTGCTCAGAACCCGTCTCAATTTCTTTTAAGTCAAGACCTTTTGAAGCAGTTTTTCCAGCATTATCGCCTCCGTGAATTCCTTGTTTTTCATCACCATTGGCATCAACTGAAACTTGCTTGTCGGTTTTAACATTTTTTTTCTTATTCTGATTGATCTGAGGTTCATCGGAACATGATTGAGTAACAGGTTTCGCGTCATTTTTCAGATCCCCACTGAGTGCTGGTATTATGGTACCACTGTCTGGCACTGAAGCATTATGGGCTCCGTTATTCAGCAAGTCTTTCTCAGGAAAGGATCTTAACGTGAAGGAAAAGAAAGAATTCCAACAATTATACATAAATAAAAGTCCCATGCCACATGTTAAGCAGTAATTGGAAATCGAAATGGGATCGTCTTCCGTTTAAATGCAATTCGTTGGAAAACGACCCAAAGAAAGACATGGGCGCACAGCTAAATCATTTCGTTTAATTGCATCAGTAAATCATTTTAAAAACACAAAGGTGAAATGAGATAACTTTATTTATACATGGTGTCTTCATCTGCTTCAGACGAACCTCTTCCCCCTCACACTCCCAAAAGCGGGCTCGCAGCTGAAGCTATCCTTATAATATTATGGAATAAGACTTAGGCTACGCGGTTCACACGATGCCGGTCGAATTTTCGACTGGTCAAAAATTCGTACGTTTAGGTGTTCCGTTCGCATGAACCACGCTAACCGTACGAACATTTGAACGCCAAGGCAAGGTGTTGCTGCATGGGTGTGTGGTTACTGAGCTGAAAATAGAAAGGAAAAATTGCACACAGATATTGCGAACATGGATTTGCGAATCGTGTTAATACTCGCATTGCTTGAAAAGTACATCAGCTACTTACTGAGATGATTCCCTTTGTATGTTATCTTGAATGGTGCTCCCTTGCTCTCTCTTTATTAGCGCTTCCCCATTGCGTATCTGTTTTCGAAGAAACAAATGTAAAGTTAGTTGCAGGAAAAACGGCCTAATTCCTCGAAGCTTCCGGTAAGTAGTTCGGACCAAGTTATTATCAATTATTGTAAATTAAGTTATTGGCTAAACGGGTAACGCTCGGGTAGCTTTACTCAGTCATAAGTATGTTCTTCCTCTGTACCGTTTTTTCGAATTATCCGATTTGTTTTCCTAGTAGATTTGAAAAGTAGGGATTCCACTTTTTAATATCACTTTGCTGGCTCTCAACCAGGTTCCTTAACTTATTTTATCCATATTTTTTGGTATTGACACGACGTCAGAGTCCATTGTATTCCACGTAATGACGTTTTTACATCTTGAATTCCTTACGGAATTAGGCTTCTTCTATATAACTTATCAAAATGTGAATCTTTTCTTTTATACAAATCTCAGAAGACTCAGTATGCGACATGCTTACAGCAAGCGCCTCCTGTTTCTCGACATCTTGGTCAGTAAGTCCAGACGCCGCGGGACCATGTAAGGTCGTGTTTGATAACTCTCTTTCTGCTGTTCCTGAGGCTTGAATATCATGCTGCACTGCAGGCTTTGTGTCTTGAGCATTTTCCTGTTTTGTTGGCCACGCATTAAGCTGTTCTGCACTAGGAATCTCTTTTAGAGGTTCTTTACTGGCATCGCCATTGTCTTGGACAATTACCTCTTCACTCTCTTTAACTTCACCTTCCTTCTTGTCCCCCTGAGGAGCTAACGTAGCCTGAGACTGAGAAGGTTCGGCTGCAGCTGTTGAAAAATTGATTAAATTAAACAATGAAACACAGTGGGACCAAGCCACCACCCAGAAGTGTCATCAAAGCGTGATATTTGTGGTTAATTTGCGATAATGTTTTAATCAAGCTTTAAATCTCTCTGTCAACCAAACTTGCCCCAAAAAATATATGATGTATATCTGTATTTCTTAACAACTGTATATCTGTCTACACCTGAACATATGATCAGAACAACAAAATTGGCATAGAAGATGATACAAAACGTCAAATTATGACGTCACATTTGCTGACATCAGTCATACGTAAATTTTTAACTTCGGGATCATTTAATTTCTTATATAGTCCATGGGCCCGACCAGATTTTCTTACCACTTCAGGGGAGAAAGAGTGACATGTATCAGTTTAAAGACTAACTTAAGTTGTTTAAAATTTTTGATGATAGCAATTTTTAACGGCAGCTTTATTATATTTTTTGGAAATTAAAAAGGTGGAAAATAGCCCTCTATAAAAACCAGACCTTAGAGAGAAAATAAAGTGTCAGAGAAGAAACGATAAACGTTGAACCTTCTAAAACAAAGAAAGAGATGAAATATGTTTTCTTTTATTCGTTGCTACCAATAAAGAATAAAAACAACGTAAAAAAATTGTTTTATAGCGCTTTTACTTTCAGCTGCCTTTGTAATGCATTATGGGTAATCCAAGATGGCGGACAATCTCTCAGGTAAATGGTTGGTCAGGATTTCGATGCACAATACAACAATTTACAATATTATAATAATTGTCTTTGAAATACAATTAGGCAAAATTAAACAATGTTTGCAGTGGTTTTCGGTAAAAAGTATGCAAAAACTAATTACCAGCCTTCGAGATGTGAACTAGATTTCAAAACTATAGTTATAAAGCATCAGTTAATTCCACCTGCGTCCAGCTCCCCCCCCCCCCGGGGTTGACCCCCGGGCATTGGCATTTTTTTTTGTCTTGGATGGCAAATTCCCGGGGATGGGGACTTTGAGCTGTCAAATTCCCCGGGGTGGGGACAAAAAAAGAGGGCAAATGCCCCGTCCTCCGTCAACACTGTAACATTTTTCATTGATCGCCCAGTCGAATAGTTCCATTTTAAGCATTTTAATGTGCGATTTTTTGTTTCAATTAACGTCTTCCTTTGTAATAGCGCTAGGATTCTAACGATTCTAACGACGACATGCACCAGTTTATGGTTTTAGTGGTTTTAGTTAAATTAATAGAACACTGTAAAGTTATATGTCATGAATAGTTTTATAATCTTCAAATAATATCAACAGAAATTTGATTCAATAACCAAAAAACGTTGATTCACATCGATAGCTCCAATTTCGCTATGTCATTTTAGCTTGATAAGCAATGAAGAAATGCATGCATAAAATCGAGAAAATGCCTTTACAACCGTCTTCAATTTATTCCTGTCCTTGACAGATGGGCCAATCTGCTTTTTTTCCAGTAAAATCTTCTGTGTAGTTATATTCTGATAGGAAACCGCGTGCGTGTTTAAAAGCTTGGGAATCGCCCTGGGGTTGAAAAATGCCCGGCCGCCGGGCAGTGAAAAATTTGCAAATGCCCCACCCCCGGGACTGACAAGGCGGGCAAATGCTCCGCAGTAGCCTGGGAGGGGGGGAGGGGCTGGGCGCAGGTGGAATTGATTGATGCATAAGTCGACTTAACTTTTCATTTTCCGATTTCTATCGTTGTACAAACATTATTATTACTGGATAAATTTCACCGGAGGTGTATGAAAGAGAAGCTGCCTAGTGCTATGAGGGATTTAGAAGAATGCTTGAAATTTGTTTAAGTTCCAGACAGTGAAATGTTGATTTTTTTCTTTTACTGGCCTACTTTCACGAAAGTCTTCACAAATATAGCCTTGTTATCTTAATTTTTTAGGAAATAAACATAAGAGGATTATCAATATAGAATGAGATGGACCCCCTAAGAAACGTCTTTGTGTGGAAATGAGAAAGGACTGTTCAAATTTATTACATTGTACCAAAGATTATGGTGACTTATCAGTGCAAGACTTGCAGTCATGGAAAACGCTTGTAAGGGCTGCCGAAATTCGGCAGTAAGCACCAATTTTAGATCTCGCCAAAGCAGTGGTTGGAGAAGAACTTCCAACCATTACGTACCACCGTAAATGCCGCAATAATTTACTTTGAAAAGAGATCTATACAACATATGTAAAGAGAGAATTCAAGGCAATGAACCAGAATTATCAGAAAGAAGATCCTCTATTCGGGAACCCCCAACAAAAAGCACAACGTATAAACTGTAAGCTGAAAGCATTCCTCTTATCATAAATAGTAATTTATATATATATATATATATATGTATTTTTTTTTCTTCCTTTGTTCTTTTATTTTCTTTTGTTTTGTTTCGTTTTTTCTTTTTGTCATTTCGCTTTTTTTAGCCTAAAACTATGATTAGTACGACTATCTAATATACTTATTTTAAGATTTACTGTAGCTCTGCCATTGATTTTCCCATGTGTAATTACGATAATTTTTTGTTCTAATTATCTAACTGAGGGAGCCCATTCCTTATAAGCCCGGTGGCTTCTCTTGGGCTTCCTCGCCATGAGAGTTTAAGTAATTAGATTTTTATTTGATTTGTACAATTTTTGGCAAACAAAACAATAAACAATCAAGTTTGCATTTTCTGTGACAAAGTTAGTAAGTACGCTAAAGGCAGAGATGTACGGGAGAAACTGATTCAAGGCATTGATCTGCGTGCAGACGAAAATATCAGAAAGACTGCGTTGGCAAAGAATGATAGCAAGTTATTAGCTATTGTGTCACGAGATTTGGTAGCAGCTGAGGCATGCTATCACGGAACTTGCTACAGAGAATACACCCGACCAAAGCCAGAAACAGGCACATCCACGACTTTATCATTTACATCTCAGGATGACGAATATGCTTGCACTGAGGCAGCAGCGTATGAGAAGCTTTTCGATTACGTCAGGAATAACGTGCTGGTGACGCCTAATCTAATAAGGCTCACTGATCTCATACTCAAACGATGATCTCCTACATGAAAGATCTGGGCATCAAGGAAACTAAAGAGTCCTCCAAGACACATATTCGCAGGAAACTTCAAGCAGAATGTGGGAGTTTATTACAGTTTGAAGACTTGCTTGGTAACAACAGAGCCTTTATTATCCATGCCAATTTGTCACGACTTCAGTTGGCTAAAGAAGTAGCGGGATTACAGCATCTGCAGTGCAAAGGTCAAGCATCATTAATAGATGACATCCAACGAGTTGCTCTAGAATTTCGGAAAGCCATATGTTGCAAAGAAATCGAGATGTCGTGGCCTCCTAAGCCTTCCCAGCTCACTGAAGAGGAAATGAATCTCCCTGATGAAGTTAGAGTGTTTCTAGCTACCTTTTTAACAGGAAAGTCAAAGTATCCAGAAGAAACATGCTCATCAAAAGTCCAGCGCCTTGTCAACTCGTTTGGGCAGCACATGGTATTCGGAGTGACTGCCGGCCGAAAGAGGCCTCCAAAACACATATAACTACCCTATGCTGTCAAGACCTTGACAAATAATATAGAACTAATTCAGATCTTGAATCGATGAGGACATGGGATAGCCTACTCACAAATCGAAGAATTGAAGACAGCGTTGTGTCTTCAGAAAATGGCAATGACCCCGGAAAATGCCGTCCCGTTTCCTGACAACATCAAGCCTCACATCAGTACATGGCTTGCCTGGGACAACATCGACAGATTAGAGGAAACACTCGCAGGTGGGGGGATGTTGCATAGAGTTAATGGCATTGCAATACAAGCTCGACAAATGTCTTCGAACGTCATGGTTCTAGGATTTGCAAACGTCTTCCTGGTGTGCATGCTTTCCCTGGATGTGATAGTGTCAGCGCATTTTCTGGATAAGGAAAACTGATGGCGTTAAAGTTAGGAAAGCAACGTCCTGCATACCAAGATTTATTCCAACACCTTGGCGTGGAATGGAAATTATCGGATGAGCTATTTGTGCGTCTTCAAGAGTTCACATGCCTGATGTACTCTTCAAATCCTGGAACTAAGGATTTTAACTTGTTGCGTTACCGTCTCTTCTGGGCCAGGAAAGGAGAGTTACAGTCGCACCAGCTTCCACCATGCCAGGACACGTTACGAAAGCATTGTGAGAGAGCAAACTATCGGTCAGCAATATGGTGCAGGATTCTTCAAAGTTCACCCCAAATCCCCTTGCCCATTGGCTCTGGATGGTGCCTAAAGGATGGTAAATTGACTATTGACTGGATGAGTGGGGAACCGGCACCCAAGGCTGTGTTTGAGCTCCTATCCGGCCAGTGTAGGATAGTCTACCAGTTGCCAAGCTGTACCTGTCTGGCTAACGGATTGCATTGCAATGACATGTGTCGGTTACAGGAGTGTACAAACCAGCCAGAGGAAGCTACAGAGGATTTAACTGCAGGTGATGTTGAATGTGAAGATGATTGAGCTGTAGTACTCTAAAGGTTCTCGCAGTGCCTTGGCACAATCTCTTAGTGTTGTAGGGTCGTGGACAAAGTTATTTGCAAAATACCAGACAGGAAAGTAAAAATGGTCATTAGGTGTTGAGGTTTTTAGCAATGTTACTGTGTGTCACTAAACAGACTAAAGCTCAAGCACTAGTGTGCTGCTCTTGTAATGTTTATTTCGATGGAAATGCGACTAAAACGTTGATTATTTAACACAAATATTCGATGCAAAGTGTACATTGACACATTAAAGCAAGTAGCTGACGATGTTTCCTGAGGGAGTTCAACATTCCTATGTATGAAAACACTTTTAGCCCACGTGATTGTTGCTATGGCAACCAAGGTATATTAATTCTCGTTAATTTTCTTAGTCAAATGTTATCATAATGCAATTTCGCATTTAAATCAACAGTAGAGCACAAAATATGCATGAAACACTCTGTTCTCATCAACCACTTTTAGACAGTTTGTTCATATTTTGTCAGTGATTACGTCACTTAATCACGTGATTTTGATATTTAAGCTGGCCATATATCGTTGCTATCATATACCAAACTAAAGTATAGGAATTGAGGTTTAAGAAAATGTATGATAGCACTGCTCCGTTTAAGTGGTAAGAAATTTCACAATTTTAGCTCTTGGCCCATGGACTAATATCGTTTTTAAACTTTTCAAAGGGAGTTGAACACCGAAATAAAATATTTCAAATCTGGAAAACTCAGTTACATCAGTCTAAATTGAAGTGTTTTATCGTCGTTTTACTGTAGAAAGCTAAAAGAAAAAACAAATTTGAAAAAGGAAGTTCCTAACTGGTCCAAACCCGCGAATTCACGTAGTCATTTTTTGTTTTGCTTAAATTAGCGTTTTTAGTCAAAAAAAGAAAACCTAAAATGATACGAGACTTGGGGCAACTATAAAATCTTTATGTTAAGAAAAATCAGCTTCTTTTGAAAAAAATAATAATAAATAAGAAGAAAACCACAGGAATTTTTTTTCTTTTAGGAAAAGTACGTTTCGGGGGTAACACACTAAATTTCTTTGAAGTCCAATAAAGCGAGTCGGAAGTGTCGTAGCGAAAATTGGTTTTCGGTGCCTTAACCCTTTTCTAAAGCTCTAACAGAAATTTCATTAAACCTTTCTATGGCGTCATTCTTGGTAACGTCATAATTTGGCAATTTGCGTTAAACAGATACTTAAATATATTTGGCCGTGAACTGACAAGTTTGGTTGTGAAATGAAATGAAATACAAAATATTTCTAAAATTAGCCCTTATAGTCACCTTTGAGGGGTGGTTTTGCCCCACCGTGAAATGGTTAAATGAGATAAAAGCGGATTAAGCTTGCCGAACTCATTAGACGTTTCGACGTTTAGGACATTCTGCCTTTTGTATTGACTTCCAAACAAAATGCTTAACCCTTTTAATACTGTTTAATCTAGTTGAAAGTATGTTCATTACAAATACTTTGGCATGATTATTTTCTGGCAAACTTGCCCAAGCATTTTCCAGGCAAAGAAAATTCCGCGACAGTCATAGATGCTTATCAAGTCCAATGGTGTAATTCATGTGTTTTACGGAAGAAATCTTGGAGCTGCAATTCAATGTCCCTTATAAGAATCCATCACATGGATAAAAAAGCAGGGCAAGAAACTTATTTCACATAAAACTAAAGTACAGAGTTTTTATTTATTTATTATTTTTTTATAAACAATATTTATTGCAACATTTACAATGAGAGCCCAAAGGGCTCATCTAGAGAGCACATAAAAAAAGCGAAAGAATAAAAAGAAAAAACAAGCAAACAAAAAAATAAATATGAAAAATGAACACACAACAACTAACAGAAGCGATTTGATGGCAAAATAAACGTTTGGACAAGCTGAAACAACGCAGAGCTGCAAAATTGGGCAGTAGAGGAAATAATGTTTCACGTCTTCAAAAGATGCATCGCAAAGAGCACAGGCAGGTGAAGGACAGCATTTTTTTTAAAAAAAGGTGATAATTTAAGGTACTAAAATTAAATCTCAAACGAGTCTGAAAATTTGACGCTGAACGATCCTCGATGTAAAAAGGTAGCTGCAGGATGGAAATGCAGGAATTTTAAAAGGTTGCGCTTGAAGATACCTGGAGAAGACTATAGTACAGAGTTCTTTGGTTGTCAAATAGTGTTGCCAATTTTTTGTTCTGGGAGAAACTCCAATCTTGTGACTTTGGCCTTTTTCGTTTGTCTCCTTGCCCCGCTATCCACAGTTTTTTTTATCTATGATGGAGAGGGAGAACATGCCTTGAGAAAGACTTTCACTGCATTTATCCTAAAAATGGACCACTTTTGGCTAGTGTTACTAAAAATTTGTTGATAGTCCGCGCAATAAGCTTTGGGCGGATAATGAAGAAATCTGATTAGCATAAAAGATTTCCAGGTTAATGATGGTTTTAAGGCTAATATACTGATCACCGTTCGGTTTTTGCTCTCTTTGCTTTACAAAATTTCGTACCGAGTGCTCGAACAGCCTCGAACGCGTGTGTTTTTTCCTCTGACCTGTTGGCTTCTTTTTTCAATTTCAGTCATATATCACTTTATGTTCATCCCCACTGACACCCTTTGAAAATTTTATTATATTACAGGGGCGAATCTTAAAAATTCAGAAAGGGGTGGCCCGGACACTTGCCCACTTGCCAGGTAAATAGATACTTTTTTATTTCTCTGAGAATTCTGTACTTGAATATAATACAAAATATCATCAAAGAAAAAGAGGTGGCCGCGTTTCCCTCGGCCAAACCCTAAATCCTCCCTTGTGATGACAAATCTTTGAATTAATATTCTTGTGACTCCTTTACTTAAATATATTACTTTCACAGCAATTGCCGATTGATATTTTCATTTCTTCGGAAACAGTACAGCCTGGAAACAGTATTGATCATGCTTTAAATTAAAACTTCCTTCAATTTTCCCCAGGTACAATTATACATGACGTTTTCCTTTCGTGTTATGAGGGATAATTACCTGGTCCCTTGTTTATAGTACATTAATATTCTTTAACTACTTCGGGCCTTCTGATGCGATAAAAAACCCTATCGTTTATCTTTCGTGTCATACCGCTCACATTATTAAAACTGAAAAAACTCCCTACTGAAAAGATATTACAGAAAAACAATAACCAAAGTAAAAGCAAACTTTCTAATCGGCTAGCTGCTGAAATAAGCCTGAGTTCCTAAACTGAACTTACTTGGGATGTTTCCAAAAACGTAAACATAAAATAAATAAAAAAAGCCTGAAAATATATCTATATTGATCGCTCGTCTTCGGCTTGTGATTTCACCCGGGCTCATCACGGTGGCAAAGCAATAGCTTTGAGTTTGCAACCCTGGACGACTTGGCTTATATTAACGACTCATAAAATAATAACATAGTATTAAAATCTTCAGGGTCACTGTTGGTGAGACGAGACACGTATCGATTATTATACTTGGACATGGTGCAATAGTAAGTTGAGTTCTAAATTCACGAGTCTCCAATTTCTATCTACCACAGCTGCAGCTCCTTATCTTCCAATGAGTGGAATATATATGTTCTCTCATCCAGCCATCATTTTAAACTGTAATGCCGTCAATCTATAGTCCATTGCAGCGAGCCAGAATTTCGAGGCATTCTATCGCTGTAAAAAGCTGTAATCGTTTCTTCGATCGACTCAAAGGACATAACCATCTATTAAGATGTCTTAATCGCAAAAATGAGATGTATACAGAGTTTGATTTTGTTAATATGCATCTCCTATCATTTTTATTATTATTTTATTATTTTCATGTGGAAATACTGCAGTTGTAGTGAATACTGTCTCTGATTAGTATTTTATTGACCTTTGCGGGTTTTCCACAAGGACAAGTCTTGTACAAGTTTATGTTCCTTAAAATAACTGTTGTTCCAAATTAAAGAGCAATACAGCGTAAATTCCATTTCACGCTTATTTTTTATACATGGAAGCGAATTTTTCGTGCAAGCCTTTATTACATGCCAAAAACAATTTTAGTACATTGCACCAACAACGCGGCAACAGACTTTAAACTTACCTGGCGTGAGGGTGAAACTAAGTACTAAAAGATAAAAAGAAGATCGACAACTGACCCGTAGAAGGAGTCTTCAACTCATGATCAGGCACTATCTTCTGCGGACTTGTTTCTGATAAACTTGTAGCGCTTGATGCTGATCTGCCGTCAAGGAAATATCCACATTGCGAACAGAACCGATGATGCTGTTGCAACTCGCTGTTCCCACACCTGGGGCAAATCATATTTTCTCAGAAATTTTGTCTACATTTCTTGGTTTAACTGAAACGTTTTCTCACTGTGTGTACAATTACAACTCGTAAATCTAGTCGCTTTCCAAAGAAGAGACAAATCAATTCCAAGAAAGCCCCCTTTATATTTACCTACAACCCGTGACTTCTTGGAAACATGCAAATGTAAGCTCATTTTTCTTTCATTTTTTAAAAAAAAAAAACAATAATAATAAAAATTCCCTGAAAGGAAGTTGATATGCATTTTGATTTGTTATATATCTTTTTATTCATAAGTGATACCAGGAGAAAGAAAAATTACAGATAGGCTGATGATTTCTTCTGAGCTTTTCTAGGCTGGATGGTTTTGCTTGGATTCATAAAATATAAACTGTACTTCCGGGATAGTTTGTTAATCATCCATGCAGGCTTCCGGGATTCTTAGAAAATTCAGCGGAAGTTGTTTCGATATTAAAGGCATTTGTAATTTAAGTTCTAAAACAAAGAGTTCTGCGGGTAATCCCTGGAACAAAACTGCCAACTGTTATTGCAAAAGGGTGTTTTCCTTTCTGTTCCTTTCTTATTCGCGAAGCAGATGAGAATTAAAAATTATTGCTCGCAGGGTAAAGGACTCTAGGCAAATAACAGCCTTTTTTATTACGAGTGATTTGTTCCTCTTGTTTCTTGAACCCATCGTAAAAGTTTTCAAGCTCACTTAATGCTAAGAAAAATTGATAATTTATTTTACAGTATTTACAATCACGACCATCTTGAATTCGAGAAATTACGTATGAGGCGGACCAAGAGTGAAAGGAGTTGCGCAATATTTCCAGTGGTGCCGAGTACATCGTAATAATATTGTCAGGATTAATATCATTTTAGGGACAAGTTAAAGATCAAGAAATACCAAGGAGACTGGCCAGCATGAGTCTGGTTCAATGCGGCTCTGTTGCCATAATAGGATATGGCCTATAGTACTGTTTTGAGAACATTCTCACTTTTTTCATTGGGCTGTAGCAAAGTTACGCAGAATACTGGGTATAAACAAGAGAGGATAAAGCTCAGAGAACGAATCCCCCATATAGGCCCTATACCCATCGTAAACCCTCTAAAGTTAATTTTGGAACGTACCGGTCTTCCTGTGCATCCAAAAAACGGCTGCGAGGGAGACTAGTCTTACTGCGGATAATATTTTCTCGCGGGTTGCGTGGAACTTCGTGGAGGGGCGATAGTGCAAAACATGTCGGGATTGACACAATGACGTAAATTGATGTCATTATGAAGTCATGTTGTTGAATTTATTGGCAAAATCCAATTCCATAATTTTTCCCTCGACGCTAAAAATACTCATTAAACAGATAGTAAGGTGTCTGGAAAAATCAAGAAGTTGACAAACATATTTAGGACACCTTACTTTTAGAGAAAACCCGGATAGCAGCTAAATTCCAATACAAAATCCCATCACAACGGACTCTCGCTGTTATGGACAGTATCTCATGGTCTCGAGGTCGTCCGCATAAAAAAAGTTGTACTTTCCCACAAAGATCTTGAAGCTGGAAGGCCGCAGTTGATGTGAACACTTTCCTCCGCCCCCACTTGAGACACTGGTGCTGAAAACTTTTCAGTGAAATGCTATAATTACAATAATAATAATAACAATGATAATTATTATTATTACTATTATTACTATTATCATTATCATTATCGTTGTTGTTGTCGTTGTTGTCGATGATGATACTTATTATTGGGTTTACTTGTCCTCCGACCATACATTTCAAGTTTATTACAAAGTGCGACAATTGTTATTACAAAATGCGACAGGTAGTACTAAGTGCGACGATTATAATACAAAGTGCGACACAACAAACCATCTTAGCCAACCACTATTAAATGGAAAGCGGCTGCTCATAAACGAAAATGAATTTTCTCGTGTTTTGGTTTCCCGTGCACTTATTTTTCTGGCGGTGAACAAAATATTGACCGCTTGTCCATGGACTACCCCGATGGACTACCCATATGGACAACCCCTAAAATCGACTAGCTACGCCGCTGGAGTTTAGTGATTTCCCTCTCTAGTCTCCATCGTTTTTTTTTTCATCGTCAATTTTTCACCGGCGCTCTTCTATCTGAACGCCCGTAACAGGTTAATATTTTCTTCTCTACTCAAAAACTGTGCCATTTATAAATTGTTAGAAAACTGTTTCTTGAAATCTAAGTTGAGGATCTGTTCGCTTTTTTTATGAAAGTCACCTCAACTCTGTCACTGGATGATTTTCCCGTCTTCGGCGGCTAATTTTTAATAGGTCCAGGTCGTTGAAATCGAAAATCTTAAATAATTCCCAAACTTGGTCGCATTTTGAAATTTAAACCTCAGCAGCGTTATATTCATTAGAACCTTACTACAAAATGAAAATGAGGGTAGGCTAGGTTTTGAGCTGTGGCCACGGTTTGCTCGATTTTTCTCTACATTCGCTCTTAACGTTTTCAGCTTAGTTTTTTCTCTGCTCAACGTTTAGAGAATCTTTACTTTCTTACTTTACTTACTTTCCCTTCGCAAACGTAATCATATTTGTCATCATAAAAAATGCAAGATGAGAATGACCTTTTAGGACAAAGCGATTTAGGGACGGACCATTAGAAAAGTTATGAGGGGGGGAGGGGAGTTTTCGAGCTGCAAGAATTTTTTTTAGTTATCAAATTCCTTGTATGAATTTTTTTAGGCCATAGCATGAATATTTTTTAGGATTAATTGGCGTGCATGAATTGTTTTTCATGTAATTTTTCCTTGCGCCAAAATTGTTTTTGTACTTCGCCCCCCGCCCCCCCTGCCTCCCCCATAAGTTTTCTACTGGTCCGTACCTTAGGTAAGATTTTTATATCGCTCAATAGTTTGGAGAAATCAGGTTTCAGAAAACAAATACTCGTTACCCTGTTTCTCGTTACTACTTTACGCCGTTACGGGGTTTACTAACAACCCCTGTTATGTTCTGACGCTAGACGCTCTTTAATATGTAATGTTTGCAGGACGTTGAATTATCGCGGTAAATTATCTTCAGATCCGAATTGTTGCTTAAACCGAAGCCACACCAAGAACATTCCTCGGGCGCTGATACAATTCACTTTGTTTTTCTTGTCATAGGTGAATCTTAAGACTGAAGCGCGATGTCTTATAGTTCCTTTGTTTTGAATTATTTGAAGCTTTACCATGTTAGCTGGTTTTACAGTCTATGCGACTGTACTTCTTCTTGCTAAAGCACTCACTACACTCACTTCTTGAAATCACATTCGTCAACAAAACGTATGCACGCGTCGTTTCCCTACGGCTGCAGTGTACAAACAATTTGATTCGCGAACGTCGTGAAGCTTTGCGTGGGACTTCGCCCAGCTGTCAAAATGGGTAAAATTAAGGACTTAACACTCAACTCTCTTGGGAAAAACGGATCAAGGAGAAGGTTTAAAAATATCTTAAGAGGGATTATGATGGGTGTAGGGCCTATATAGGGGATTAGTTCTCTGAACTTATCCTCTCTTGGTTTCTCAGAACAGATCGAACGGCCATGCCAATTCCGAATTTTTAAACTCTCTGGCACGATTTGGCAATAATCCGCATCTCCAACTACGCATACAACTGTATGAAGCAACCGTTTATATGCATGCGCCATAACCTACAGCGTACAAGATTTTAAAAAAATATATCGTAGCTGATAAGCCGTTATTGTCAATCAGGATTACAAACATGAACCTATAGGTTGTTAGTCATTCCCGTTCAAAAATATGATACTGAAGTGGGAGATAAATTCCATCAAAGCCAGGATTCGAGCCAGGACTCGAGCCAAGACTTCCCGCCATTTTCACGTCTTGCAAGTCCCATGACCATTAAGAGGAGAGTTTTCGTGGCAATCATGGAAGGAAATAGGGTTAGGGTTAGGGTTATGTTAGGGTTAACAATAGAACACTCGTACAGTCAATGAGAACATCACTCTGGTACTCCTTAAAAAAACAAAACTCTTTACGTTGCTATTAAAGTGACAAATTTTTTATGTCATTTTCTATTACAGTTTGCTTGTAATTATTATTTTTGGTAATAGCATGATTTGTAGTGATATTTGGCATAAATACCATGAGTGATATTTCGAAATTGTTATAAGTAATTTCACCAGCCGTTAGGGGAGTGAAATTTGAGACAAATTTGAAATATCACGGGTGGTTTTTATGCCAAATATCACATACAATTCATGCCATCATTTGTTTATAATTCTACCCTCAAAAAGTTTGAAATTTTTACATGTAGGTATTTCAAATTAAGCTGAAATACCACTGCTCTAAGCCAATAAGAGAATAAATACGAGAACAAATAAGCTGGCACGATGTTGATATGTTTCGATACAAAGCGAAACTTCCTGTAGTCTTGCGGATTGGAGGGTGTATCTACAATACAAAGGTAGTTTTTTCTTAAGGTATTTTAGTGACACGTCATCAACAATTGATATGTCACATACTGGCCATTTTGGAGATAGATGAGGCTGCGGGCCGGTGTTGTGACCAAGTGCACTGCAGCTTAGGACGCTATTCTATATGAAGGTAGCGTGGCCGAGAAGTTAGAGCGCTGTGCGCATTTGCAATCCGGTGGCCTCAATTTCAAGTCCCACCATAACCGCTTGCTGGATTTCGGCTCGAAATCTTCAATCACGTTTTTAAATAGCCAACTGGTTCACCTTCTGCCAGTTGGTGTTTTTAACCCTTTCATGTCATTTTTTTATTTGAAATTTTTTGTTCCAACTGTTGTCCGCGAATTCCTAAGATAAATAAAGTTCTTCTTCTTCTTCTTCTTCTTCCTCCTCCTCTTCTTTATTTTTAGTGGATATAGCAAAGTTACACAGTAAGTCCATATTCGTCCCAAAAATAAATCCACAATGCACTTCATTTCCGCCACCAATGTATTTCACGCTCACCCTGTAAATGGCAATCAGCATCGTTGACACCAACGTGCAATATCCGTATTTTCACAAAACTCTCTACATATGTTATGACTATTGCCTTACGCCCTCGGCATTCTACAAATGGTATATACCCAGGGTTAATATACTCCAAATTTAACTTAAAACGAATTCATCTTGAACTTGGACCTGCTTGGCGGATAAACTCTTTAGCCTTTTCTAACGGAATGTATAACATAACCAGTGATGACTATCTTTGAAAATTCTGGTTGGTGGTTGCTGGCATCCTACCAGTGCTAACAAGGTCTAGGTACATTTTGTTCTCTGTTATCGGAAAATCTTTTTTGACGATTATTTTCTCCTTAGCAAAGAAAAGAAACTGCATCCAATTCCCAAATCAAGCTAATTGCACGATGACAAATCATAGTACGTTAAAGTGCTTTTAATTATATTCACTGAAAAGTAGAAATTTTACCAAGAATTTATGGCTCAATTTGAATTAAGGATGGCTGTTACTTGTGTTAAGTTAACAAGCTTTGATTGCCGGGATTTCAAATTGTAACATTTTAATATTTTGAAATTCTTGAGGTAGCCTTTCATACTAAAAGCCCAGTGTAAACAACTAACTACAGCAGGTACCTTCCAAAGACCAAAACGTAAGACTCAATTTCTGCGTTTAGGTCCCCCTTTTTAAACAGGAACAACTCTCTTTCAAACCCTGTAACGAAATAAGCTGACTTAAGTGAACAATTTATTTTTCACAAAGGCAGGGATGCTTATAATGTCTGTATCGCCCGTAGCTGTACACTGCTGCGATGCGTATTTACGCTTTGTGGAATAGAGACCAATGCCAATGCCTTAGCTGCTATTGTCTGTGTTGGCGCTAGTTCTACGTTCCTGCTATCCGCAATGACGATCTGTGGAGTGGGGGCCAGTAAAACTCCTCTGGATCTTGAAAAGGAATTCCTTATTAGCTTTAGCACTCTGGTCTTGCAGACAAAGGCCACGAATATGAATACCCCTTGAGTAGTTGTGAGAACTAGGAAAGGATATATCAGCGCCTTGTGTATGAGTTCGGCGCCGAAGCTAAAAAACCAAGTGAAGCCCATGAGTGTGACCAGGCGCAGGAATATTTTGAGGACGACCTTTTGATCTTGACGGGCAGATGTGACTCGGGTTGTTTGCTTTCTGGCACTGTTGATGACCCATATGGTATGGGAAAACGCTCCAATGTTGTACAGAAGAACAGAGGCAATAGGAACAGCAAAAACAATGATCTTGCCATCTTTACTAACGAGCCAGCAAGCGTCTTCATTGCCATATCCGATAAACACCACTTGGAAATGATCAAGAAGAACGCATCCACCTACAAACAACATAGGTAAGCCCCAGGCAAGGCACGTGTACTTCAAAAAACGAATATTCTTGTTCTGACCACCAATTGAGATCCCTGGAGCTCTAGAAATCTGACTGGAGAAGGTACGGTGAGTGTCAAAGGCTATGATGGCCATGCATCCAAATGATACCAGGAAATAGTAATGGATGACGGCCGCCACTGCGGTACAAAAGGTTGGTTTATCGGTATCTCCGGTGCCTAACATCCACGTGACCTGAGCAAGGGTAAGGGCCAAGCACAAACTCATGAGATTTTTTCCCGGCAAAGGCCTTCGCATTTCAGCGAAAATGGAGTGGATCACTAAAGTTAGGACCAGTGCAAAAACGGACACTGAAAAGCCAACGACAGTAAAGTACCACAGAATACGGGATTCTGTCTTGGCAGTTATGTTAGGTTCTATAACCTGGGTGGAAGTGTTGGTAATTCACTTGGTAATTAGTGTAGTTAGTGCAAATCATAACTCTTTCTCCATTCACATCGAACTCTCCCGTAGAGTAAACTCTTCCAGTAATGATGTGTAGTAAGGTTTTGTTGGCAAATATGGTGTACTCATAACTGCGTAATGGCAATAGCAGAAATGAACATTGAACAGTAAACTTTGATTTGCACACGAAGAGACTTTTATTGTTGCTACCGTCGTTAACAACAAAAAAGCGGTTTGAAGGTAAAGTTTGCCCTGTTTTGTTTATTTTAGCCTGACCTGTTGGTAAAAGTTTAAACTCTCCAGGAAAATATTCCACTGATTCCACGCAGGCTAGTTGTCTTTCAGTAACGCGAATGACCTCCCATGTTTTGTTATTAATGCTGATCTCAAAGGATTCGTTGAAATTGAACAAAACAGACACATCCATGTTGTCTTTGTAAGGCATATGTGTCAAGTTATTTATTCTGGAAGAAGCCCCTGCGTACAAATTGAAAGCTACCGCTTTGGAATTATCTTCAGAGGCAAATACAATTTCGTCGATTTGTGATGGATCTAGTGCAAACGTTTTGCAGAAAGCGATACTAAATTGGTCAGGTGTAACCGGTCTCATTTGACCATCCAAAGGATGCATCCAAAACTTCACGCGATACTTGTCGCGAATTGCGTGTAAAGGATTAGGAACGTAACCAATCCTGCAGGTTTCCAGATGTGGGTCGTAAACCCTGTCTTGTGGACAGGTCAAGGTGACTTTCGTGCGCTTAATTTTCTGTTGGTTAGTGATCAAAGGTTCAAATTGCATGACTATTTCGAATGATCTGGGTTCAAAGATAGTGTCTGGTTCTCGAGGGCCGCAGCTTGCATTGGTCATTGATAATCCATTGCAAAGCACACAATGATAGTTCTTGTAATTCTTCAAGGTCTCCCCTTTAAAGACAACTCCACTTTTACCCTTCAAACAACCATCTTTGTGCTGAGTTTGCTTCTCTATGGAGCATGAAGATACCATTGGAAAGCAACTTCGAACTTTAAATTGTTCAGGCGGTAAAACGACTCTTGTTGGACAGTACTTAAGCATGTAGTCCAATGTTTGAGTGTTGTTGAAGCCCCTGGGTGGTTTTATATTGCATCGAAATTTTAGCTCCCAAAAAATGTGAAAGAACTTTATCACGTTATTGCAAATACCACAATACATATTGCTATAATGGATTCCTTGTCTAAGAGGGTCAAATAATGCCACTGGAATGCCTTCTAAGACGTTCGCCGACGTGAATATGCGATTCGTGGCGTTTGCCCCTGACAAACATTTCGAACGCACTTCTTTGTCTTTCCAACCGGCTGCACAAGTTGATATCATAAAAACACCTGTAGCAATTTTTTGGTCAGTGGATATCTCGCGGCAGATATAATTTGCATTATCCATTCCTTGAGGTACTGGACTTAAGGGATGACAGTAACGTGTGTAATCAGCACAGCAGTCATGATACGTGAGGCAAGCTTGATCGCAATGGCAGTGTTCTTCACTTTTTCCTTGGCTGTCTAGCTCATCCCACTGTGTAGAACGGTCCTCACATTTATTCCAGCAGGAAAATTTCTCATTTGTCTCATTGCATCGAGGAACTGGATCCGGCGTTTGGGAGGTTAACACGTCAGACGTTGCCGTGTGAGGAGTGGCTGTAGGGTTTGATACAAACGATGAAAAATTTGTTTCTGAGACCAGCGCACCACTTGCGTTAAAAGGCGCCTGGAGATGGAGCAGATTCAATGAAAGGAATAGGGCACAAGCTGTGAAGCTAATGGCAACTTTTCTCATTTTTTTGTAGTTATAAGCTACGTTTTACCCTTTGTACCTACAAAACAGTCAAAAGCTATCAATTGCCGCCTGACAAAAATAAACTGGCGCGCTGCTTATGTGCTTTTCGAACTGAATTGGTGATATCAGACGTTTTTAACGGAAATGTACTTTCTCTGTATAGAAGCTGTTTATATACTCAACAATATTGATCGGAAGAGCTGTAGCATAGGTTGGAGAGTCTGAAAAAGAGGGAAATAAAAAGAGATATCAATCTGTTATATACATGAAGCCATATATGCGTATTATAAGGAGGTACGTGAATAAACGAAACGTTTTTTTTTTTTTCATTTAACTTCTAGTACTATCATGTTTGTTTGGTCCGTCACAGACTACCCTCTCTAATCAGCTTTTAAATTTATTTATCTTCTGACAGAAGAGTGACTTTATTATTTATTTCAAACACTGAATTGTATGTGGTGTAATTAGTGAACGGACGTCGGGGCTGTCTTTAAATGTATGTCTGAATGACAATGAGATTCACTGAAAGTTTTAATAAATGTTCGACGGGAACTTAGCGATAAAGTTTAAAAATGACGTCCCACTAATCAAGTGTAGCAACTGACAACATAGCTTATCTAATGAAGCTCTTGTGTTTTCTTTTACCCAGGAATAAGCCAGCCTGAATTTCAGACGATTACTTCGAGTCGTTTTTACTCTCTCAGTAACATCTGAATCGACCGGCCGTTAATGCAGTCCAGTGGCGTCACTACCCGAAAACCGGATAGAGATTTTGATTGGTTGATTGTCCAAACATTCGCATAATTATGTATAATTATGAGAAATTTTAGCGGGACTGTCGTTTGGTATTCAGCCTAGTTTTATTAGTTTCCTTTTTTTTTTTTAGGTTTTCTGCTGCCTGTTTAGTAGTGACAGAGAAACGGAACGCCTCTTTTTATCACACAAAATTTCTTTATATCGTAGAGACATCCAGTTTGAGACAAGTGAAGCTCAATTTCGACCAAATACTTGCATTTTTATTGGTGTGTAAATGCTTTGAGTCTGTCAAAGGAAATATTGAAACACCCGCATTGTTCCGCATTCAGCATAACGTACACTAAATATTTTGATAAAAAGTTCTAGCGGGGTTTGTGTACTGATCAAAAAACACAATAATATGCCCAAATGTTGTTATCATGTTCAGTGTTAGGAAGTTGATTTAATTCATAAATTTGCATTTGCTTATTTTTTAGCCACTAAAACATTTGGGGGAAAAGCGCTCTTTAAAAAATTACATATCCATTTTTAGTTCAATTTTTATTCAAATGTTTGGTTGCTGCGTAAGGTTAAATATGTGCTCTACCAAAATAATTATCAAAAAAAAAGCATGAACGCTGTGGAAAGAGAACTTCTAAGGAACAGCCAGGGATGCCATGAAAGAGTGGTAGCCTTCTTATAGTCATAGTGAACGAAATTTATTTTATTCCGCATGAACAAAGCCTTTGAACAAAAGAGTTTAGTCAAGCTTTTCTGATTTTCTCTATGCGTTATCATTCAAGAACGAGAACCCAACCAAACTTGTCACGAGAATAAAAAAATTAAAAATAAAATGATACCAAGCAGCGTGACGATAATAACTGTGACGCAGGGATTCTTAGAAGCAAGAGGCTGTCGAAACCGGCGAGCATAACATGTGTTTTCATTGTCACATGCATTACACATACAATGCAATAGAAAATTGAAAGCGAAGACACTAAAAACACCGCCCTTCACTTAAAAAACCCAAGGGTCACTTATAACGGCTGACTACCTTTAAAAAATGGTGACTGGAAGTCCAATCCAGAGTTCTCAGCTCCTCCTGTTGTTACTGAAGCTGACAGGAAAAAATAATCAGAAATCCATAAAACCCGAAGATGAAAAATGTTTTAGAAATACCATACTTTTCATGACAGCCTTAAACTGAGTGAAACGCTCGCCTATATATAGTTAAAGAGGAACGGCGAATATTTGCGTTTGTCAGCTATTAAACCCACGGTGGCAATTGTTGACTCAATTTTGTTTTTAAGTGATGGCAGAGTCTAATGCATTCATGGTTAAAATGGAGAAGACTGATCAATTATTTAACAATTATTCCACGAGAGTGCGTTGGATATGAGATAGTAGTAGCCAACGATGCGCGTAGCGCCGAGTTGGCTATAATCATCTCATATCCAACAAGCGCGAGAGGGATAATTGTTTTATTAAAAACGCCCCCAAAATATTGATCATTCGTCCCGACTTTATATTTAAAAACAAACGATTTTCAACTTGTTTTTAATTTTTGAGCAGGCACGCACAGTTACCATTTTTGGAGAGCATCGTATAATGGCTCATATACCATGATGGCTAAGCCAGTCAGAGCCCTAGAATTGCATTATCCAATGATTCAGTTTTTAATAATTTCAGTTAGTAGTTGCTCGTGTACTGGTAAAATCGATTTAGGCCTGACGGTTCACAAAAGCGCCAATGGAATACTCAATTAAGTTAGAGCCAGTATTATGATCGCAAGTGAAAATGGGTTTAATAGAAAAAAAACCTAACTAACTAACAAACAAAAATAAGACAAATAATAAAAGGTTTCATTTTAAGGCTCGCCGATGTATAGTAAACGAGGATTTTACGACACAGAATTAATTTTGTGTATCTCAACTATAATAAAGCCCCATTAACAATTATAGTACCTGTTATTATTCTCTCTTAGTAATGGTAGCGACTAAATGGTTTAAATGGAGACGAATGATGAATTTCGCTTGGTATAGTTAGTAGTTGCCAAGTTTATAATTATTGAAAGTCACCTGTTCTTAAGCTATCAAGTTATGGCTTACAGGTCACGAAAAATTGCCGTCGGAATAGAGAGGAAGTCTTTACGTCACGCTGGCATGGTAGCAAAATTTCTGTATCGCAAAAAACCGTGGTCCTGGAAATATGACAGAAAAAAAAAGGAAGAAAGAATTGACATATGTGACTTACCTGTGCATAATTGCACTCGGGAACAAAACAGTAGCCCATACTTCTTCTTCTATCGTTCGACAATGTAAATAGCTGTCTCTGTCAAGAAAAATGATTGAGGTCCATAAATATTGCTACTATGGTAACCTGACGTCACACCTCTGTTCTCTATATTCGATATATTCGTAAGAGCCATTGCAGTATATAGGCTTTTGTACATTATGCTTTTGCTTCCCTACTAAAATGCTCCACCTTAATGCTCCATTTTTCCCACTAAAATGCTCGGTCTCTCCAAAAAAGTCACTAAAATGCTCGGATAATGCTGATTATACAACTGTTTTTTAAATTAATTTCAAAGTTTACACTTACAAAAACGTTCAAGTGTTGCCAGTAACAACGACAACGTGTACAAGTTCATAAATACAGCCAAAAAAACTAGCTGTATTAGTTTTTTTGTGAATTTTGAATTTTAGTCTTCATTTTAGTTAAAAAAGCAGGAGCTCATGGGGCATGGGCTCCTGAAAAAAGTTAATTTCTATTTTATTTTCTCGGAAAAATTAATTTTCCGGGCAAAAGGCCACTAAAATGCTCGAATAATGCCCAATGCTTTTGCCTCACTAAAATGCTCGAAAAAATGCTAGCATAATGTACAAAAGCCTACCAGTATAATGATCGCAAGTGACGTTGATAAAAAGGTCGCAAAGGAAAAACAAAACAAACACGAAACAAAACCAAATAAAAGTTATTTAGTTAAAAGCATGCAATATATAGGCAAAGAAGAAAGGCGCACAATTGCGTAAGTCCACTATTAAACCCACAATTCTTTAAGTATCTATTTTGTTAATAATTGATGGCAGCGACTAATTAATGTACAATTCAGTTATATTAAAGTTGAAGAGGAACGACGCACAACTGTGTATTGCAACCAAAATAATGGCAATCAGTAAAGTATCTTTTTTGTTGATACGTGATGGTAGCGACTAATGATTAATGCCTTTTTGGTCTAAACGGAGACTGATGATCAATTACACCCACAAGTTAGTAGTTGCTAAGTTTATGATTATTGTTCATGATTATTATTATGCCATATATATTTAAAGAGGAAGGGCGCCCAATTGTGTAAGTCCACTATTAAACCCACAATTCTAGTATCCATTTTGTTAATAACTGGTGGCAGCGACTAATTAATGTACAATTCAGTTATATTAAAGTTGCAGTGGAACGACGCACAACTGTGTACGTCAACCAAAATAATGGCACTCAGTATACTATTTATTTGGTTGATATGATACACGATGGTAGCGACTAATGATTAAGTTGCTGCTTATATGTCTTTTCAGTAAATCATCCAGACTTTTGATTTTAATTACTTTGCCCAAACCGAAAATTCATTGTGTCCTGAGTAGGCTTAGCTTACAACTTCCTTTTGCGGATAATTGACAAGAAGGGTTAGTAAAGAATTCCGATCCCATTAACACGAGATATTCAATGTGAAAGGTTTATTTAGGATATGTTAGTCATCTCGGTATCCTAATTAAAATACACCAATGTTGTATTTTACAGCAAAACGCTTTAAGTTATACCTCCTGCGCTAGAACGTGTGCACCCAAATTACGAAAAACACTAAGAAAACAAACACCTTTGAGAAATGGCCAAACCATATGTAAACATATTCCCAATTTAATCTAATGCAGTGGCCAACGAAAACCGGGAAAAGGTTACATGTACCAGCAAAAAATATAGACAGTTGAATTACCTTCTTTCATAAACTACTCTAACACTGAAGACTGAGATGAATGCGCGTTTAAATACCGAAATACACAACATGTTGTATACCAAAATAAGAAAGGTTTCTCCAAAATTCCGAATAAGCACAAACATGAATTAAAGACGAAAGCTATGACGACTACTAGCCCGACGTAGAAGCATATAAATAGGCCAAACCTATCCCACGAGGACTCGTGTACCTCTAAGCTGGCCGTCAGATTATCTTTTCTAAATTTTTTTTTCTCATGTCTCTTAACGGTCAGCAACATTTTTTTTGAGGAGACGACGTTCTTTGATATCCAAGGTAATTCCGGCACAAATAGAATAGTAATACGAGCTTTTTATCTAGGGGTTTCTAAATGGGGGATTCAATCTCTGAGCTTATCCTCTCTTGTAGATACGCGCCAATCTTCTCATATCCAACAAGAGCGAGTGGAATAATTGTTTTATCAAAAACGGCCACAAAATATGGAGAAATATTCCCGTCTTTTTTATAAAAACAATTAACCGATTTTCAGGTTGTTTTTAATTTTGAGCATACTCGTACAGTTGCCACATTTGGAGAGCATGGTATAATGGCTCATATACCATGATAGCTAAGCCAATTGGAGCTCTAGAATTTCATTATATGCAATGATTTAGTTTTTAATACATTTATATTTATAGTAGAAGAGGAACGACGCACAGCTGTGCACGTCAAACACAATATCTATCTATTTTGTTGATACGTGATAAGAAGCGGCTTATTTTTCCTCATATAATTGGCCCTAATGGCAATTACAGTAACCGTTCTGTTAATTGACGTGATGTTAGCTATTAATGATAATGGCTTTTTAGTCTAAACTGAGACGGATGATTAATTACACTCTTATCGTAAGTAGTTGCAAAGTTTACGATTATTGAAAGTCGCCTGTTCTTGGACAATCAATTTATGGTTTGCAGTTCACCATAAGTGCCCACGGCGGTTAAGTTAGAGCCAGTATTACGATCAAAACTGCAGTTATTAAAAGGAGTTCAAAGAAAAACCAAAACAAGCTTAAGATGCTGTCCCATAAGAAGAATTTTATCCCAGATAAGGACTAGAAGAGTAGATCGTACCAAGCGCTGTTGAAATCCAAAAAGAAAAGCGATTGGTAAACACGCAGTTTTCAGATATACTGAACAGTTGCTTCCTTAAAAAGCCAAAGACGCCAAATTGGCATTTCTAGAAGAAAATAGAAAAAGGTACATTTTCCCAGCTCTCAGAGTGGAGACTTTAACTGGCACAAAAGCAACAATAAATATAAGGCGGCTTCAAAAGAAGGAGCAATTGGTGAGAAAACTACTGTTGCTTATATATCTTTTATTAAATAATACACACTTTAGATTTAAATAACTTTGTCCAAAACGAAAATTGACAGTGTCAGGAGTAGGCTTACAACTCCAATTTGCTCATTTGCGGATAACTGAAAAGTGAGGTTAGTAGAGAATTCCGAGCCCATTAACACGAGATGTTCAGTGTGAAAGGTTTTTTATTTAGGATGTGTCAATCATCGCTAGAGCAGATGTATCCTAATTTTTAAAACACATAAATGTTGTACTTATAGCAAAATGCTGTTATACTGTTTCCTACGCTAGAACGTGTGCCACACGGGTTAAGAAAAAAAAACTATGAAAAACACCTTTGAGAAGTGGCTAAACCATTTAGAAACATATTCGCAAAATAATGTAGTAGCCGACGAAAACCGGGAAAGGAGTACAAGCAGAAAAAAAAGAAAGTTGAATACCTTGTTACATAAACTATCCTAAAAGAGACTATCTCAAAAGGATGCAGTTCTAAATATCGAAATGCAAAGCATGTATACCGAAATAACAAAGGTTTCTCCAAAAATATGAATAAGCACAAACGAGACAAAAGACGAAATCGATGACGACTGCTGGCTCGAAGCAGAAGCATAAATAGGCCAAAACCTATCCCACGAGGACCCGGGCGTATCTAAGCTGGCTGTCAGACTATAATTTCTAAATAATTTGTTCCCATGTTCGCAACGGTCAGCAACATATTTTGGAGGGGAGGACGTTCTTTGATATCCAAGGTAATTGAAGCACAAATAGACTGGTAATGCGAGCTCTTTATCCAGGGGTATTTCAGTCTAAGTGCCGAAGTGAAAAAGAGCCAACAGGTATTTTTAGCTTGTGCATCTCTGAAAGGTACTCGTAAAATCGTTTGCTTACTCTCCTCCAAATTTTATCATACTATCTTTCCGTAGGTTGAAGAATCTTAACCAATTATAAGCTTTATATTATTCTAAAAAATGCTGTCAAGAAGAGACCGTTGTTCTTACGAGAAGCCTCAAATGTAAAAAGAAATAGATGCGGCGGTATTTGTGTAAACATCTCTTTGAAATCTACGTCTTTCCTCAGTTTTCAAACTGGCAAAAATTACACCGTTCAGTCAGAGCTGTCTGGTGATTCAAAATATGTTATCTAGGTAGCCTCTTTTGAAATGTCACCTGCAATGTGTTGGATCTACCACCACTGATTTGCAGATTCGACTTCGCGATCACAACTCTGAAGTTCATTACAAGCAAAGCGAATAGACCTTTCGCATCTTGACCCTCTTAAAAACTTGGCTGAACGAGAATATTCAAAATCAAGAGGAAATATCTCAGGTTTTTAGTGCTTTTAACGCTATCGAATGGAAAGAATTGTTGGTGGTTTCCTTTCTACCCAATGGTTTTACATATTCAATACGTGAAGACCTAGACTGTTTGATAATCCCCTATTTTTCCGTGAGGTCGCGTTTATTACCTCGCGTTTAGACTACTGCAATAGTCGTTTGTATGGGCTGCCTGCGTCCCATCTGAATACAGTACAACGCATGATCTTAAATGCTACCGACAGCCAGGTTAGTGTGCAGAGCGCCACGCTATTTTCACGTAACGCCTTTAATGCATTAACTTCACTTGCTTCCGATAAGACAACGAGTACATTTTAAAGTTCTCTTGTTCATATTCAATTTCACGGCATCGGCTCTTGAGTACATCAGGGAGCTGGTGGGCGTGTTTATAACACGAAACGGCGAAATGGCTTTCCTAAACAGTAAAAACAAATGACTCTCTCTTTTTTTTGTCGTGTTCAGTTGTTATTTCTTTGCCTTCTATGAACCGGCAAAACTCTGTTCAGCATTGAAAACCTCACAAATCTAGCTTGTTCTGCCATCGCAGTTGTCACTTTCTGTTCGCGACTAATCGCAGTCACGTGTCTGATCTTTCTCGTTCGAAGGATCTCTCCTCTCCCCAGGGGCTACTTGGTTTTCAAAATGGTGTGAGTTTCTGTTTCCTTCTGCTTCCTTTGGTACTCGACCAATATTTGGGTATAGGTGAGCCACTGAGGGTTTGAAACCTGACCTACTTTACGACAAAAAATCGTTTTATTAATACATGCCCTGCCTAGGACAATATCCTCAATTTTATTACAATGTTTAGGACAAGGGACAAAATGCACGCCGTCTTCTTTTTAAAGCCATTTATTGGCAATTGCAGTAGAACAAATTTCACGTCATAAATATTGCTTTTGTATACTTCGAGTGCAAACAAATTTCATCAAGCAAATCAGATCAGACAATACACTGTTTATAATTAGGATAGACTCGCAGGAAATTACGTACCATGCTTATCTGTTAACAACTTTTTTTTTAACTTTGGAATTTTTACTCCTTCATCCTCACGAACGTTGAAGTTGAAGGCTGGTTCGCTTTGTAATACGCTCCGCCATCTCGATGTCTCTGCTAACACTGCAGTTGATTTCCCCACGGAAGAGCTATTTTTCGACGCGTATGATGAGCCGGTGGGGGGGGGGGGGGGGGTACTTCCTAGTAGTAGGCTAATGGGTATGTGCCGCTGGATGGGGTTGCATTTTCAGGACTGGATTGACTATCATGGGGTTATAACAGTTACTAACTAGAACGGGGTCGCCACATTTTTAGGATTTTGGGGGTCTGAAACTTAAGGTATGTGTGGCTGCAAATTGGTGTAGAGTTCGCGCTCGGGTCGAGAATGCGCGTGGAAACTCCACCGACCAAGTAGTAGGGAGGAAAACCGGTGAAAGAAAAATATGTATTATTTCTAATTAATTTTAGTCTTTTCGCCATATCGCCATTTCCGCCGTCTCGTCATTTTGTGTTTTGAACACGCCCGGAGCTGGTCTCACTCAAAGCGCAAGGTGCTTACAATATTAGATCTGCTAGTGGACTACTTTTGGCCATGCCCTCCAGTAAGACTAGGGTAAATCTAGGCGACAGATCAAGGTGGAATTCGCGCAATATAAGCAATACAATATTATTATTATTTACAAATAATAAATCTCAGTCTGAGTCTGAGAGTACTGTGTCCTTTATTAAAAGCGTACTAATTTTATTGCAACTAACAGTTACTCACACAATTAAACGCAATCGAAAATAGATCATTTGCTTCTAACTATTTGGCAAAATTTGAAATAATTGATTGTTTATTAATTTAAAATGATTCTTAGTTTAAAAACAAGCTAAAGCATACCTACCTCGATCGATGTTACGTAAGTTCTCGTATTCATTTCCCTGTTCCTCGGCAAATTCAAGATGTAAAGTAATGCCTGTTCTAGCGAATATTAGTCCAATTTCAGATGTCATGCGTCGAGTTAGCATTCTTGCTCTTTTTACTATGTTCTAGAGCAGTAGTTTGGCCACTCTTCCGTCTTCATAAAATGTGAGAAATTTCAGCCATTTTCTATAGCTCCATCAAAACAGCGTTACCTCGTCCCCAAGGGTTCTTGTTTTTGTTCCCTTTTTCTAGTTTTGAGACCCTTCTTCTCTTTCATTTTCCTGATTTTTTTATATGGCAAACGTCTTCCGTGTTTTCAACGCTAAAGATGGCTATGAGGAATTAGCCGGGGGAAATTGAGCCAATCAGAACAGCAAAAATAATGATCTGTAATGATCCGTATTTCTAACCAAAAACAAGCTTCTGGAGAATCTTTTTATGCAAGAAAACGAGTATCGTAGCTCAAGCCTTTATTGTCCTTTATTGTCAATCACGATTACGAACTAAGTGCGGTGCTCAGGTCATATATTGGTTCTGTGTTCGAACATGTAATACTTAAGTGTAAAAATCCTATTTATAATCTATAGGAAAGGAAATGCACAAAACCAAACCTTTGTATGTTCCTGTCATTACATTTATTTGATTCTCCTTTGTAACAACTAAATCATTCGTTTATGTGTTTTAATGTTTAAATATATATGATATATATTAAATTATATTCACTGGCGCGTTATTGAACACGTTGTTTACGTATTGTTGATATATTGTCCATGAAGCTATTAAAACAGAGGAGCTAATTTAATTGATGTTGCCCATCCTATCTAAGGGACCTTTTCCTTTTCAACTTGCAAGTACAGCGTGTCCGTTTCTCAAGCAACGAACTCTTACAAGCATCGATATTAAGTCTAAATTCTATGATATAGTGATGGATCTTTCAGTGTTCTATCGAAAGACGTGTTTGATAAAGCTTTGAACTCTATCTTTTTAACCAGTTTCTCGTAAATTCTTAATCTGCTCTTTAAAAACGTGAGTATTTGTAATAAATGTATAATTTTACATGTTGTTATAATTTCATTATTGTCAGTGCACGAACTATTTCGATAGCTGCTTCATAAAGCCAACAAAAAAACCATTTGATATTATCTTTCTGTCCGTTGCCTAGCAAATTTTTCATTTTTGAATTTTATTTTCGTATTTCAAGGATTGTAAAGCTCACCTTGAACGTTTAGAATATGCTGCTCTATATATTTAAGTACTTGCTTTAAATAACAATGATAATAATAATTATTATTATTATAATTGTTATTATAGATGTTGATCAAATGACAGAGAAAATTAACTCCTCTTAAAAAGAGACCTCTTTCTAAGCAAAACGATATAATAAGTACGTTATTACAGAACAAATGTACCTGCAAGTCGTTGTGAAGATGCGATGGAAAGTCAAGCGAAACTTCGTGTAGTCTTGCAGTTATACATGTATATTAGTAATTAGCTAACATTGTAATTAGTATTAGATTAAGTGTTGTCATTAGTTATTATAAATAATGTAATATAATCATTGTTCCTGAAAAGCCCCTTTGGGTAGGTAACAATAAAGTATGCATGTACGAATATTTATATCATATCAAACAACTTATAGGAGAAGAGGGATCAAAAATGATATATAAAAAGAGAATAAAAGAGATAAGGGAGTATATCTCCAATGTAGGGCAGTTTGCCTTCTGCCATTTTTAGAAGCATTAAGCTTAAGAAATACAGTCAACACAAGGAGATTAACCATTTGACTGTCATCTATTGGCCATTTTGAGGTTAATCATGATACTGGGTTTGTTTTTGTCACATTGCACCACAGAACTGGTTTGTGGACGCTATCTTCCATTAGGCTAAGTCAAGCGGTAAACTGGGTCCAAATTCGTCTCCAAAAATAGGTTCAATAATGGAATAAAGACGAGAAGTGATGACGTCACAAAACTAACTTTGGGAAATTATGGAATAACTTTGCATACTCGGGAAGAACAAGATGAAAAATCTCCACTTGTTAAAAATGAGTCTGTTGGTGCAAAATGGCGGGAATATATAACAACAGTTATGCCCTGATAACGCCTTATAAATCCTTCTAACATAGGCTTGGATGGAAATTTTATAAGGATTTGTATGAAGTCATCAGAGCATAACGGTACTTATATCTCCCTACCAATTTGTACTACCAGGCTGATCTTTGGCAAGAGGACTTTTTCATCTTGTTCCTTCTGAATATGCCAACCATTCCCATTTTTGACGTCAGGCTTCTTTTCTCTTTTCCGTCAACACTCTACCAGCCTCACATTCAACCTTGAAATGGCAATCAACATGAATTAATCGGGTGATGACGAATGTGAAATAAGGGTACTTTCTTAAGGTGTTTCCATATAGTTTTTCAGAGGCCATACCGATATTTTTCAATCGCTTTAAAAGTGATTTTATCCTTGTCTGATCGCTTTAAAAGTTTCACCAATGATTGACTATAGATTGAAATTTGTCAAAATGTAGGTTTTAGTGAAATCGATATTACTATGACAACAATAAACAAAAAACTTTGAAATTAATAAACACCTAATTTTGCGCGATCTAGACCAGCTACTGAAAATCCAACGCTAGAAACTTAAAGTTTGGTGTTTAGCAAATAACCTGCGTAGGAAGTAAAAAATTCTGCGTGTTTAAATTCGACTTAAACGAAAATATATTTCAAACCTTAAATTTTCAATAACCGTAATAGATTAATTAATAAAAACGTTATAAATGACTCAGATTATTTTTAAGTAGGGTCAGAATGCTGATTAATATGATATTTTGATGCTAGGAAATTTTGATGTATTTTCGTTCTTGCGATCTTAAAAACTAACCCGTTTTCTCACCACCTGTCTAAGTGCAACTTCATTCAAAATTTGGACGTTTACCTCTTTTTTGTATATCTCTTTAAAATTTCTTCTTATAATCTTCATAATGTATATAACAATGTCTGAAACTTTCATTAAGATTGATTCACTGCAACACGTTGAAATTTCAAGACAAACCTATCCTACGAACCGGTCAAAATTCTGCGCTACAAAGTTCATTGCTTTGACGTTATGCTAATTTTTTTCCAAATTAACGCGAACGATACATATATCCATGACTAGTACATTGCAGTGTGAGTATTGTCAATGTTTTACATTCAAAAGATGTGATAAATTCAAACTTAAATGTACTAGTCATGGAGGTATGTATAGTGCGCATATGATATTAAACAGCATTCTTACGTTACTTAAGAATAGTTTGAGTCATCTATAACGTTTTTATTAAATAATCTATCACGGCTATTGAAAATTTAAGGTTTGAAAAATATTTTCGTTTTAGTAGAATTCAAACATAAAGAATTTTTTACTTCTTACGGAGATTGTTGGCTAAACACCAAACTTTAAGTTCCTAGTGTTGGATTTTCAGTAGCTGGACTAGATCAAACAAAATTCGGCTTTTATCAATTTCAAAGTATTTTGTTTATTGTTGTCATAGTAATATCGATTTTACTTAAAACTACATTTTCACAAATTTCAATACATAGCCAATTACTGATGGAAATTTTAAAGCGATCGGACAAGGAAAAAAAACACTTTTAAGGCGATTGAAAAATGTCGGTATGGCCTCTGAAAAACTGTATTGAAACACCTGCTTTTGGCTAATTCCCTTTGGGACCTCTACGACTGGGATAGTTAGGATGCATTCTGTAATTTTTTTTTGTAACGGATTTTCTAGTGGTGATAGGATGTCCTATTAGCGATTTGCGTTAAACAATAGGTAACAAAGACCTCTTAATTTTAAGTTTAACAATCTCTACGAGTTTTAAGTTGTATCCTTGTTTATCATGATGCCATTTACACCCAGTATGAGCTATGAACTCGGGAGATGTTCGACTAAAGACCAGGTGCCAGAAAATCCCAAACCCATGTCCAAGAGCTGTGAGTTTCAATTCCTGTCCTAGATAAGCTGCCTGAGAACCATTCCCCATGCACCAGTCCAAAACGATCTCTCTTTCACAGTTTACGTGATGCTTTCATATATGAGTGTCTTCTGTTTCTGATCTGTATTGGCTGTACGTTGGTGGTAAGCTCCTGGAATCGGTACTGGCTGTTGGTCGGGTGGATGCCAAAACATCCTTCCTGGATCTTAGAAACGAATCCTTTATCAGCTTTAGCACTCGGGTTTTGCAGACAAAGGCCACGAATATGAATACTCCTTGTATAGCTGTGAGAGCCACGAAAGGATATATCAGCGTTTTGTGTACGAGCTCAGCACTGAAGCTGAAAAACCAAGTGAAGCCCATGAGTGTGACCAGGCGCAGGTATATTTTAAGGACGACCTTTTGATCTTGACGGGCAGATTTGACTCGGATTGTTTGCTTTCTGGCACTGTTGATGGCCCATATGGTATGGGAAAACGCTCCAATGTTGTACAGAAGAACAGAGGCAATGGGAACAGCAAAAACAATGATCTTGCCATCGCTACTGACGAGCCAGCAAGCGTCTTCATTGCCATATCCGATAAACACCACTTGGAAATGATCAAGAATAACGCATCCACCTACAAACAACATAGGTAAGCCCCAGGCAAGGCACGTGTACTTCAAAAAACGAATATTCTTGTTCTGACCACCAATTGAGATCCCTGGAGCTCTAGAAATCTGACTGGAGAATGTACGTCGAGTGTCGAAGGCTATGATGGCCATGCATGCAAATGATACCAGGAAAAGGTAATGGATGACGGCCGCCACTGTGGTACAAAAGGTTGGTTTATCGGTATCTCCGGTGCCTAACATCCACGTGAACTGAGCAAGGGTAAGGGCCAAGCACAAACTCATGAGATTTTTTCCCGGCAAAGGCCTTCGCATTTCAGCGAAAATGGAGTGGATCACTAAAGTTAGGACCAGTGCAAAAACGGACACTGAAAAGCCAACGACAGTAAAGTACCACAGAATACGGGATTCTGTCTTGGCCGTTATGTTAGGTTCTATAACCTGGGTGGAAGTGTTGGTGTAATTCACTTGGTAATCAGTGTAGTTAGTGCAAATCATAACTTTTTCTCCATTCACATCGTACTCTCCCGTAGAGTAAACTCTTCCAGTAATGATGTGTAGTAAGGTTTTGTTGGCAAATATGCTGTACTCATAACTGCGTAATGGCAATAGCAGAAATGAACATTGAACAGTAAACTTTGATTTGCACACGAAGAGACTTTTATTGTTGCTACCGTCGTTAACAACAAAAAAGCGGTTTGAAGGTAAAGTTTGCCCTGTTTTGTTTATTTTAGCCTGACCTGTTGGTAAAAGTTTAAACTCTCCAGGAAAATATTCCACTGATTCCACGCAGGCTAGTTGTCTTTCAGTAACGCGAATGACCTCCCATGTTTTGTTATTAATGCTGATCTCAAAGGATTCGTTGAAATTGAACAAAACAGACACATCCATGTTGTCTTTGTAAGGCATATGTGTCAAGTCATTTATTCTTGAAGAAGCCCCTGCGTACAAATTGAAAACTACCGCTTTGGAATTATCTTCAAAGGCAAATACAATTTCGTCGATTTGTGATGGATCTAGTGCAAACGTTTTGCAGAAAGCGATACTAAATTGGTCAGGTGTAACAGGTCTTATTTGACCATCCAAAGGATGCATCCAAAACTTCACGCGATACTTGTCGCGAATTGCGTGTAAAGGATTAGGAACGTAACCAGTCCTGCAGGTTTCCAGATGTGGGTCGTAAACCCTGTATGGTGGACAGGTCAAGGTGACTTTCGTACGCTTAATTTTCTGTTGGTTAGTGATCAAAGGTTCAAATTGCATGACTATTTCGAATGATTTGGGTTCAAAGATAGTGTCTGGTTCTCGAGGGCCGCAGCTTGCCTCGGTCATTGATAATCCATTGCAAAGCACACAATGATAGTTCTTGTAATTCTTCAAGGTCTCCCCTTCAAAGACAACTCCACTTTTACCCTTCAAACAACCATCTTTGTGCTGAGTTTGCTTCTCTATGGAGCATGAAGATACCATTGGAAAGCAACTTCGAACTTTAAATTGTTCAGGCGGTAAAACGACTCTTGTTGGACAGTACTTAAGCATGTAGTCCAATGTCTGAGTGTTGTTGAAGCCCCTGGGTGGTTTTGTATTGCATCGAAATTTTAGCTCCCAAAAAATGAGAAAGAACTTTATCACGTTATTGCAAATACCACAATAGATATTGCTATAATGGATTCCTTGTCTAAGAGGGTCAAATAATGCCACTGGAATGCCTTCTAAGACGTTCGCCGACGTGAATATGCGATTCGTGGCGTTTGCCCCTGACAAACATTTTGAACGCACTTCTTCGTCTTTCCAACCGGCTGCACAAGTTGATATCATAAAAACACCTATAGCAATTTTTTTGTCAGTGGATATCCTGCTGCAGATATAATTTGCATTATCCATTCCTTGAGGTACTGGACTTAAGGGATGACAGTAACGTGTGTAATCAGCACAGCAGTCATGATACGTGAGGCAAGCTTGATCGCAATGGCAGTGTTCTTCACTTCTTCCTTGGCTGTCTAGCTCATCCCACTGTGTAGAACGGTCCTCACATTTATTCCAGCAGGAAAATTTCTCATTTGTCTCATTGCATCGAGGAACTGGATCCGGCGTTTGGGAGGTTAACAAGTCAGACGTTGCCGTGTCAGGAGTGGCTGTAGGGTTTGATACAAACGATGAAAAATTTGTTACTGGCGAGACCAGCGCACCACTTGCGTTAAAAGGCGCCTGGAGATGGAGCAGATTCAATGAAAGGAATAAGACACCAGCTGTGAAGCTAATGCCAACTTTTCTCATATTTTTCTTCTTATATGCCACAACAGCATAGAAATAAATGTCAGTTCAATGCGAGATTGATCCAATCACTCTCCTTTATGCTTTCGTTGCGACTCCTTTTTGTCTTTAGACCTTTGTTGCTACCCACTAGTTACACTCTTTCTTTTGACGTCCGACGAAGATAAGGTCGATGAAGGTGGGCCGCATATGTGCTTTTTCAGCTGAATTACTTACGATATCAGACTTTTTCAGGAAGTGTTATCTTCGCAGAGAACCTGTTTAGTTATCGGTGATGTTTATCGAAAGTTCAAGGGTCTGAAAAAGAGGGAAATACGAAGAAATATCACTTCCATGAAGCAAAGCATACATAACTAAAGGCTGTCCATGAGTACACGAAACCTTTTTTTATCATTTCTTCTCTGTCAATATATCTTCTGTTTGCTCGCAAACAACCCTCTCTGATTAGCTTTTACATTGATTAATTCTTCAATGACTTAGAACTGTACCGGTGGTTGGAGCAGAAAACAATTTCCTTAAACAAATATAATAGGCAATGTTCTAAGGACTATATGACGTGAGGCTGAGGCTTGATTGGCTTAAAGCCTTTAAATGCGGGCAAAGACCGACAAACACGTCGCATTACAGCGATAACAAATAAACCACGAACTTTTGTATTTGTCATTTTCTTTCAGTAATATGGGAAATAAGCAGGTGAAGGCAAATTATTATATTAATCTCAACGTCTTAGAGCTTTATTTCATCAAGAAAAAAATGCGACAACAAAGCGATGAACCCTGCCTTGCTTCATTCCTTTCTTCGTCTTTTCTTGTGCTTTTCCTCTGGATATTTAATTTGAAATTTATTGAATATTCGCAGAAATGCAAATTATCTGCTCTAAGGAACAAAGAAAGGTGATTAATTTCATATTGGAGAAATCAACTGGAAATTGAGCTCTAAGCACATAATGTAGGGGAAGGAATTATATTCGAGAAAGAAATTCATGTGTGAGACTCAGATGACCAATCGGATGTTTCCAAAAGATATGCATATCTTCTCAACAGATTAACACTGCTATTTCCTTCCTTTCAATACGGTTATGTGGCTTTTGTTCCCACAAATTGTCGCTTTCTATATGGGACTCAATCTTTTCATCGCTACCATAATGAGTGAAAACATACCTAATAACTAACATAATCGACGGTTTTGCGCGGCGTTACAAAGAAACTCTGGTGCTTTCTATGTGAAGTATACAATGAGACTTTTACTCCCCACATCTCGTCCGTCAGTTTCTCGTACTTTCGGGAAAATTATTATTTTCAGGCAAATGCTATACTTATGTACAAGCTCCATCAAAAGGGTGTGTGACATAACAGCAGGTTAACCCTTATTTTTGGGATTAAAAGTCATTCCAAACTTTGGGTCAATATCTATCTAAATGACAATGAGAATCAATGAAAGCTTTAATAAAGTTTTCGCCACAAGCTTCAACAGAAACTAAGTAATAAAGTTGAATTTTGACGTCCGACTAAAGTATTAAATCAACGTTAGCAACATGCTCAAAAAGAATTATTGCTTAATATTTCGACTGTAACAAGGCTCCTGCTTTTGTTGTCTTTTTTGCCGTTTTTTCAATTTTTGTTTGTTTTGTTTCGATTTTTTGAAAAGGAAATGCTTGGTCGTTTTTCTGTCTTATGTATTAAGCAGTATTTTGAGTTGCTTTCGAGTTGTGTGAGAACAATACTTTAACAAATATCCAGGCAGTCCAACAAATCGCGATTTAAGTGCAATGTCGTGGGGGTTCTGCCTAAAAAGTATAAGAGACCCATTAAGGGAACTTCTAACCTTTTCAGTTGGGTTTAATCGTGATTTTTTTCCCCTACCTTCACCCTATATTCATTATAGTGATCATGGGAGAGTAACAAAGACATTTTAATTTCTATAATTTTTCCGAGGTGCGACCGTCGATAAACTTTTAATTCTTTATATGGTCAAAATCTCTTGTTGGAGAAAGTTAAGTTGATTTTCGTCTACATATATGCAGTTTCATTAACATGTAAATTGAATGCTTTCACTTTAAGCTCAGTGAAGTGATACGGCACCTTTCAGCATAATGTACAAAAAATAAATCAAAATGAAAAAAAAAAATGAAAAAATGAAATCCGCAATTTGTTCAGTACTACGAAGTAAAGTGCCACCACACAAAGCTACCAAATACATTTTTCTAAATGGTCGCCTTGTCCACATTCACAAAGTTAAAAGGAACAACTGCGTTGTATTGATCTACACTGTTCCTGTGAAAAAGGGTAAATTATTCCTTCACTCATGTCTAACTAGGGGGACATTGAAATATTGACAAAATTATGGTAAGGTAAAACCGATGTTACCGATGGTAAAGGCGAGGGTGGAACGCGAATGTCATAGAGCATTATACCAAGCCAGTTGAAGAAAAGCATCCTGTCAACTGCGTATTGTGTAACTAAACAGCTGCCCGAATGCCGTAAACGGTGGTGCCGATATCAAGCCTATCATGCTCGAAAATCATCTTGGCGCGTACGAACTGAAGCTACCCACCATGAACTTTCTGATACAAAAAAAAAACAGTATTAAATGACACAGTAAATTTGCTTTCGATGGTAATTTTTTTTATGTAAGAGAGATTAGTCGTTAGGCTCGGCCTACTGAATGTTTTTTTTTTTTCAAAGAGGAAACGGAAAAATAAAGGTAGATAAAATACATAGAAACAATGTTTCTAAAAGAACGTATTGACAGAACTAGGATAGTCTTTACTAAAGAAACTGAGCTCTTCTGCTTCAAATCTGAAGATCTAAAATCTTATGTATCGAGGAAGACTTTAAGAAGCCGTTTACTGAGAGTATAGTCTTAGCAGCCAGAGCACCTCAACCCTTTAAATTAGCTTTTATTTCTTTGGTGTTGTTGTAACAACGCCCACCCAATCTTAAACAAGGAGAATTTATGTAAAGCTGGCAAGTTGATTTATTTCAGTTTTTCTGCTGTTTAAAATGCTATCTCTAATCTTCAATCGCTGGCAATGAAATTTAGGGGAACAACCGAAAGTTATTAACAAATTTCTAGCTCTAATATGAAGTTCACGATTGGACCGGCTAAACCCATTTCATCATAAACAAATTGCGATAAAATGAAATGACCGAAATTCGTCTCCATGCCCAGTTTTCATTTAATTGTCACGTTAAATGTCTGTGCCATCAAAATTGTTACCCCATACGCAAGTGAACGTTACATAAAAAAACAAGAAACAGGGATCTTTATGAACGAATGATAGCTTTCGAATTCTTATATCCGAATTGACCTGTATTTCCGGGATACATGAAGTAAGATAGCTAATTGTACGAAATCTGTTTTATTTGTGCACAATTTTCTTAGCTTTTCATAGGAAATCCTCCTTGTGTCATATAAAAAAATGTTAAATAGTTTCACAAGAAAAAAACTTGTATTTACTATGAGAACTCCGAGTTGCAGCACATACACCACTTAACTTTTATTTACGAGTTATGATCCCTGTCTGTTCTTAAGGCCGTCAAAGATACATGGTATAATTTAACCCCAGCCTGCCACCGTTAGTAACTACAGGAGAAAAGAGAACTCTGGATCGGACCTCAACTGCCATTTATGACAGGTAGTAAGTTGTAACTGTACCTTTGGTTGGCTTTAGATGAAGGGCAGTGTTCACTATGTCTTTGTATAATGTTCTGTTGAACTGCACTGAATTGAGAACACTGTTATCGAATGGTCCCCCGATAATTTTATCTCCATCGTCAAAACAAATAAGATCGTAATAACCCAAAGAAAGAAAATTATATAATAGCTCAGTGTTGTTATGCATTCCCTAAAATTGTTTATGATTTTGTCGTAGTTGGGGGATGGAGAAAGCCTTCCACTTTATCGCTTTTTTAAACCCGTACTAAAATCTCAAAGCTGAACGGTGACGTCTACTTAGAAATTAAAATACTCAAAAAGGGGAGGATACGATGCCTCGTGCAACAAAAGATCTTTTGCTCCAAATGTCTAATTTTTTGTGTATCAGAAAAAGAGTAATTTGAGTAATAAAGGGACCTTTTCAGTCTTAGACTTCCTAACCATATCTGCTTCTTTATTAATTTTAGAGCATTAAAAATCTTGTTTGGCGTTTTCATGAGGATAGTAATCAGAATCGTTTTGAAACAGCCGTTGTGTTGCTTGGATAAAATGAAAGGGAAAACAATTTTTACCAAACGATATTATCGTTGGACAATATTTTCTAACTCGACAGTCAGTCTTAAATTGTCCCATTTCGTCTCTGGTAATCATGAGAATATTAGCTTACCTCATTTGAACCTTAAATTTCATGTCGGAAAGCGTGGTTTCTCGAGCGTACTTTGCAGTCATTCAATACTGCTCTTTTCTTTTTTGACAAACGCCGCGTTACTGTTCTATCAGCCCAATAATTTACCGCTAGTTTATATGGCCAAAATTACTGATGTATGTTAGATTGAACACCAAAGCTAAATGTAGCTCAAGAAAGTTTGGACAGTGTATACCCGCCGGCAATGGACATCGTTTTCACTGTCACGCAACAAAAAATAAACTGGAAACTGTCCACTGGAAAAAGCCAAGAAAATGAAATGTTATAAAAGACTAATATAAAAACAATTTTTTCAAGTCTCAGGTCTTTGTGGCCCACAGTTCCTGAGTTATTTGCCGAAACATTTCACTCACCTTCGTAGACCTCTGCATGGAGACGCCATATTGGTGTATCACTATGGAAATCAACAAAAACATCTGGAGTTCACTTTTTCCATAAAAGCTCTTTCTTTTCACTCGAGAACTAGCATACGTGCGCATACACATATCTTCTAATACTTAAAATGGTTATCCTGCTGAAAATCAAGAGGAGAGACTTTTTTTCAACGAGACAGCATTCCTTTTTTTGGTGTTACTTACTGGCCGGGAAAACTCCGAAGTTCAAATTGCTGTATTTTCGAAATGAAAAATGCTACGGAAATGGAAACGTGTACAAAGATTTACTTTTTGTTTATCTTCAACCTAGTGTAAATAAGAATTCGTAAAACCTCGCTATTTTGACTTTACGATTTGACGACGTCACTGTGAAAACCATCCATACGGTGTTATTTCCTTGTGAGCTTTCCAGAAAAGGGATGTTCGATGACGAGAGTTTATTTTTTTTTGTTTTAGCGCTGATCAGAAACAGTTGACGCCGGGCTGGTCGCTAGGAGGAATACCCAACCATTTTAGCAAAACAGGGGCAAACATTATTACTATGGACTTTCTCTAAATAGGGAGTAATACATTAAACCAGAATGATGAAAACGATATTTTTATTTATGTTTCCTTCACTGTCCTTAGAGGTAATTTACGAGTGTCATTCGCTTTATGTTTCGCGATGATTGCATCATCTTGGTTTAAATTTCCGCTTTCAGTTCTTCCTCTAACGATAATACGGTACAATTTAAAGCTGATTCAGATAAAAATATATCTCTTGATACTAAGATACCACGTAGGAAGAAAATATGAAGACAATGGGAAGAATGCGAGATATTAAACATAATGTAAAGATAAGACGATGATAAATTGGGAAAAACTGAAAAAAAAGAAAGTGAAGGTATATTAAAACCGAATGCGAAGAAATAAATGAAAAAGCTGAAATTCGTATATAACGGTACGTACAGAGCAGGTTAAGACTGTGTGACAGTCTTTGCTCACTGGGAGTGGTATAGGTAGAATATCCATTGCTGTCTTGGGTAATCCCACCGGTATTTTTTCTCTCTTAGTTTAATTCCTACCTCAGTAAAAAAGGGGTGGAAAATGAGGATAAAAGAGGTCTTTGCGGCCAGCGAGGTACGAATTGCAGTTCATACTCACTTTCGAGTGAGTATGATCCACACTCTAAGAGTATTGCTATACCTGACATGGACAGCAGTTTTAAGTCGTTAGCAAGGTTACCCGCAGAAGAGGGGAGATACAAAGTGGAGTAGAGTTTCCTGTTAAAAACAACAACAACAACAGGATGACATATAAATAAATAAACTAATCGAATGTTAAGTTAAACAGATAAATATATATTAATTATTAACTAGGCTCACTGTTTTTAGCGACGGAAGAAAAACGTCTCAAACATATGTTCAACCGTGGAGAGAGATATTGACCTGGGATAGCAATCAGCATGTTCCTGTTTTCCCAACTTTTCCTCATGCTCAACAGTCGTAGACCACGGGGGGGCCTCAGTGTCAGCGGGTGGACGCCTTCTCTGATCATGAGATGAAGGACTTCACAACACTTCAGATTCAGTGTAATGACTCCCATTGAACTTTTATGTGAAAATATCGGACAAATTTGAACGTAACATGAAGGGAGATTATTTTTGTGGGACTTTTATTTTGTGTTTGCTATTTCTCGTATATTTAGGCCATTTCTCATGTAGTTTTAACATCTTCTGCATTTGCCTTCTGTGTTCAAATTGTTTATTGGTCTTCCTACTTCTACTAGCTCCACACGAGAAACAAACGGCAAACAATAAAATTTCTTCTTTTTGCTTTTGGAGCAGTGTTGCTTGGTTCGTCTCTCTCTTTCTCTTTTCATAATGTTAGTTACTTGCTTCTTGTTGCCAGTCAGGTGGAAAAAAATAATAAACAGGGTAGATCTTATGATAGTCAATTGCAATAAATGTATGGGTCTAATATGACTGCACCTGACGCAACTTCTCATTCTTAAAGCAGTCATGAGTCTGTAATTTTCCTTTTTGATGAAAGTATATGATGTATCTTGGGAGATAATCTTTTCATAATTATATGACATGTTTTTTCGTGAGGGATCACTTTCTTTTTATGGCATTTCGGTTAGCGAAAATCGCACCCCTCGAATTAAATGTACCTCACAGTTTAGTGCACGATAAGAATTATAGAATATATATCAGTAGAGTATGAAAAGCCTGCGATGAATAACAGCTGGTGTATTAAAAAAAACAGCGCTTTTGAGACAAGATGGCACTGAGGCATTCAAATAAGGCGACAAATAAACTGATCCGGTCGGCTGACTCAGTGGTACCTCTGACTAATCCTTGGGTAACAGGATTATGTAAGATTTTAGACTGAGCGCCTATTACAATATTATAACGTAAGCTCTCTTATCTAACTCAATATCGTCCATGACGCACAGGAAAACGGAAGACAAATTATCTGAGCTGCTGGTTCCTTTGACGATATGGGCGCACGAACACGAGTTAGATTGGAAGAAGACTGTTTTTAAGGGGATGGTTTAAAAGAAAAAAAAAAACACTTTTTAGGAGATGAAAAATTACAGTAGAGGCATGATGTGGAGGATTCTTCAGACAGAGGGAATGTGGCTAAGATAGGATGATGCAGCGGATCGTATTAAATACTTTATAAAACATTTTCCGCAAAATCTCCTTTAAATGTGTCGTGCGCCGGATTGTAATAAGACTAGAATTAAGGAAAGAAATGATTAAGTGCCATAGAATCGATGCCACATACTTATGGTGGGACCACACAAGAGCAGCAATAGCAACAACACAGATCGATGACCATCGGGAGAATCGTATCCACGTCCTGTGAATTATAGTTGGCCGAAGGAGACCTGGCGTTGGCTTTATTTCGTAGTGATTAATTTCGATGAAGAAATAAAGTTAAATTTGATCGCTAAGTTACACTTAACTAAGGGACAGAATCAAGCTATTAAAACTTACAAGGTAGTGCAGATTTTTTAGAATTGAAAAGTCGATGAGTATGATAGCCTATTTTGAAAAATATTTCTGTGACACCAAGGCCAACACCTCATGTGAATAGAAAACTTGAACACAGCAAATGGTAATGTAAGGTGGCTGATATTCAAGACGCCCAGTCAAGCCAAAATGGGGCTCATGCGACGCGCGCGTTACGCGAAGACGACTGGGGATGTGTCATGGGCTCAACACAGGCCCTGACATAAACGAGAGGATTACAAAACGTACTACGACCATCCCCGATTCACAGACTCTGTGTGATTTGATGGAAATTAATTCAACCTCGTTCCCATATTCCCACTTCCTGTCTGGAGACGGGAAGGATAGAGAGCCTGGGAACGAGCAAGGTATTTTTCTATCGTTGTAGTGTTAAAACGCAAATTTGTTAAGACTTCTTACTTGCCCCCGGTCGTCTCTCAGTCTCAGAAATGTAAACGAGAGAAGCGCAGTCAAGGGGAGCACAAGGCATCCCTGGCGCTTTCTTCGGTCACGCTTCTCATGATCTCAGTGTCATGGAGAAGCGTGACCGAAGAGAGGCTCCGCGTGAGACTGGGGACGAGTCAGGTTAGGCTTGTTCTATGTGGCCCCCAATCTTACCCCACCTTACTTTAAGCGAGTTCGCCTTTTTGCCAGAATTGCCATTTTCGTTAAAATCGCCACTCTCCAAGGGGCCCCCTTTTGCTATCTAATTCGAATATTCGCTAAACTCATGGCAAATTTTTCGCCAGATTGGCCATTTTTGTCACCTTCGTCACTTTACAAGGAGAATTTCTTGAAATCTGATTTAAATTTTCGCCAACCCTCTGGCCATTTTTGCCAGATTCGCCATTTTCACCATTGCGAGTATTTTTGTACAAAATTATTTGTTCTGTAAAGAAAATAGAAACTAAAATCAAAATCGTGGTTAGACAAGAAAACAGGTAGATATTGCTGAAACTGGCCATTAAAACAAACGAACATTATAAAGAAGTGTTAAAGGTAGCCTTTAACGTAAATTAACACAATACGTGCTAAATTGTTAAAGTGTTAAAAAGTTCGCCTTGATCAATATTGCATCTAAGAAAACCTTTTGTTCTTAGATGTTGTTAGAACTCTGACCATTGTTTTTAGTTTAGTACAACAAACAGTTGCTAGTCAGGTAAGTATGTCTGATCACAAAAAATTGGTGGAGAGGAATGAAGTTGCTGTTACCGAAACGCAACTCCTGAAGGAAAAAAAATGAAACACGAGCCGTTAAGACAAGGTGGACAACGGCATGATTATAAGATACTAACCAGAGAGCAAACACGAAGCTTCACACAGAGGGATTCAGAGATGCAAAAAGTAACTACCATTCTCTCGATGACATCTCAGAGAGAGTGCAGTGATGAAATTGTAGATACTGGCTCCATTGTGAAGAGACAAAGCTGCAGAAGAAATCACCACAACGCCAAAGAATCGAGAAACCACCATCATAAGAGATCGGCGCGCATTTCGACGACTGATTCCATGGCATTCGGTGATGAATCTTATCTGGTAATTCAGGGGAAATCGTTCTTATGTGGAAAGGAAAGAGAACAAACCCCTCCATCTTCATCTAATGAACCAAACGATGTAAGGCGGATTATACCGGGAATTCTTGATAGCCCCAAAAAATCAGCACAAGATACGCTGCCCGTTATATCAGGGCCATCTTTCCGACCTTGGTCCAAAGAAAAGAGGGACAGGAAGAAACTTAACAGCGACCCAGAAGAACGGCAGACGTCAAAGCGCGAAATTTTTAATTTGCAAGAAATACTAGCCGAGGTTGAAGAAATCTGGCAAGCTAACATCGAAAGTCACACCGGTGAAGAGTTTATTCCTTTAGTAATGCAATGCAAAGTTTTTGATGCAACGCTACAGGGGATGGGGCTGCCAAGCAACGAGGGCAGAGAAAACCCTTACAATCACATAACGAGCCGCACCGCCTTAGCAACCAAAAAAATTTTGTTTATCCAGCTGAGATAGGGGACTAAAAGTCCCCTATCTCAGCTGGATACTCAGAAGCTTGTAACATTCACTATTCCATTTATCTCTGATCATATTTCGCATCTAAACGATAGAGGCGTCAATTTTCGCGCCATCATGTCATCATTCTAGGGCGAGAAATTTAATTAAAAGCGCGGCATTCAACAAATGTACGGCTCAGGTTTCGGCTAAAATTATTCGGTGCCGTCAAAGAAAAAAACATGTTATTAAGGTCAGCGTATAAAGTCGATCACATTGCTAACACAGACAAAAACGCTTAAATATCTCCTACAAAATGAACGGCTGAGTTTGTTTTTTCTACGGGTCAAACTGCTACTATATATCCCAGAAGCGCTCAGGCATAATTATATCATGCCAGGACTTCTACCTGGATGAACCAGAAAGGATATAGAACAACTTCCTAATTGTTTTTTACGGCTACGGGTTGAAATACTAAACGTGTTACATATCCTAGAAGCGCTCAGGCATAATGATATCATGCCAGGACTTCTACCTGGATGAACCAGAAAGGATATAGAAAAACTTCCTAATTGTTTTTTACGGCTACGGGTTGAAATACTAAACGTGTTATATATCCTAGAAGCGCTCAGGCATAATGATATCATGCCAGGACTTCTACCTGGATGAACCAGAAAGGATATAGAACAACTTCCTAATTGTTTTTTACGGCTACGGGTTGAAATACTAAACGTGTTATATATCCTAGAAGCGCTCAGGCATAATAATATGCCAGGACTTCTACCTGGATGAACCAGAAAGGATATAGAACAACTGCCTAATTTTTTTTTTTTTTTTTACGGCTACGGGTCGAAATGCTAAACGTGTTATATATCCTAGAAGCGCTCAGGCATAATAATATGCCAGGACTTCTAGCTGGATGAACCAGAAAGGATATAGAACAACTGCCTAGTTTTTTTTTTTTTTTACGGCTACGGGTTGAAATGCTAAACGTGTTATATATCCTAGAAGCGCTCAGGCATGATAATATGCCAGAACTTCTATCTGGATGAACCAGAAAGGATATAGAACAACTGCCTAATTTTTTTTTTCACGGCTACGGGTTGAAATGCTAAACGTGTTATATATCCTAGAAGCGCTCAGGCATAATGATATCATGCGAGGACTTCTACCTGGATGAACCAGAAAGGATATAGAACAACTACCTAATTGTTTTTTACGGCTACGGGTTGAAATACTAAACGTGTTATATATCCTAGAAGCGCTCAGGCATAATAATATGCCAGGACTTCTACCTGGATGAACCAGAAAGGATATAGAACAACTGCCTAATTTTTTTTTTTTTTTACGGCTACGGGTCGAAATGCTAAACGTGTTATATATCCTAGAAGCGCTCAGGCATAATAATATGCCAGGACTTCTACCTGGATGAACCAGAAAGGATATAGAACAACTGCCTAATTTTTTTTTTCACGGCTAGGGGTTGAAATGCTAAACGTGTTATATATCCTAGAAGCGCTCAGGCATAATAATATGCCAGGACTTCTACCTAGATGAACCAGAAAGGATATAGAACAACTACCTAATTGTTTTTTACGGCTACGGGTTGAAATACTAAACGTGTTATATATCCTAGAAGCGCTCAGGCATAATAATATGCCAGGACTTCTACCTAGATGAACCAGAAAGGATATAGAACAACTGCCTAATTTTTTTTTTACTGCTACGGGTTGAAATACTAAACGTGTTATATATCCTAGAAGCGCTCAGGCATAATAATATGCCAGGACTTCTACCTGGATGAACCAGAAAGGATATAGAACAACTTCCTAATTGTTTTTTACGGCTACGGGTTGAAATACTAAACGTGTTATATATCCTAGAAGCGCTCAGGCATAATTATATCATGCGAGGACTTCTACCTGGATGAACCAGAAAGGATATTGAACAACTTCGTAATTGTTTTTTACGGCTACGGGTTGAAATACTAAACGTGTTATATATCCTAGAAGCGCTCAGGCATAATGATATCATGCCAGGACTTCTACCTGGATGAACCAGAAAGGATATAGAACAACTACCTAATTGTTTTTTACGGCTACGGGTTGAAATACTAAACGTGTTATATATCCTAGAAGCGCTCAGGCATAATTATATCATGCGAGGACTTCTACCTGGATGAACCAGAAAGGATATTGAACAACTTCGTAATTGTTTTTTACGGCTACGGGTTGAAATACTAAACGTGTTATATATCCTAGAAGCGCTCAGGCATAATGATATCATGCCAGGACTTCTACCTGGATGAACCAGAAAGGATATAGAACAACTACCTAATTGTTTTTTACGGCTACGGGTTGAAATACTAAACGTGTTATATATCCTAGAAGCGCTCAGGCATAATTATATCATGCGAGGACTTCTACCTGGATGAACCAGAAAGGATATTGAACAACTTCGTAATTGTTTTTTACGGCTACGGGTTGAAATACTAAACGTGTTATATATCCTAGAAGCGCTCAGGCATAATGATATCATGCCAGGAATTCTACCTGGATGAACCAGAAAGGATATAGAACAACTTCCTAATTGTTTTTTACGGCTACGGGTTGAAATACTAAATGTGTTATATATCCTAGAAGCGCTCAGGTATAATAATATGCCAGGACTTCTACCTGGATGAACCAGAAAGGATATAGAACAACTGCCTATTTTTTTTTTTTTTACGGCTACGGGTCGAAATGCTAAACGTGTTATATATCCTAGAAGCGCTCAGGCATAATGATATCATGCCAGGACTTCTACCTGGATGAACCAGAAAGGATATAGAACAACTACCTAATTGTTTTTTACGGCTACGAGTTGAAATACTAAACGTGTTATATATCCTAGAAGCGCTCAGGCATAATAATATGCCAGGACTTCTACCTGGATGAACCAGAAAGGATATAGAACAACTGCCTTTTTTTTCTACGCGTCGAAGTTGTAAACGTGTTATTCTTAGAAGCGCTCAGGCTTAATAATATGCCAGGTTTCCAGCGACTGATTTTAGCTGATTTTGCGGTGCGCAAGAATGGATAATTTACCCGACTTGTAAGCAGATATTTCCTTCAGCCGATTGTGTCTTATGCAGGAGAATGTCATGTCTGCGTTGTTTTGTTTCTACTGAAGTTTTATCAAAAAAAGCTTAAGCGAAAATAGGGAGATCGCAATTTATACTCTTACGAACTGTAAATTAGGGCTGACCTGGAAGACGCGTTGAATTGTGCCGCCATCCTTCAAAATATAATCTGGCTGCGTTTAGGGAGACAATTTCCTCTTCCATCCAGATTTACTTGGTATATGTGTTTGCGAGAATCTTCAGACAAAGAATTGGGTATACACTGATTCGAATGACTTGGCGATACTAAGTGCTTAAGTCTACTTACCGATTACAACATGTTTTGAGAAGCGCGCCAAATGAGGTTGTCACAGTGTTCTCGAGCGAACACGGCGCGACCTGGATTGATAAAATTACCATTACATGCAGCTATCATGCCAGTGATTTCTCCTTTCGTCGCATAGTGAATAGTTTGTGAGCACATCCTCGACTCTGGAAACATTTGTCTTGCGCCGCTATAGAAGTTGCTTCTCCCGCGAACCATAGGTAGATTTCCCGCTTAACATAATGTTTGATAATTTATGCAAAAGTTGACCTCGTGAAAGTCAGCAGTGCATTAATCGACTCAAAAATAAACAGACTTCCTACAGGGTTTTGAACACGGTTTTAATTAAAGTACTTTACGAGCGCTGCGGTAGTTGACCGCAAAAGTGTTACGGTGATGGATACTCAACTGGATGATTACGTCACTTCATAGCAACCAGACGGTACGAATTTTTTAACTTCCGGAGCGCTGAGGCTCGTAGTGTTAAAGAGTCTGATGAAGAGTGTGAATCAACCATAACAGTCAACCCTTACCATAATGAACAGTTTTTAAGTAAGAAATCTCTAAGGAAAAGAGTAATGTCATACTATGACCATGGGGGTCTTATTGAGCCTTCTGAATCAATCTTTGGCGAAAGCTTTAATCGAAAACGTCCCGGAAACAAAATCCAATTTATGCGCTCGTTTTCGGAGACAAAGTCGGCAATTTTTCCATACGCTGTTCCACATTTTCGACTTCCATTAATCCCCTCTTCAAGAAACGAACTAGTAAGAATAGCTAAAGTGCTAACAAGGTGTAAATTATTACCATTTCAATTTCAAGATATGCAGAACCAGAGCTCAAAGGCAAAAGAACGCTTTGCCAGAAAACCAAAGAACAGGGAAGATGTAAAGGGCGGCATCAGTTTCTCAGAGGGAAGCTGCCGTAAAACGGAGCTTCAGGTTTTTATACCAGCGAGTGAGTGACTTTTTGGATCAGATTTACACTGTGAATTAGTGGTAATAGTTTATGAAAAGAAGGCTTCTTTTTGTTGATATAAGGCACTCCAGATATAATCAACTTGTGTCTGGCAAAATTTTGCTCGTTAGCATTGTCGTTAAACATTTATAGTACAAGTCCAACCGTACGTACCTTCAATGAAAATTACTGACACTATATGAACCAGGGGTGTAAAAGTAAAACTCATGATCGATAAGTCTGGAACTTCTTTGGGATGTAAAGGAAACGTCTTTCAGGTTTTGTTAGCCAGTGTTCTCTTTTAACTGAACCTCAGTTATAACCACAAAGCTGCTTATTCTCCGAAAAAGACGGAAGAGTTCCTTAACCGTAGAGCTGGAAATTACAGACTGAGGCCTCATAGTTGCACTGAGTTTTGGTGTTTCAACAATTTTAGGGTGACATACCATCAAATTCGTACAAATTTATGGTCCCGAGGTTCCCTGTAAGAGAGCGTATTGCTCTAAAACTGGCGAATAACCTTATATAAAAATATAAAATCAAATAAAAAAACAAAAGTGTGATATTCGCTATGATATATACTAGCCATGGTGACCAGTGACCTTACAAGAATTGATGTGGGTTCGCATTCTAGACTAAACCTCTTCCCCTCTTTTTAAGTGGCTTTCCTGTCTTGTATGTAGTTAATTAACTGAGGGAGTCTATCTTTAAGGCTGAAGTTTATGCAAGCTGGTCAATCAAATTTTTATTGTAATTTTTAAAATTACAATAATGACAATAATCTTTCACTGAATTACTCATCAATAAATGATTCGTTTACTCGTCAAGAGTCAACTTTTCACTTTTTTCACGCCCGTGGCACAACGTGCACTTGCCGGCCATTAGACACCATTGCTATCGTCTTGGTTGCTGAGAAGAGGGCGCTTTTTCGAAGGGATAAATCAAGCGAGAAGTACCACTGTTCAGCGCGATAATTCAAATTACTCACCCAATTTCCACTCAGTGTAATGTGTTAGTGATGTACTGATTTCCATTTCCGATCATTAACACCGGCAAGGCAAAGGTATTTTGCGGAACACCGAATGGTCGCCTAGCGCCGAATGACTTGTTTAGTGATTAGGGTTACTAGTAAACCAAGTGAATCTGTTGCTCATCACCAAACTACCTCACTTCCGCTCATTGCAGTACCGTATATTTCTGTATAAAATTTCGTGGTAGCTCCTAATAAACCTGAGGAAGACTGGTATTGGCCAGTCGATGTATCGTAGCTTATGGTGGCCCACAACTGTCACGGCAAAAACAAAAACCTCACGGCAAAAACAAAATATCTCACGGCAAAAATAAAATATCTCACGGCAAAACCAAAAACATATACAAAGACCCTCGCCAAGATTCAGGTCAGAGAAATATTTCCTATACGAGCTGTTTTACCCAAACTTATAGAGATTTGTATGGAGACGCCATGCTGGTGCTCACCTGGATGAGCTTCAACATGGTGGACGGAAACCAGCAGAAACATCTGTTACCTAGTTTTGCTACAAAAGCGTGAATTTATTCTTCGAGAAACTCATAAACATTAAAGTAATACTTTTTCTAATACGTGAACTGTTAAGATAGCAAAATTTCCTGAAATAAGTCATTTTTTCCTATCTTGGCCGTCATGTAAATGCCGCGTCACGCAAAAGCTTAGAAATTCAAGCATACTATCACAGAACCGAGAACCCTTTTGAAGCGAAAATTTGTATGAAAATTAGTTTTCAGCTGCTCTAATGCATCGTGAAGGCAAAAACTCGGTAGGATCGATAGTTTTTTAGAGTTAATTTTTAGTGACGATATGTGAAAATAAAATTAGGGATCACTTGTTCTCCATTTCCGCGTACCTTTAGCGCGTGGCTTCTCGCGATAACCGTCTCCCAAATGGGGGAGCTTCCTCGCAGGCAAAATGAATTAAAGAGTAACCCCGTTATTTAGCCATTTATCAGGCCACTATGAACTACCATGGCCGCCGCAAATAGGCTTTTCGATCTGTCCCTGTTCTTCATTACTTTAGGAACCAGCAAAATCAGAATCAGGAGCTTCTAGTACAGTGGGCCATTCTGTTCAGTTGTGATAGTTATATTTTTTTCATGCAAACAAAGCCAATTTTCAGAAAAAGGTTTTGCACTTGGCCTCGCTTTGAAATTTAGGGTTTTTGGAACTTTCTTCCCCAGCGCTTCCTCTAAATTGCGGTAAGCTGGACACCACTTTACATATTATACTCGTCCCAGACCTTTTCGAGAAAAAGGAAATTTTGTCGCCATACTCGTAATGACATTTTGACAAATGGAAGACTTGATCAATGTGCTTCGTTTGCACAAATAGCTGTTATAAGTTGATAAAGGATCAAAAGCACGATCATTGGGAAGAACGAATGAATGTTGTTTACAAGAGTGGCTTCGCTTTCCTGGAGAATGATCGTGAACAAATGGATGGTGGTAGGATTTCTGCTCGCGCTGTTGATTCTTGAATTCCAGATTCTGCGTTCAAGGCCTTTTACACAACAAATTCATGAAAACGGTAGGATTTCAGATTTAAGCTGAAATTCATTGTATGACTAGCTCCAAGGAAAAGTCTAGTCTAGTGAAAAAATGTTACTTCATGTTTGGAACACAATGATTATGCGTGCCGAAGTACATATGCGAGTCGTATGCTATAAATGTTTTTGTCATCGGGTGTGCGGAATGCTCTTTATATGACTATAATTTAATTCGCGTATTAGAACTTCGTAAGCTCGTAATAAAAGTTATTTCTCTGCAATATAGGGTTAAAAATAGGGCAAGAACGCTTCACACTAAATTATTATTACCATCCAGTCTCCTAGTAAGACGCTTAAGTCAATTATAAACCAGGATTTCAGAAAACAAGTCTCTTCGTATGTTATGATTACTGGGTAGATATTAAGTTTCAACATCCCCGGTATGTTCTTTATCCAGTTTGGTTGTGGCTTGATTTCCCTTCACGCAACAATTTTGAATTGTTTTCATTTTTGCAAAGTCTAGAGACACTTATTGTTCAAACTTTATGGTTGTTGTGCTCCTTTTTAGTCCTATATGAGATTTATTGCCTTGAAACAACTTGATGAAATTATTCTTGCCACTCGATTACAAATCTCTTTGCCCCGTTGGAAAGCAAAGTGCATGAGACATCATCTAGTCTGACGTACCCATTGCATTTTTTGGAATAAAAAAGTTGTTCCAACGTTGCTGACAATGGTGTAATTAAAATATGATCTGGGTTATTTAAAATAGAGGCCCGTAATTATTATATTTACATTTATTTAATATGTAACCGCAACTGAAAAAAAAAAGGTGAGTTTTCCTTCCCTTGCATGTAGCGAGAGGCTGAATTACTAAGGGATCAGAGAGGTGAGATGTGGCAAAAGCGTGTTAGCGTTGTCTGTGATATCCTCATAGTCTTTTGTTCTATTTCAGAGCTCGGTTCTTTACCAGTTGAGGCTGTAAGAGCAATATCAAGTAACATTCATAAGGTACTTATCCTAATATATTGTAAACTTTATGTCAGCTTTCTATTATTTACTATATCTAATTTTATACCTTTTTCATTTTTAGAGGATATTCTTTGATAATGCTGTGTTCCAAGTAGTGAGCCAATAATTATAAATGAATAAATAAATAAATAAGTAAGTAAATAAATAAATAACAAATAAATAAAAAATTAAGGTTGGAAGTCACTCAGGAAGTTAAACCTTGACATGATCCTAAACGTAATTCTTGAAACTTGAAAATGTTATTTTGAAAGTTAAATGTATGTGTCAAGTTTTCGATCATGTTGCTCAAGATGGAAAAAAATATGACATGAACAGACAACTATAGCAATCATTAATCTTGAATAATAATACTCCAATTTAATTTTTGCATATAATCACCTTTTTAATCTGTATTTTCTAATACCGTCAGCTTCCTTTAAGGAGGGATACAATCTTGAACAGTGGAAGTAAAGATGATGACCTTGTGATATTCTACAACAGAGTTCCGAAGACTGGAAGTACCTCTTTCATGGGAGTTGTGTATGATCTTTGCTCCAAAAATAAATTCTATGCTCTTCACTTAAATGTGAGTCGAAATGCTCACGTTATCTCTCTTCCTGACCAAATGCGGTTTGCAAGAAATATTACTACATGGAAGGAGAAGATGCCAGCAGTTTATCATGGTCATCTTGCCTACGTTGAGTTTGAGAGACTTGGTGTGTATAAGAGACCATTGTATATAAACATTGTGAGAAGACCTCTTGACAGACTTGTGTCGTACTATTATTTCTTGAGATTTGGTGATACTTTTAGACCATATCTTCGAAGGATGAAGCAAGGAGACAAAGAGGTAATAAAAAACCTTTGTTGATCATACTAAATAGTAAAATTTAATGTTTCATCTTAATAAGTGAACTTTATGTTTAACAATTACTATACATCTTAGGCCCCACTCAGGCACTGATCTTTTCATGAGCCGACTTAATTTGAATTTGGGCCGACCTATTTTATTTAGACCGGCTGAATTGATGCAGACAGCGATCTTAAATGAACTAAATTCAAAGGGAGAAAGATGCTCAATTCGGTCAATTTGCTTGCAAAATATGTTATAATAATATATGCATTAGGTTCAGCACATGAAAAGTTCAGCGTTTGAATCAATGGTTGAGCCATTCCAAACTGAAATACGTGAAGGCATTCCAAATTGATTCAGACACCAAAAGTTTCATGTACCTGATTCAATGTATTAAGTTTGGCTCATGAAAAGTTATGCATCTGAACCGGGCCTTAATGGCCTTCTCTGATATTTATGCTCAGTTGCTACAGGTCTCTTTTGCTTCCCCTTCCTGTTTTCTCCAATATTTTACTTTAACATAGAAAAAAATCTAGGCCTAACATAGTGAGTATTGATAAGAGCAGATTAACAGCCTGTTTACATGGAGGTGGGGGACCCCAGGCAGTTGAGGGGACCCACTTAGGGTGGGATAACCCACCTGTCCATACAATCTCTCATATGGTCACCCCCCCCCCCCCCCCCCCCATCATGTAAAGGTGATCAAATCAAAATAACAGATTATATGGACATGTGGGTGACCCTACCTAAGCGGGCTACCTCACCTGCCTGGGGTCCGCCACCTCCCTGTAAACAGGCCCTAAGGGTTGTAAGCAAAAGAGTGTGTGGATACTAGGCTCTAAAAGACTCTTGATCCAACATACATTCTTTTTCAAGCCAACAGAAGACAATTTGAAGCAGTGTTTATTGGAAGTGGTCAAATAGGGAATTTTTGGGGTCCTTTTAAGTATTCCTTCTTTGTCAAAACTTACATTGCTGTATTAAAAACAAAGTATATTTAGGAATTCTTAAAGTATTAATCCTTGAGATTCATCTTGAAATTTAGTTTAATATCAGGTTAAAGGAGGGCTGCGAAGAGGGTATTCATTTTTCTGTGACACAAAATAGAAAGCCAGATGGGGGTGGGGAGGGGGGGGGGGGTGGTGGTTAAAAGAAGAACAATGGTGTCTTAAGAGTTATCATGAAAACAATTGAGTGATTAATATTATTTTTTCAGACTTTTGATGAGTGTGTAGAACGAGGCCACCCAGATTGCAAACCTGAGAAACTGTGGCTTCAAATTCCATTCTTTTGTGGTCATGCACCTCAGTGCTGGTGAGTTTGTTGTGTTACTGTGAATCAGAATCTACAGTTGAACTTCATTTGATAAAAACCTCTTTACAATGTAAAGCTCTGATGTCAGTAAAGATACTATAAACATATAACTAGAGTACCAGTTATCATCATCATCATCATCATTATCATCATCGTCATCATCATCATCATCATTATCACCACTATGAGATCATATCTTGAAATGTCATTTTCCTTGAGTGAACAGACCACTTGTTTTCCAAAGAAGAAGGGATTGAGTTATCTCACCCTTTGCTCGTTAGCAATGATCGGCAAATTGAATACGGCAGTGCTGGTGAGTTTGTTGTGTTACTGTGAATGAGAATCTACAGTTGAACTTCATTTGATAAAAACCTCTTTACAATGTAAAGCTCTGATGTCAGTAAAGATCCGATAAACATATAACTAGAGTACCAGTTATCATCATCATCATCATTGTCATCATTATCATCATCATCATCATTATCATCACCATGAGATCATATCTTGAAATGTCACTTTCCTTGAGGGAACAGTGCCACTTGTTTTCCAAAGAAGAAGGGATTGAGTGATCTCACCCTTTGCTCGTTAGCAATGACCGGCAAATTGAATACGGCACTTTGTCAGCTTTTGGGAGAATGGTGGTAGTTTGCCGTAAATCTGCTTACACGTCGCGTGCTATTTCGGACACGTCGGAGTAAGTTAGTATGTGATAGCTGATAAGATGATATTCAATTAAAATATATAAAAGTCAGTGTCAAGTGTCACGCATCCTTGACGGGTTTTCCGTTCAATATTCATTATTAAAATAAGTCATAAGTATATGCTTTGTCAAAGCTCTGCAAGGTCCACGGTTTACAAGCTGGGATTTAGTCAATGAATTGTTTTCATTTTTTTTTCAGGTCTCCAGGAAACAAATGGGCATTAGATCAAGCAAAAAGAAATCTTGTGGAAAAATACCTCCTAGTAGGAACCACTGAGGAAATTGGTGATTTTGTCGCCATTTTGGAAGCAACTATTCCAAGAATCTTTAAAGGAGCCACAAAATTATTCAATGAAGGTAATTTCTGTATTCTCGTGACCTTTAACCTTTTCCTGACAGCTAGTCATTTTTTTTCTAATAAGTGCCCAAACAAAAACCCTTTGCCTCAGTGCTAGGCTACAAAATTCCGTTCCTTTTTTTAACGTGGGTACGCGCGAGCGTATTACGAGTTATTGAAGGGACAGGGATATGCAAATGAGTCACTCGCTCATTCGTAGTAGACGGACTTCGTAATTAATGGGGTCCGAACTTGAGAGTGCGAAGATCTGTCGTTTCCGAAGAAGCACGCGCTCGCCGAAGTTCGATGGGATCAAATTCCTCTCTGAGAGCGTGCATCGTGCGCTGCTAACAGTTTTCTTTGTGGCAAATTTTCTACAGTACGGTTAGAGGTCTTCTTAAGAGCCTGTATGAGCCGGAAATGGATGTGATTTTGTCCATTAGCTTCAAAATATGAAACAGCGGAAATTGAGATAAAGAAACATATGTTTTGCGTCCTACTTCGCAGACGAGTTGTATCGGCTTTGTGTGGCATATGTTCTTTCATTGCCATGAAATGCTCATACATTTTTGCTGTCAATAGCTCGGTTTATACGACTCGATCATCTTTAAACGGCGTTTGCCGGCGGAAGTTCCATGGAAAGGGCATTTTGGCCAAGTGTACACAATCAGCCTTAGTTGTGTAGTGGTAAGGTGAAGTCGCGTCGAGCCGAAGTTCCTGCTCAGTACCTTTTTTTGGTTTGTTTGCTTTTTTGTTTTGTTGTTTTTCTATAAATATATACCTAACTAATTGTTATTTAATAAAGTGCAAGAAACAGGAAGACAAGTATTGTGTTTCCAGAGCAATGAGTATATTTATGCATAAACAATCTCAAGAGCCATAATAGGGGATTATGGCTCTTGACAATCTAAATTTCTATCATTTCCTACAATTTACTGTGGGAAAACCAGAGTTGATAACCATTTGATTATTTTCTAAACAACGTACCCACGAGTTGACAAAAGTCTTCCTTTGATATTTTTTCTTGAACCTGCGAAATCCCACTTTGCAGACAGGCTCTACACCAGCTGGAGTAACTCTGCTGCGGTCGAAAAGATATGCTTACTTATAATAGCGGAGCTCTGGCGCGCGAAGCGCGCCTGCGGAGCACCATGGGTAAGAAAATGTGGTAATCTACCCATCCGAGAAAATTTGGTAATCACGTGACCGTACGCCCGACCGTCCGTCCGCACCACAGGCATACCAGTGTGAAATAACTCAATCAACAGGTATGGCAACCCAAATGCAACTCGACGTTGTTTTGGCGGGAAATCGCATAACCACCCGCGTCTGTAAAGCAGAGGCAACTAAAGAGTCAAAAAAGACGAAACCGAAAAGCGGAAATTGTTTCTGTATCCGTGTTTTCTAAAGCATTAAGGACCATTAAGCTTAGATTAATTGTCATGTTCACACATTTGGAATATAGAGCCAGAGAAAGACAGAGAAAAAGAGAAAAAGAGGAAGGCCAGCGAAACTCAACGATAAAAACGGCAACAGAGATCTAGAGCGAGAGATAAAAAACAAAGGAGACATTTTTTGTTGGAAGAACAACATGAAAAATTTGTAGGGGCGGTGACAAAATGAGAAATGCTAGCGGCCACCAGTGCAAGGAGAAAATGAGCGGCAGTGAAAAAAAAGTGAACGAGAACACGTACGACATTTCCGCTATAAAAAAGTTTCTGGAAGTTTCACGTTGTGGTCGTGCAAAACAACGGCAAAGAAATGTACAAAAAAAGTGTGCTGCACGTGCAAGGTTGCTTTTTTGCTAATTAGACCTATTGTTGTTTTTTCTCCTTTCTCCGGCGTTGCCTTCGCCGCTTAGCATTACACATTACATTAAATATTATCGAGAGCTTCGCTTTTAGCCCTGGCTAAATCTATATATTATATTTTATACTTGTTTTTCATAACAGGTGGAAAGTCACATCTCAGGAAGACAACCTCAAAGAAACCATTAGAACAGTCTACAATACAATACTTCGAACAGTCTAAAATATGGAAAATGGAAAATGAATTCTACGAATTTGCGAATAAGGTTTTTCAAACTGCAAAAAAGAGAGCATTGACGTCCAAGTCAGGATTACCTGAAGCAACAGGAAAACAGTTTTTTTATGAAAAAATAAGACCGAAAGAACCGTCATAAATGAAGATACCATAAAATTGTAGAATATTAATATATAATAATTTTATGCTGAACGACATAATTAGTGTTTCGTAAGTAATGAAGTTACATGAATCTAAGAGGACATAAAAGGTATCAACAGACTAGAAGTTTACCTGTCGGTAACCACGTGCACCCTCACGGCAAAAAAGCACTTTATCTCTTGGACAGACACTGGTGGTTCGAACACTAGGTGCCCGGGCCCCTTTTTTAGAAGGTCAAAGGCCTAAACATTGGGAATCAACTTCATATGTACAGCCATAAACTTTCAAGTTTGAATTCATTTCCAATCTCATTTTTTTCGACACTTAAGCTCAATGAATGACATCTTTTTCTTCGTAGTTATAGAAAAATGGACAAGAAAATGCCAATGAAACGTGATCCCCCTTATAACGAACGATTTCCCAGTTTCTTTGACACTTTGTTATATGGGGAATCCATTGGACGTTTACTCGTTTTCCTCTAGTCTGCCGAAGCCCTGTGTTGAACATTCATACCAACAGTATTGACTGGAGCTCGCTCAAGTTTGATTTGATACTTCCCGAAACAGGTAGGCTAAAGTTACGACCAAGAAATAAAAATTGAAAAATATCTATATAGCTGTATATTTAAAATACCACAAAGTATCACTATAATAGTTCAATTTTCTTTAAATATTTGTCATAATATTTTTTGTCACCGTTTTTATCTCGCACGAACTTTTTAAAACATTTTTTTAGCACTGCAGACTTTTTACGCAAGTTTCTTTTATATTTATGAGCCTGAAGCAGTATAAATAAATAAAATAAAACGATGAATAAGTTAACGATTCAGTGGTTGCACACCTCAAACTGCTTCTTCGTGCACTATAATTCTGTATTAAATTGGAGTTGAAATATCAAGGCAGTCTGCTATTTTTTTTTTTACCGTTTAAGCCCCAATATCCACAGACTAATTCTCTAGTATGATCTCCAAACAATTCCTTGAAGATTTACTTAAGAAAATTAGATCGAAGATAAGAGCATTTCCCGCTTTGTGATCACTTCATCCATTTTTGCAAGCTATTCTCTTGATTGTGCATTGATTCACCTACCCTGGCTCCAGAGGTCCGTTCTGAAATTGGGAAATTTTTGCTTGTGGAATCCGCAAAGCAGGGCTTTGGAATCCGAAATACAGCTCAAACGATTGGAATCTAGAGTCCAATCTGGAATCCAAATACCACTGACAGAATTCGGAATCCAGTAATCTTGAATCCGGAATCCATGGCATGGAATCCAGGAACCAAAACTATCTTGGGGCGAATTGATATTGTTGGGAGAAATAGGCCATTTGCACTAAGTGGTCATGTGACATCGTTTTTATGAAAATGAAAGTCACGTGGCCAAAATGTGATTTTTAAAATTATGAATTACCTCTTTCTGAATACAAATTTTGCACTTAAACTTCAAGAAAATGTTGAAAGATGACGTGGTAACGTTTACAGCACATCTCAGCGTAACTATCAAAAGTTTAACAAGATATAAGCAAAAAGTAGTTTTGGCCGCCATGTTGGACGGCAAGAGTATGTCCTCCAACATGGCGGCCAATACAAATCATACTACTTCATTGAAAAATCAAATCGCCATAAAATATTTCCCTTAAATGCGTTTCCTCTCAAGTTTCGGGTGTAAGATAATTTTTATGTGCTCTGTCAATTTTTGGCAGCATGAAGATTCCAACACATTGTTTAAAGGAAGCATTGGTCACGTGACCTCTTAGTGCAAGTGGCCTATTGCTGTAGTTCACCGACTCTTGGAGTAAAAGGGTTGAATGACACAGTAGGCAAGGGCTGTTTCTATAAAAATACTTTATTTTCACTTTGTGAGGTGTACTCTGTGTACGGATAAATAATTGCACATCTTATTCTTATGCGTTGTGTCTATCTCGAAGTGCTGGTACAATACGTACAAGGGGTGAAGTGGTCATGAGTCAATTGCTTGGCGCAGTTTTGGAATTTGTTTTGCTAGGCTATGCTTTGTTTCATTCCATCCAGCTACAATTTTTGTTAGCTTTATCCGATTATTTGTTTTGGCGCCTTAAAACCAATGATAATTTTGTTTTAAGCCCCCGAGCCAGCTGCCCATATAAAAACTAGGAGCGTAGCGCGAAGGTGAAGGAAGCGAGGCGCGGGGACCCCATTCGCGCGCGTGATCTTCGTCTCACGTGATTTTCAAATGCAGAGCTTCTGTCATTTCCTATGTACTACCTGGCCTTAACAAGGAACTTCAAGGGTGAACCATTAGCAGAAGTTATGGGAGGGGGGTGCGACGTACGAAAAATATTCATACCAGGGAAAATTATTTAAAGAAATAGGGGAAATATTAACGGGAAAAGTTCATGCAGCTAAAAAGATTCCCCACCCCCGCCTTAACTTTTCTGATGATCCTCGCCTTACGTGTTTCTGTGCCAGCTCCTTGAGGTATTTTATCGACATTTCAAATGTCATATCTAATTTCACTTCACTATCCTCGGACAACCAGGGCTCTCATTATTTGCTCTTTTAAATATCTGGTCATCTTAGCTGTCCCTGGATCTCCGAGGATAAACCTTCACTGATACTGTGATGGTTTTTGTGAGGGTCTTTTTTAGTTTACTTCTGCTATTTCTTCAACTTTAACTTGCGTACCGGCAACCTGTTGAACAGAGAGAACATCATGTTTAACCGAAACCTGATAAAACCGAATAAATTTTGTCAATAAATGTAAAATTGGTGATGCAGCACTGACCCAGAATCAGGTATGATTTCGTGCAGAGGAAACCCATAAGTAAGTCATTGTATGACAACAACAGTTGATATTGTAAGAGTTGATAGGATGTTGTAATTTTTATTCGAATATTCGATTTATTGAGTTCTGAAGTGTTTCAAAAGTATGTCCAATTACTTTGGTTTAGCATACGCAACCGACGGAATCAGTTTTTGCGTGTGTGAATGAAAGTGTGTGAAGTGGCGAGGCGGCTCTGTCTCCTCCCCATTCTCCGTACAGCTTAGCAGCTCCTCTGCCAGAACTTTCCCCGCGCGAACGATTCCGCCGGCTACGCAGGCTAACTTTGGTCTTGTACTGCTGCTCGTTAAACCGACTTTCGTTTCAACTAAGAGTTGAATAGATTTCATTTTTCCTCGTTCGCACACATTTTCTCACTTTATACAATTATTTTGATTCTTAATATTTTGATTGGGTTGTGGTTGGGCTGGCCACGGTGATTACTGGGCCAATTTGCGTTTATTTCAATCAACCATCCCTTTAAGAGCCACTGTGCTTCACGGCCTCGGTCAACGTCCTTGTTTCCTTTCCGAGACCATCAAACATAGGGTATTATTACCCATTAAAGTACTGTCATATCATCTGCATTCGGAAGACATAAGCTAAAGTGCGACGTCTAGGAACAAGTGGATAACCATCGTAGCACGGAAGCTATCAGCTCTTTGAGGTGTCAAATTCGCTTGGGCCATCCCACTAAAATGTTTCGTTTCTCATCGCCCGACCGACCCATTTTATTTTTTCCAAAAGTAAAAGAAGGAAAAAAAAATTCCAGATTCACTAGTCAAATAAGTAAGTACGTACTTTAATTTACAAGCACACGATCTTGCTTTATTAACAACAATTGGTATGATGTGATGTCCTTATCTTTAATTAACATCGATACTACGTTTTTTAAAGGCTGTTTAGACAATTGATATTCGAAAAGACCACGTTTTCGAGTTGACTTTGTAACGAGGCTTTCTTACTTAGCAGCCTGGTCCTCCATGGAACCCAGATCCCTTCAAGTGTTCGTTTTTTTTTTTTTTTTTTGCCCTATCGACCGACCCACCATCACAAGGGACGGGGCGATGGGAGACGAAACATTTTATTGGGATGGCCTTGCTGGCACCGAAATGCTCTTAATTACCTCGTGTGCTGGCTTGTATTTAAAATATCTCAATTTGATATCCCTGTCTGGACAGCCCACTCTTCTTAGTCTGCAAAAAGCAACTTTTGTTGGTATTTATGTACAATATCCCACTTCTGACACACTACTTAGGTGTCCCCTATTAGTAGAGGGCCTGCCCCTCGGCTAGTTTTTCTTTCTTGACACATAAATAAAGTTTCTATCTATCTATCAATAAAGGAACCCATAATCTCCGCGAAAGACAAAGACAGTGTTGAAACTTTTCATGTGAGTGTCTTACTTTTTCCCTGTCCATTGTGGTAAATCCTTCAGCGCGTATTCACAATTAAGCACAAGGTGCGATACTCCTACTTGGAGAACTGTCATGGTGATGTCCTGCGGGTCGTTAAAAAAGAGGCAAATAAGACAGTTATCGCCCACGAAAAGGCGGTTCGAGGAGGTTTCGTATTGTCTAGCGTCAGTTGATTGAAAACTCTATCCTCGCATCATAGCGGGAATTGAACTAGTGCCGCAAAACCATGTCTATGTAACAGAGGGAAATGATTCTCCATCCTACCCATTGAAAGTATATGCCGTATTTATGGGGCTTCTGGAATCGAGTCATCCCTGAGAGAAGTTCATTTTTACATCTTCAATGAATGAATTATGCATTGCTTCAGTCTCTCTATTTCCTTTCAGTCTTTTTCTCGGTCTGGCCCAAACTTTCACACCAACTTTGTGTAAAAACAACGCACTGAACCATGCATTAGACACTTCTATTGAACATTACCTGTCCAGGACAGCGATGATTTTGGGCAGTCGCCTCTTCGTTAAAGGGCCCATAGCCAAATATGATATGATTTATTAATTCCTATAAAAGAGTGAAAACAACGAATTAATTTTCAGGTTCATAGATTTTGAAGAACCAGAATTATTAGGAGGCAAGGAATAATATGCTAAAACATCAACAAGCTTTTTAACGTCTTTTTTATCCTGCTTACCTTATTTTCAAAACGAGAAGGCATAAATGTGTCCGGCTGATCGAATATACTCTCGTCTCTGTGCGCCATGTGCACGTTTCCCACAAGAAGCTCATCTTTTCTTACTCGAAACTTTTCGGAATCTGTTTCGAGATTTAGGTTATCTCTGTTGTAATAAACAAAAAGATAACTTAGATTTTATGGGCTATATTTTTAAGGCTAGGGCTAGAGATGGCATTTTATGTCCTATATGGTCAGATCAGTTCCCAGAACACCTGGCACTTCAGAGTGCATTCGGGATGTTCTTGACTCAACACTCAAAGACAGATATTTGCATGGTTGATTCAGATAAACGGAAATCAGAAAAATATTGTTCAAATGAGGCCTTAAACTGCTGTTAATTAAAATTAAGAATAAAAAAAAATTGTAATCCAAGCTTTCGCCAATCAATGGCATCATCGGGGATGAGAAATTATTCCGCATGGGGCTATACAAAATGGATGAAAGGTAAAATGTGCAAAAGCGTAAAAATGACGTAAAGTATGTATGAAAGGTATAGAAATAATAAAAAAATGAATAAAGTACAACGGTCTACTTGACCGAGTGTCTCAGGCAAAGGTCTCTGGAAATTCAAAAAAATAGTCTCTAAAATACTTAAACATTCTTAAACAAATGGTCTGCGAATTCTCTACTTTCTTTACGGGAATTTAGGGTAGGATTGTGCTTTCTTATGTAAAATGCCTCGTAGAGGCTTAGATTTGTGGGGTCGTTTTCGCTCATAATAACCAGGACTTCATAATCTTTGTTCTGGCAGGCGGATAGTAGCTACACCGTACCACGATTATTAAACAGAGCCCGCATGCGCGTCTTTGATCGTCTCCCTAGTGCGCATGCTCGCGATGCAATCATGTGGGTCCAAGGGAAAGTACAAATACTACGCAGTGCACCGTATAATCTTACTCTTGAATGCCTTAAAAAGTGTCTGACAGTATTTTCGAGAAAGGATTGCACCGCTTACCTTGCTCGGCCAAAGAAGACCGGTACTGGTGGATGCATGCGTAGGACTTCAAGGATAAAGTTTTTCAAAAGTGGCATTTCTTTTAAAGCCTCTTTGCTGAATTCCTGGCCATTTGACATCACTGTTATAATTTGGCTTTTCATTCTATCTTTGTATTCGTTTTCTAATATATATAATCTTGCGATACACGTTCGCAATGCACCAGACACTCCACCATAGGCGTTGAAACTGCAATAAAAGAAGCAAGAGTTATCTTTCGATGGAAATTACTAAGATGAAAACAATTTTTTTTATATAACTTACTGTAGGAAACGCAAATTACTTAGGCGAATGTACATCATCATCATCATCTAATGTCGATTTCAATACGGAGTCACATTCACATTTACAGTGGTCTTCCAGTGAGCAGCAATTACAATAACTCATGATCTCCTATTCTCTTACTTCTATTGGGAGTTTACGCCAGAGGACCCTCTGTAGTGCAGGCTATGTTTTCCTATTTGTAACTTAGGTTTAGGAACATAGGAGTTAACTGATGAATTTGTTAGGTTATAAGAGTGAACCAGTCAGAGTCATTCACAAAAATATTTCTCAGATACGGCGGGGAAATGTCATGAGTTATTTTACATTAGAATAGCGAGTTGTCTTACTTTTCTATCTTCTAGTACCTCCCATCCCAGTTCATCCAATAAATATTTAGATCGCGTTTCATAATTTGATAAAGTCACTATTCTAGCAGCTCTATTTTGGCGTTGCTGAAGTTTTTCTAATAATCCTTTCCCTATATATCCCCATACACAGCTGGAGTAATCAAAATAGAGCGCGATGAGAGCTTTGTACATGGTTTCTGTAGTATTGGATGGTATGGTTCGATTTACACGCCTTAGAACAAAAACCAACAGGCCTGCTGATATTCTCTTTGAAATCTCATCAATGTGTGTTTTCCACGAGAGATTTTCATCAATTGAGATTCCAAGAGATTTATAAACAGTGACCCTTTCTATGGGTACATTAGTAACCTTAACTTTGAAGTTGTCTGACAGTAGTTCAAGTTTGGAACGACTCTTTGGTATTTTTTGACATTTAGAATAAGCTTATTCACCTTAAGCCATGTCTGAATTTTGTTTAGGTCAGAATTCATTTTCACTAGTAAGGTATCAGGCATGAGCATCTTCAGCTGCGCACGTTAAAGTGGTGTCATCCGCATACATTCTGGGCCTTGAGTACAGCTGGCTTAAGGGAAGGTCATTTATGTATAGAATAAACCACAGTGGACCAAGAATTGATCCTTGACGAATTCCACACGTTAACATACAGAAGTCAGGAAGCCCTACTTAGACATCCGGGAGTCAGATGTAATTATATCAAATACTTTTCTACCTGGAATTTTGAGACTATGGACAAAATGATGTGCTGAGATAACGATTAAAATAAATCTCTTTGGCATTAGTGTTGCACAGTACTAATTACTTTTATAAGCGTTATCTTGAAAAGTACTCAGTTACTTACTTGAGCATGAATAACATATCCATCAGGGCTTGTTCCTCTGAGATTCCAGCCTGGACTCCGACTCGGAGAATTTCTGCCACAGCAGGGCTTTCTCTGAGGGCTTGTTTTAAACAGCTAGCTGCTGCCAGTGCGTTCTTTAAGGTACTGAGAAAGAAAAAGCAAAGTGAGGGGGGCGTAAGGGGGGTACGAATACCGCAATACCGCACGTGGTAGCGCGAGAATACCGCAATACCGCATCAAAATTTAGCCAAATACCGAAACCGCAGTAACAAATGGGAAAAAGTTGACGTTGTCAATACTACAAATCCTCCTTTCAAATAGAAATAATACTTTTATGTCAGTGTTTCCAAATCAAGGTGCGTCGATGTCAAGCGTACGATAAACATAAGATCATCGCACTCGTTTAGCTTTGTTTATTACATGTATACGTTTACATAAATGATACAACAGGAGTTTTCTGGTATCACTTTATATATTACTGACCTGGATCATAAACGGATGGAAAACAGTTGACTCTTATGAGGTTGTTTCAGATTCACAATTAACTCGGTTCTGTGTTGAGGGTTTCAAAACGACGACCCGGCCTGCCTTTTGGATTCGAAGGGCACACAGTACACACTAGCCTGCGTAGCATGGCGGTTTTGGTTAGGCGCGCTAAATAATAAGTCGAAATAAGGCGGTGTCACAGCGTTTTGGGCATCCCCGCGTTTTGGGCATCCCCATTCCCAAATCCCTAGAGTTTTGGGCATCCCCTTCTCATATTACTGCAGCGTTTTGGGCATCCCCCGGTACCCTCCCGGGATGCCCAAATCGCTAGTGTTTTGGTCATCCCCTCCAAAAAAATGCTGGATTTCGCGGGAAAATCGAAAACGTTTTAGAGATGGCTTCCGCTAAATATAGAAATCTTTTCCAGTATCTTAAAAAGAAGGCTTATCCGGAAGGCTTTACAAAGCAAAAAAACGACTCTGCGAAATTTGCCAAAAAGTTGGAGTATGACTCAAAATTAGAGTCCTTGTTCTAGGTGGCCAAGGAGAAGGATGGCACAGCGCTACGACGAATTGTTCACCGAGGAAGAGAAAGCGAGGGTCTTCGAAGAGTGCCACTCTGCTCCTTTTTCTGGACACGCCGGCCGCGATAATACTTTTGCACCCTGTGAAGGTTGTTCCCAAGGTGTGGTACTCGGTCGGAATTGATTTAATAGAAGCCCCTACTACATCTCAAAACGGCAACAGATTAATTTCTTCTGTCCGGTAGGTGCAAGAGGCCTCTGTATAAATTGTGTGACAGCCTTTTGTGTGTCAAGTAGCGCTGCGGGGTTAAGTTGTACAGGCCTCAAATGTCATGCATACTATGAATTCAACACCGCAAAACGCAGTTTTATTCATGTTTGTCTTTTGATTGTTTTGTTTAGTATTCTTGTTTTTGGCTGTATAGAATCAGACGATCGCAGCTGCCGGCGATTGCGGCATGTCTCGCTGGTAAACAGTTCTATTAAATAAAATTGAAGCTTTGCAAAAAATGAAGCGTTGTACAGCGAAGGGATGTTATGCGGTTGTAAATTTCAATTTCGTCCCGTTTTGAGCCAACGTTTACTGCCTATGGGTTTTTTTCTGCGCAATAAACCCGGCGAAAAGTGTCAGACGATATAATTCTAACATGCATCTACACTATTCAGCCGTAAATTCGTGATTGACAATCCCGACTTTTCCCCAGTCTGAAATAATTTAGGCAAAGTCTAAGCGATCAGCGTTTTGGGCATCCCCCACCGGGGATGCCCAAAACGCTAGGGATTTGGGAATGGGGATGCCCAAAACGCGGGGATGCCCAAAACGCTGTGACAGCGGGCGCGGACGAGGAGATTGGGGCAGGAGCTGCTTCGCCGCTCACAGTGGTGCTGCCGACAAAACCATCTAAAACTGCCATGCCCGGGGTGGGGGGGGGGGGGGGTACTTAGGTTAATATTTGGTTGGTATGTGCCGCTGGCCTCTCAGAGCCCCTACCCCATTTCAGTCTATTCTGTGGCCAATTATAGGCCCCATCTTAGTTATTTGAACAAATATTTAATTTTCGCGATCCCAACTTCGTCACTTTCTATTTTTATGAATTGACCTTGTTTTAGATAGTCTGCTACACAGCCGTTTTTAGTGTCGTTTTTAGCGTTGCGTGACGACACTAAAAACGGCTGTGTAGCAGACTATGTTTTAGATTGAATGAAGAACACTTTACTTTTCATCTACCATACAAACATTCTGGTACCTTTGCTAACCGTAAATATGACGAACTGTCTTACCCCAAAAAAGCAGAAAATGTGCGAACCCATTCTAAAAAACTCTCTGAAAATGCGACCCCATTATAGTCAATCCAGTCGTGAAAATGCGACCCCATCCAGCGGCACATCCTCATTAGCCTCTTATCAGGAAGTACCCCCCCACCACCACCCCCTGGCTGCTATACTACGTAGGGTAAGCACACACGAATACTAGTACATTCTATATTCCTGCATGCACAACGAGAAGGACAAGTAGTAATTTTTAGACCACACCATCTTTATAGATTATCTTTCGACACTACGCAATTATAATTATCTCGCTGACCTCACTATTTGCTGGAATATCTGACTGATCACTTAGTTGACCCTCTGGATAGCTCTATATTGTTTGGCGACTGGCACGAAAGTGGTGGTAAGATTGGTATAAAGGAGGTTAACCAAGCTGACTATTCCCACAAGGTCCATGAAGTCATAAATAATGCGACATGTTTGCGTATCATTGGAGGAAAAAGTTAATGTCGTTAATCATATCAAGTATTAACTGAAATTAGAAGCCATACGATTTGTCTGCACTGTTTGCGCAATACAATCTCCGACTGTGCACACAGGTCACGCAGGCTAGCCAGGGAGACCTTTTAGGATTTGTATCCTCTTGTCGTGAAAAAGAAGCAGATCACCGCGACACAACGATTTTTTCACCGACTACCGCGGCGTAAAATTTAAACTTACCGCAAACCGCTTGGACTCTCAAAACCGCAATACCGTACTTTGAAATAAAAATTACCGCAACACCGCACCAAAAATGACCCAATACCGCAATACCGCAAACCCTTACGCCCCCCTCCAAAGTGCAAACTATTGAGAATAGGAATCAGCTGTGCTATCCGTTGGTTATAATTTTACTAGTTTGCAAAATGTCTGAGAAACTCCTCCATTGAAAGTTTTCATGTTAGGAGTTAAGGACGATCTTGGAGTCGATGCAACCGTGATGCCGGCATGTATGAGTAAAAAGCTATGAGCATATATGCGAAGTCTAATACGAAAACCATCCTTGGCCTGGGACGCACAGTGTTTCAAGCCCTTCTGTGACTGATTGCTCAGAGGGGATCATGAACCTTATGGAATTCGAATAAGAGAATCATTTATCAGGTCAACTTGGATTTTGGTGATATGCGCCGTGTAAATTATTCCGTTTTCTAGACAATGCTTCCATTGTAAACTTTCAGCTTGTAAATGGAAAAAAACAAATAATAATGATAACATTTAGCTTTCACATAGTCCACCCTACCAAGGTACAGAGGAGTAAACAAGAACATAAACTTTTCTACAAAAGGTGTCTCTACATTATAAAGACCGAACTGAGGAAGACTGAGCAACAAATCCAGAATGCTTCTTTTAAGCATTTTACCTTTCTCAGAGTCTGTATTATTGAGTCCCAGACAAAATACTCAAAAGTAATTCCAAAATGGAACTCTCTTTTTATCATTTGTTGCAAAATTATTTTTGGGATCGGAAAGCTTTCGTTTTGATTTTTTTTTCTTTTGGCTACCGTTGGGATTACTTTGCCTTATATAAAGAACAAGTTTTCTTCTCTACTTTTTTTACCATTTACAATGAAAGCAAATTAATGCGAAATTACCCTTAATGGTTTTGATTATGTCTGGTTTGTGTGCTTATTCATTTTTTAACTTTATGCGCTGCGTTAACTTTATACGGAAAACAAACCTTCCTTTATGCCAGCTTCCTTTCAAACATTTGTACATCGAATTTGGATCTACTCTACATCCAAAGAAAGCTTCCATGAAAATGTCACTCGTTAGATTCATAATGCTCAATTCCCATTTATTCTCCATTTTTTGATCTGTAGATAAAGTAGTATAGCGAATAAGTAAAAAGATCTGGGATACAGGTGGATATTCTTGCAAGCCGCGAAGAAGAGAAGAGTAGAAGAGTAGGGAAGAGTATTGCTGGTTTTCACATGACCTCATCAAAGTTCGAACAAAAGAATTATCAATCCTGGTGATTTTTTACTTTCTTGAAATATTAGAACGATTAAAAAGCTGGTATTTGTAAAAATTTTCACTTCTAAACGGTTTTTCGTTTTGTAGTACAGTACGCTTGAATTTCTAAGTTTTTGCATGACGAGACATTTACTTGGTGACCGAGAGAGTTGTCATATTGAGGAGAATTATACTATCTGAACAATTATTGTGTTAGAAAATAATAATATATAACTTAAATTTTTATGAGTTCTTCGAGAGATGAACTCACACTTTCGTAGTGACCGATGTTTCTGTTGGTTTCTGCCCATCAGCGTTGGTACCCTCCGTATGGACACATAGTGTATCCATGCAAAGCTCCATAAATAGTCTGAATATCGGTAAATCATTTCTGCGAATATATGTCTCATATGGAAAAACGTACCGGCCTGAATTTTGGCCGCGAGTATCTTTGTGTATTCACCTCTTTTCATTTCCCAGATTCTAGACTTTATACATATTGAGCGTTTATTTTTTTATGGCGTGACAGTGAAAAACCATCATTATGTTATTCTCCGACATGATTTTGTTCTATGCGCTGCAGAAAGAAAAAAGAAGAAAAAAATACCTGCATTTTGCCATATCTTGGAATATTCGTTGAAGATTCTGATACTTGTTTCAAATATTTTGTTCCTCTGAGCTATTTTGCAAATCTGCATAAGGAATGTCTTTTGTTTTTCATGAGGAACTCCATTTGAAAACATTGAAGGTGTATAACCATCCAACAGAGAAATGTTATAATTCAGTCTTCCAAAAGCAGGCTCCTTGTAAATCTGACAAACAGAAAGGTTGTCTTGATTATTATGTTAGTTGAAACCAAAGTGATATTAGCGTAGGAGCTCCAGACAATCGAATCGCTAAAAGGCACCTATGCATTATTAAGGCCGACGCTATAGTCCTTGTCCATAAGTACCGTAAAACAGTACAGTTTTTACCTCTCATAAGCAAACACCCCTCCGAAACGGCCGGAACGTTTTTACACCTGACACCTGATTGAAATCATTTGTCGAGGGCGTCCTCTTAAGGGAGGTTCCACTGATATAAAATTATTAGTAACGTACTAAATTGGCGCCTTACTTCACAAACTGGAACGACGTGTACCTTCTTAGGCTGGTTCACACTCAGTGCCGGATCCAGACCTTGAGATAAGGGCGTTGGGGGGGGGGGGGGGGGTGGGGGCGGTCATCCAGACCCTGACTGAAATAAGGGGGAGCCCGGTTTGCAAAATTTTTTTTCGGCCCTATGGGTCTTAGTCTGGTCTAAAAATAAGTACGGGGGGTGGGGGAGGGATCCGCCACTGACACTAGACGACACGAAAAGCTCTCCGGTATAGTATAAATACTTATCTCATATGTGACTCTCCAATTTCGAGATCTGAGCAGCACGGCTTCGAACCGCTACAGAAATCGAGCCAAAATCACCTTTCTTACAGTGTATGTATGAACAGAAGAGAAGACCTATCCGGTATTATTTTCGCGCCGGCGCAAAAGTTATCCAGTATAGTGTGAATAGAGCCTTAATCAATCAGCCTTAATTAATAATGTATGACATCGCCCCCCACCCCCCCCCCCCCCATTTTAATAGCAATAGATTCAACAACTAAAATAAAAACTTGTAAAAAATTCTCTTGCTGGTTGTCTTGTAAACGATGTTTGAAGGAGATGTATTGCACATGTGCCATGTCTAGAAGCCAGTATGCAATTGCCGGTCTGATGCCAATTTTCATTTAATGGCGATGTTACAGGTCGAAAATAAATTCAGAATAAAATTTTTTAACCTAGGTTGATTCTCCATTTCCTTTGTCTCCTATTCCTAGTTATTCATGAATGAGGGGTAGGAGAGAAAGGAAATTGAGAATCAGTCAACGTTAAAAGCCTGAATTTAATTTTTACGTGTAACAGCGACACTTCATGTAGAAGACACGCTATACCGTTAAAATTAGATGATTTTAATAACAGGCAAAGACCTTTAATTTACCAACCTTATCCATGTCAAAAAGGACTTTGATCCCCGTTCTGTCACAGATGTGGACTCCCTTGACACCCATGTTCACCCTGAAGACCGATCCATATTTCTTTTTTCTCTTGTAAAAGTATCCTTGGCCCGTCTGAATAAAATAGACACATATTAAATAACGAAACAAATGAAAAATAAGTACTTAATTGTAAACCTGGTTGTAAAATTCGCAGGTATAATAAAATTAACGTAACATCTGACAAAATCACATTTAATATTCATGGTCACTTCATTTATTCACTTTTTGGTTTTCTGGATTTTATTAAAAGTGACACTAAGGTCCAAACAGAATCCGTCTTAGTCGTTGTTAAGTTAACCGCAGTAACGTTAAGTTAACCGCAGAATGCAACGTTTTCTTTTGGTGTTTTGCTGTTTTGTGGCTTACTTCTGTCTTTTCAGCAATACAACACGCCTAAGTTTATTTTCAAAATTTATTATTATTATTATCATAGTCATTATATTATTATTATTGGCATAAATTGTAGTTGACGAGAGGCCATATGAGCTTTCCTTTGCAATTGTCATGAATCAGTATATATTATGCATATAAAGGAACTATTATAACGATTCTATCTAACCAAGCAGACAGAGGATGATTGATGACCACTGAATTTGAAAGTGAATCCTGGCAATTAGCGTCCAGTGTCGAATGGGTACACGCTAATTATTTTGTAAGTTACTACATATTGACTCAATAGGCAATGTTCAGGTAATTGTTTACTTATTATAAGCAGCTATAAAGAGGGTCTATAAACCTGGCAAAATTCATAATTTGTAACAGGAATTTTCAAGATCGGCCCCAAGACGGTAAGACTTAGGAATCTTTTAGTGGTTTTCACGACAAGAACAACCAAGAAAAATTGAATTAATCATAAAATGGCGAAGTTTGTCTTTGTTAGAACTAACGTCACATACGAGTAGTTTGACGTAATTGAATATATACTCAAGTATTTTTGAAACAATTGTTTGTTTTTCAAGTAAATCAAATGCCAATCAATAACTTTCTTGAAAGGCCTGGATATGCATAACAGTGCCTGTCGATTTGTAGACGGAAAATATCGCATTGTGCTGTTTGACAATATGTTGCCAATGTCTTGTTATATATGGTTGCTATGCCGACCCTACCCGCGCCCGGCTGCTTAATAGGCTCTGTACGTGGTACAATAATCTTTGGTAGGGTTGGAGGAAAGCGATTCTGTAGTATCTTGAAAATAAAACCTTTATGAAATTTGCGACCCTTTTGATAGCATTCTACTGAACATTTTTTAACGCTTCGATGGGTATTAAATTAATGGATGGAGAAAACAAGTTCGGATAATTAAATGACAACAAAGTCAGTTGTTCTTTTGTGCTCGCACTAAAAAGTGGATCTTACGTAATGGGGAAAAGTGCCCCGCGTTTCATCCATTCAAGGCTCGGGAAATTATTAGGATTTGGACAAAACGCAAGTGAACTTATTTCCTAATCTCACGAGTATACCATTTAATTATCACTATATCATGGGTGACGAATTACGTTCGCAGTCGTGGATTTTTGACATGTTTATGTCATTGTAGTATCGATCGAAAACTCCGCTCTCTCCAGTGTTTAGATTTGGCTTAAGTTCAGAATTTTCAGAATGTTTCAGGGGCACCCAACGAGAATATAGTTCAAAACCACTTAAACATAGCATTGTTAAACGTATTTTAGTATTTAAACGGTAGATATAGGCGTATTTTTATCCCCTAAAAATTTTTCATCTGTTCGGATTTCCTAGCTGAAAGTCTCGAGATCCGAAAATCATAGGGATCAAAACTTACCTTTTCGAAAATTTCAGCCAGAAAAAAGGCTCCCGAAAATTCTAGGTGAGCCTTTTCGAGTAAAAATCCGTTAAAAATGGGCAATTACACCAATTTTTAGATGTTCGAAAATCATAGGAGAGGTAGGCAAGCAAGAAATTTTACAAAAAATGTTCCGAACATTCTAGATCTCAAACCGTCTTCCGAACAGATATTTTTCGAAAATTGACGTTGGGTGCCCCTGATGTTTCAACAAAATGCCTGTTAGAATCCTTCTTGATGTGCTCTTTCATGTGTTTAGATGTGATGATGATGGTAATAATATTATAATAGCAGTTGTTTAGAGAAGAAGTGGAGATGTAGTAGTAATAGTAGTAGTAGTAGTAGTAGTAGCAGTAGCAGTAGCAGTAGCAGTAGCAGTAGTAGTAGTAGTAGTAGTAGTAGTAGTAGTAGTCGTCGTCGTCGTCGTCGTCGTCGTCGTCGTCGTCGTCGTCGTCGTCGTAGTAATAGCAGTAGCAGTAGTTGCTGTAAATTAAAAACTAACAAATCCACTTGGACTTTGTTTATTTTAGAGGTACATGTTTGTCTTTCGAAAGATAATTCGCTTGGCGGAGCGCTGATCATTGTTACTAAGCATGGTTTTTAATAAAACACAACGACTTTATCCAATACAGTATACCTAAACCTCATATGACTCGTACATTCTACACTAAAAAAATTAATTTAAGGCCAGCGTACAATGGCTTAGTTAAGCTGATTTTGTACACTGGCTTTTTTGGCAATGACCGACACAGAATTGCATTTTCGATTCGTAAACAACGAAAACAATAAAATAATTTTATGGCGGTTTCTTGTTTACCTTGGTAACGACAGACGTACGTAGTTCAGTGATGTATAGCCATTTCTTTAGCATGTATAATGACGTTTGGTGCCACAACACAATAACGTGGGATCAAAAAATCATGACATGAATATGACGACGCTAAAGTCACTATTTTCGATTTGATGACGCTATAATCTAAGGCTGTTAAGAAAACTTGCAAGGAATAAGGGAGATTTCAAATTTAATTACACAATAAAATAGTTACACGACGTTTCCCAGTGTACAATGTTTTCAGTCACGAAGAAACAATGACAAATCTGAGCTTTAAAACTTTCATCAGTAAAGAGCAAACCGCTCATTTATAAAGTGCCTTATTGGCCCTTAATTCTAAGTTTGTGTTAAAGGAAGCAACACTAAAAGACGTAACTATCTTTCGTCTTCCCTCGAACAAGGACAATGTAAATTACAATCGAATATGCCATTGCAGGGGAATTTAGTACGTACCCTGATCAGTTGAAAAATATGCAGAAACTTCCATCTATCCTGCCCAGGAACTTCTTTCACATCACAAGTAGGAGAAACTTGCATAGTGCTGTATAGAACTTCGCAAAATAAAAGAAAAGAACACTTGAAACTTCGCTGAACTTGTTTGCCCTTGTGTTGTCAAGGCACAAAACTGCTGCACATAACTAAGTAATTCACACTTAACATTGAAATTCCCATGCGGTTTGCATGTTGTAAAATGGTCCTCTTACCTGACGTTCGAAAGATCTCAATTGGTCATTATCGATTATGCAGGCATGATTTTATTGCCACTATGTCCGCAATCTTGTGACAAACTTACACGCACCATTTGCAATCTGTTCATTTTTACCCTATAAACATGATCCGAGGGGTGACAAAATTTGCATTAAAATTACTCCCTCTAGTGAATACGTAAAACAACAAAAGAAATTTGCAATTCAAGAAAACAGTTGTTGCGTAAACTTGTAATGCGGATAATTAAAAGCAACCCACTCGGATAGGACGCTACCGCTCCTATGGCTTCTTGCATTCAACTGCCGAGACAAACAAATACACAGCCTTAAAACTGACAAAGTCACTTGAGTCCCTCAGTAGAAGATACATTAACTGAAGAACTAGAACTAAACCAAGCGCTTGCTACTTTAATGAGGAAAAAGGAAAAGACATTTGTGTTTTTTGAAGCAGGAAACTTTACTGCTAAAGAAATTGTTGTCGCTTGATTTGTTGTTGTGTTGTTGAAGTCAAGCCAATATATGAGTGAAAGAAATAATAAATTAGAAATAGAATTTAATAGAAAGTTTGGAAAACTCAGCTTCTTTAGGACCTCAAAACTAGAAAGGCGATCTGGCAATAAAGAGATCGAAAGCTTTCAGTATAATCATATAATATAAGAGGCTCCGCCTGACGGATTGTTCGCATAACTTTGAGTGTTCTGGAGGAACAAAGAAAATTTATGAATGCAGAGTTTTCGTCGCACGCAATTGCGATATGATCACGACATGAAGTACTTTGTGGTAAACTTTTCTAATAAGACTAATAAGCGAGAAGTCTGGACTTGTTGATATGCATTACTTATGCATTCAAAGTATCTAAATAATCGTTAAGCAGATCATACATGTTATTGCCTTCTTCCATACCGTGGAAAAACGTAGTGGGGGATAGTAGCTCGGGAGCATAATTACGTTATTAAAAAAATACACTAATGCAACATAAATAATTGCCATAGCAACACCCTTAAACTAAAGAGTATCCTGCTGAAGCCCTAGGGGTGTGCACGGTTTTGCGGCAAACTGTTGTTGGTGCTACTGTTTCACGGCAGTACTGGGGTAAATGGAAAAAGGGACGGGTCCACTCAGGAGACAGTCGGAGCCCCAACTGCTTGAAAGCCGTCAACACGAATGACATCGAGCACCCTCTTTGCCGCGCGCCCTACTCGTTTTCCAGTCTTATGCCGCCGATACACCTGCAACATGGCCGCCGGTACTGCCTTGGAAACTGTTCCGATATGAGCTAGAACGGAAGAGGCCGGCAACATTGGTCATCCCAGTCCTTACCGCCGCCATACTTGCGAAGTTGACGTTGACTCGAGTTCAACTTCGCAGGCATGCCAGCGGTAAAGCTCTGCTATGGCTCTAGTTGCCGGCGGCGGATGTTCTCATTCCACCGATGGCTACGTCGCAGATACATCGCCTGCATATGAGAACCGGGTTTAAGCTGGCGCTTTTAGAGGTTTTTTTTAGAGGTTTTACTGCATTAGCAATGTACCTGGTGTACTATCTCAATGGCCGGACTTAGCGTAGGGAAGAGAGAGCGCTAAAGGAAAGCATGCACGTTAAAGTGAGTACAGAGCGCGGGAAAAAAAGCGCCAAGCACGACCGTGAAAAAAACAGCCCTAACATGAGTTTTTGATATGCCTTCTTTTTAAAAGGATTTTGCTATGTCTGTATTAAGATTAATACGCTCTGCGTTTCGATTTGTAAGGCCCAGGCAAAACGCCGAATTCACACAAACCAAAACTGATTTACAGTTAGGGTCACTCGAAATTGTTAAGTTCCACCGCTGGGCCAAACAGCTGAACTTAACAGAACCTTTGTTGCACGTTTTTGTCACATTTGATTAGGACCGATAAGCCAACTGAAATCCATCAACGTCGCTGCAAAGTAACGAAGATGTGGCTCCGCAAAGTCACGAAATTCTACAGACGTTTGTTTTTAGTGTGAATCCTCACCATACAAACATCTGCATAATTATGCGACTTTTGGGAAGCTAAATCCTCGTCAGTTTTCAACAAATTATTTACAAACATGGCAACTTTACAAATTTTAAGGCGTTTTTTCTAGTAGTGTCGATGTATAGTAGCTGACTGGTCTTTTTCAATACATGAAAAAAACAAAAACAAACACAACAACAAGAACCTGGAAAGATCTTTTTAGCCTTGGACTGAGACAAATTGAATTGCGCTCTGCTCATGTGAGGTGAGTGAGGGGTTTGCACTGCTTGACCCAGTAAAGTTAATTATGCTGATTGTGTTTGGATCGGCTGACGCGTTCTTTGCGCCTGGAGAAGGCGCAATGAGCGCCTCGGCTTATCGATCGAAACCCGATCCATAAAACGATCCGCTATCCGATCCATAAAGCGATCCGATATCCGATCCATGGACCGATCCGCTATCCCATCCAACACCCGATCCGATATCCAATTCATCAACCGCACTTAACTGGGTCAAACACCGCACTTCACATGAGTCGAAGTTAACCGAGTGCGGTTCATCTGGAGTATGGTGTTTGATCCCGGTCTTTTAAAAGACACGGCGAAAAAATGCATCCAGATGTTTACGAATCGAAATCACATCAATTTTAACATGTTAATAACACTGAAATGTAAGGAGACACGTCTGTTGTCCTCCCATTATCGACTTAATCCATTTCTTTCTTCATTCGTTTCGTTCATTAGTGGCGATTGAACATATTAAAAATCAACCCAAATGAAAAGAAGAATTTTTTTTCAAAAATGGCTGGAGTTTGTGACTGCTTATATAGACAACATCAGTAAAATGTTTATTAACACTTGATCACTTAAATACGATGTTTCTATGTAGATATGCATAGAAAATAAACTGGAATCGTGCAATGCTGACCCTATATACTCAATACAATGGGACCCCCAAAATTTTAGTTTACAGTTTCGAATTTCAAATGATATAAATATTAAACGAAAAAATAATGAGCTTAAAACAGTGAAGGAGCATATAACAGCACCGGCAGTAAATACAATAGAAGGAACGGATCGGCACAGAAATTGAAGTTTCCTAGTACGTAACTGACCAAACTTAAAAAAAAATGGACGGATATGTACCGTCCAGGGGCCCGTTTCTCGAAAGTCCCAGTAACTTTTCGGGCCCGAAATCAAATATTCACAGCGAAATATAAAGAATAAGAGCGCGGGTACTGGCTAGCAAACTACTCCATTTTGTTTCACTAACTGATAGTTTTATCATGCTAGATGCAAAACTATTGAAACCTCGATCTTTAATGTAAACGGAGACAGCTTACCGGGCCTGTTAATTATCGGGACTTTCGAGAAAAGGGCCCAAGTCCCTTTAAAAAGTTTAACATTTCCACAGTAGAGCGGTCACTGCTTTCAAGATTGGAGCGAGTATAATTGGACAGTTCTAATAGTGCTTATTAAAGCAAAAGAATTAAACAAAAAAAATATACTGTTTCACAAGGCAATGACTAACATTATAAGATGCCAGATGATTTTAGGTAATCCCTGAAAACCTATCGCCACAAAATCCTTTAATGAAAACAAAGCTTTAGCCTTGACGCGTTATAATTCTCCGTTTATCAGTTGGCTTACTGTTAGTAGGAAAATACATTCAGTTGTTCATGGGCCTTATGGACGTGCATCGCGTCTTAGCAAACCAACAGCAGCAGAAAAAGTCTCTGTACTCTTCCATAGTACTATACCACAAAAATTTCTATCGAGCAAGCTTTGGTATTCACACTTGTTCACATGTTAAATCGGGCAGGCTCCCTGAGCATCTGGTTCGTCCACAGGACACTCACTATCCGGTGGTGGACCATCAGCCTCTTCCTCCTCAGTACTTGAACTATCAGGTTGATCGGGCAGCAACAGTTCTTCCTAAGAAGTGGAATTAACCCAGACAATCGAAACCAATACCTTCATTATTTATTGCAAAAAGAAATAGTTACAAATTACTACGGAAAACTGAGCTTCAACCAAACCCTCTTGGCTTGGGGCTAGTTAGCCTCTGTCGCAGACGTTATTTAACCTCGGTTAGTAACGTCTGCGAAGTAGCATCGATATCCTTGTTCTGGGCTCCCAACGGACTCAACGAACTACCGGAAGTGCGTTTCGAATTTCCTTTCATTTTGATTGGCAAATCGACAATGGCTTTTTTATACCAGGCCAATAATTGCGCGTACTCAAATCCTGGTACACAGGTGGGGGCCCAGAACAAAGATTTCGTCGCTGTTTCGCAGACGGACCTAACCAGACTTTAGTTACGTCTGTGGCGCAGGCTAGGGGGTAATGGGTTCATAGGCCGTTTAATAAAGCTCGTAATAAACTGCACTTAACTACAGCGTGCTGACTGATCGTTTGAAAAGAATAATGAGGATATTAGGGCCGGGATCCCGGCCCCCCTCCCCTAGATCCACTTCCGATAGACCTTACACACGATATCAGCCATCCAGGACTGAAGGGATAAACTCAAAGTCAAGTGGATTCACAGGGGGTAAAAAACAGATAAAATCTGCATGCCAATACTAGCCTGCGTAGCTGGCGGTATTGTGTAGTAGTCGAGTGAGATTTGGCGGCGGAGCCGTTGTAATATAGTCGAGTGAGATTTGACGACGGAGCCGTCACGAGCGGCGAAGCCGCGAGAAATACCGCCTGCCAGAGAATCATGATTTTTCGAATGCCGCCCATTTTTGTCACCTTAGCTGATCGCAATTAAATCAGCCAGGCAAAGAGAAACCTGCAATTTGAAACTTCCGATTATTTTCGCGCGAGACGGTTTAAAAATAAGCGTTGACAGGCTAAACACGACTCCTAAGCTCGTGAAAATGTGAAACGTGACCTTGTGAGTTTGCTTGAACAGAAGTTTTTTTATTTTCTCGGCTCTCGCGCGAAGGTTACTAGCACTACACAGTGCATGTATCATTCTAAACTTTGACTGAGTAAATATTTTTTTGCAACACCAGGCTTAACATTAAAAGGTCATGAAGCTGGTTTGTTACATGCATACTGAGTAACCATTTCCGGTGGTTTATTCTTCTGCAGGTGTTCCTGATAGGATTTGATCTCAGATGCAGTTGTGTAGTGTTTTAATTTTCTTTGACCTTTGTTTCTTACGGCTAAATAAAGACAATTTCAGCACTGTGAAGTTTAAAGACGCCATTTCGGCAATTTCGTCATCAATTATGCTCTTTTTAAAGCGGAAATCACAATCACAATCACTTTACATGTACGTCTTTTTCAGTTTAACATCTGCTCCCTAAATTGGGAAATATATGCGAAGGCTCATCTAACATGATTGACATATGTATGGCCCTCGACCAATCCGTTTCCCCGCACACTGGTTTGCGGACTATTCAAAATACCGGGGTTTTCTGGCAGGCGGTATTTCAACAGCCTCGTCCCCACTCCCTTTTTTTGGTCTTTTTTTGGAATACGGCTCCGCCGCCAAAACTTTAATCTCGCACCCACACAATACCGCTAGCTACGCAGGCTATGCCAATACAGGAAATCGAGGTCAATCTTGTTTATGCTTATGTTCATGTTGCCTACAATTCACAAGCTTGATGGTAATGGCAAATTATGGGTGGAAGGGATCATTTTGACGTTTACAGATCCAATAATCACCGTTCATATCTTCGCAGCAAGCATGCAATAGTGGTCCCGTAAAATTTGACAAAACTAGATGCGTTTAAAATTTTGCATGACTATAATTGTGGTTTTATCTAGGGAGAGTACACAAACTTGACCATGATTATTTTTTGGCAGTTGTACCATGTTTGCATACTGAAAACCACGTGACAATGCCAGAAACGTATGATGATCCATTATTCTCTTATTATAACCTCTGGAAGGTACAGAATAAGAAAGAAAAGACCAAAAAATTTCATACCAATGATAATAATTGATTAAAATTGATTAATTGGGAAATACAGTCAACTCTCTCTAAGACGGACACCTTTGGGACCGGCACTAAACAGCTAAGTGTCCGTCTTAGAGAGGTGTCCGTTAAGAGAGAGTCGACTGTGTACGCTAATATTTATCGAGCCGTGATTATTCCCCTTGAAATCCTACAGGCATGGCACGCCTGAGATGTATCAAGTGACAAAGGTGTGAAAATATGTAACTTCTAGCAAACCAAGTCACTTGTAAATCCTGTGATAAGACTATTAAACCAAACCTATCTGCAAAACCTCTTCCATTAAAAGTCGAAAACGGAATAAATTCTCACCTTATCTCGTGTGTATTTAAAGTATTTCAGGCGGATAGGTTCGTCTGGATTTCCGTAACGGACCAGTCTGAAAAGAGATTTGCGCAACAATTGTATATGAATTTTATTATTCTAAAAAGGATTACAATGAACCCTACATAACTGGCGGGATTTTGATCGCAAGTTTTCTTATTTCTTTCTTTCTTTCCTTTTTTTTTCAATCGATTGGATTCGCTTAGGTGTGAGAAACAAATCCGCGAAAAAGAAGAAGTAAGACGATTTGAATTTTTTCCAGCAACTTAGTCACTCGCGAAATCGAACCAACTAGGCAGTCAATTCGAGAATACACCTTTCTCGATAGACAAGCTTTATTTGCGGAATGGATTCAGTCGTTGAGACGGGTCTCCAACCGTAACTAGGCGCCTCGTGCGGGCCTCAGTTTCAGTCTAAATATAATGTCAGATAGGGGCTGGTTGGTAGGTTGGGGGGAGGGAAGGTGGCGGGGAGTTCGGGCCGCTCACTTAGATCGGCAACTGAACTGCTAAATAAATCAGAATAAAGAAAACAGGCACACTTTAAAGGGGGAGACTGGTTAAAATTTGGGGGAAATGATGTTGATTTGGGAAGGATACATATGAGGGTAGAATGGGCCATACACATAAACTAGTTAGTCCTCTAATGGGATCAGAGGCACCTTGTTGTGGTGGTGGACTATCTGGTATTAGTAAAATCCAACTAGTGGTCTATTATCAATGCTGCGTTCTGATTGGTTGAGCTATTACTAGGCTATATGTTATAGCCCCCTAGTAGCGAAAAGCGCGGGCTTTTGACGTTAAAAAAGGATTAAAGTCTAGCTTTAACTAGCTAATTTTTTTTATTCTCGATATTTTTGACCAACTAGTTGGATTTTACTAAAACAATTATTCCTCTCGTCCTCATGGCCTCTGAGTCAACAGCCCTATTGACTCAGAGCCCATTAGGGCTCGAGGAATAATTGTTAAATCGTCTACCAATTAATCACTTCATATTTTAATTTTTAACAACCCCCAACTCCAATATTTTTTATTATTTTTTTAAAATTTTAACCATCTCCCCCCCACCTAATTTCTGTACATTAAAAACATTCGAAAAATCATCCAAAAATTCTCAAACAATTATTGAATTAAGGACTACGACTTAAATAAGTCATTTTTGGATTGAATGAAATCTTGGCTAGATATTTAAGAAAAAGGGTGGAAATCAACAAAAAATATTGCTTTTAACCAGACTCCCCCCTTAAATAACATTTACGCTTTGCAGACAAGGAAAGTTCTTACGATTTATCGGTCCAGTAAGGCTTCTCTTCCAAATTCCAGTCACAAAAGCTGATCAAGTAAAGAGCAAAACACTTAATTATCACATATCCAACGTTCTGAAAAGAAAGGAAGAAATACATATTCATTTAGTAAATTAAAATAAGCAGTGTAAAGATGGCATGTTATTTGCAAACAAATAAACTCTGGCATTGTAGCAAAAATGAAACCTACTCTCATTCTAAAGTTTCTTTTGCCTCAATTCTAACTTATATTACCTGGACTATAATGCATAACAAATGATATCTTAGAAGGAAGTATTTGGCTTTTCTTTGTCACTAACTGGACCTCGATCAAGGGAAAATAATGGCGCAGGTCGCTCAAAAAAGCGGGACGAGAATTTAAGTAGGACCTTGAACAAGGCTGTCTTAAAGGAATTTGACAAGTTACCGTCAATGCTAATCTAAGTCTTTAATCGGATTATATGCAGAGGTTGTAGCCATAGGAACAGCGATTTTCGGAAAAGAAGGCACGGAAGTTTACGAAAAAAAAAAAGGTGTAGAAACTTTTGTTCTGTTATTAGTTAGATCATAGATTAGCGTAGTAATGGTTGCATTAGAAATTAATTAATCCAATATATCTTACCGTCCCAGTGCACTTGTGGTTATCTGCTGATGGTGGGTCAGATAACTCACCGTGGAAGCAGATAAGCTTAGATTTAAGGCCCTGAAAGATACCAATTGAGACTATTAGTATTAGCCCACCGTGTTCTGAGGGTCCTTCTCTAATCAGCAGTCTTATACTCGCTGATGACGCCAGGAGAGAAGAAGTATCTTGATACCGTAAAGTTCCGAAAGTAACGACCCCTCGAAAGTAGCGATAAAATGTCACAGGTGTTAGCAAATCCCAAAAGTAGCGATTCCCCACCGAAAATAACGACCCTCCGAAAGAAGAGACCTCAAAACTTTTTATTTTGCAAAAAAAATAACGGATATGATACATAGTTTACAAAGACTTTTATAAGTTCATTCTTCCGATTATGTGACTGCTTAAGTGTCAAAGCTGCGTAGCACTCGCACAAAGCGAAATTAAATTTGAATTTGTGTTAATTTGTGAGAGCTGAGAAGTGAGACATCCTACATTCAAGTCTTTTGGAACTGCAGTTTCCTGTTAGGAAAGTGAGTTAAAAAAGGAATAAAATGAAATGGCGAGAATTGAATTCACTACTTCTGAACTCTACAAGCGCTCTAACCGGCCAAGCTACAAAGACAATCGAGAACTAGTTGTGAGTATTATGAGTGTGCTGTTTGAATTAAGTGTCACGAATTGAAATAATTATATGAAATGGAACATATATTGAAAGGCAGATAAAGATATGAAAGTAAACATGATTTTCCCAGTAGAATGAATTATCTAAAGCAAGTGTGTAAGAAAGGGGTCCCAGTGTGACACCATCCTTTAGGCCAGCACCACGGACCAAAAGCCACATTATTGTAATCTTCACAAGAATAAAAAGGTGGTGGCCCTGTGGGTAGGAATGCGTCCCTGTATTGAGAAAGTGACCCAAGTCACTCATCCTACCTTTTGCTTGAATCTGGTTGGATCAAACTCATTTACATCCTTGCAGCCAGGAACTTCAAAAACCTTCTTATCTCTGTGAGCTAGATGACAATTGCCTACCAATTTTTGGCCCTTCTGAATCTTAAAAGTTCCAGAACCGGATTTCATGATAAAGTGTCGCCTAAGAAGGAAGAAACAGACACAACTTTTAGAGATGGATAAACAGGGAATTTTTTTGTGACTGTCTTATCTTTATTTATCACATTTGCAACATTCGCAAGCATTTGCCTAAATTTCTAGTTTTCTTTCTTTCTTTCGCGTAATTATGGCATTCGTAAGAAGCAGCTTTGTTTATTAATCTTTCCTTTCATGAAATGTTTTTTGCTGCTTTTTTCTCTTTTGTCCGTTTTGTTTTGCTTGCTTCAGTTTATCCTAAACGTATTTTAGTATGATTTAGCCGCTTATTTATTCATTCTATTTTATTAGTCTTCGGTTAGGGAGGGAGCTCTTATAATAACCCCGAAGGTTTCTATTTGAGCTTCCTTGCCAGAAAAATCCTTTTAATTCTTTTACTTACAATTTACATCTCTTTAATCTTTAAAGTAGCATTTTTGTAATATATTGAATGTCTGTATGCATATGCATTTTTCTTTTTCTGGCAAATAAATAAACTGAAACTGAAACTGATCACGGTTGATCATAGGGACACCACATGACCCACATGACACTGAGCTAACGCTGATTGCCCCTTGCCCTTAAAATCGTTGAGACACATCTTTAACCTTGAATTTCATAATATTTTCATAGTTAGAAGATGTGAAGGCGACAAGAATTGCAACACAGGACAAAGAAATCCTCGAACCAAAAGAACTGGTTCTTTCCGATTTCATGACGAACGGACAATGTACCACCACCATCTTTACATCCACTTTCATGAACTCTCTCTTCAGAGGGTGATCTTACTGTTACACGTATAACGTCAAACTCGCAATACTAAGATGTCTTGGAATTGCCATCGTTTGCGATCGGCCTTAGCACGGATGTAAGGCCAACAACAGGGAAATGTAAACGACAGCGAATTTATTAGCGCCCCGAAGCGAGGTCTTCAGACTCAAAATATGGCCATTCGTGACGTCTATGCATTAAAAAGCACTGTTCACTTCTAATGTACTCATTGGTGACAAACCTTAACTATTACTTTCAGTTTTCTTATCAACCTCGCCCTTTGGGAATGGTGGCGTAACGACAAACGAATTTGTTATCAGGACAAGGTCTTCAGTACGAAAAAATTAAATCCAAAGCCATCCAGGCGTGACATCTACGCATAGCCATCTCATCAGTTGGTAACAAAACTTAACAATTATTTTCAGGTTGCTTATTAGAAAATTATGCTCTTTAAAAGAAGGCGTTTACACTCACAGCACCTCTTGTCTACACCTGCAAAGAGTGCATCTAACTCCGCGTGGAAAATTTGAGGAGAAATTGCCGGTCGACATTTTACCAATTTTGATTAAAATGCTCAACACTACGCTTTGGTGTCAAGACACTTACCTGGCAATTCCAAAATATAACGCAACTGGAGGATACATCCTAAGAATCTACAACAAAAATGAACGACAGTCTCAACTACAACAGAACGGTCTCTAAAAAGCAAAAACATGAACAAAATGAAAGTGTTATCCTATGAGCAAACAAAGGTAACCCACAGATGCAAGGCGGTCAAAATAATTATACCTCGCAAACCAAGTTGTCTAGTTTTCTCATCTTGTGAAGTGTCTTCAGATTCAGCCCGATCGTTCCCAGGCATTCTCTTATCTCCATTTTTAACTCCTTTCGTTCCTCGTTTGTCATGATTGACAGACGAGCGGCCAATGATCGCATAGCTGCACCTGTGCCGGGAGCGGCGTTGAAACTGAAAAGAAATGTATATCAAAGTTAGTTCGGATAAATCGTGTCATTTATAGTATGCCAAGCAGTGGCGGATTCAGACCTAAGATAAGTTGGGGTGCGGTCTAAAAAAGATTTTTTTTCGGCCCTTCGGGCCTCAATTTGGTCTAAGATAAGGGGGGAGGGGGGGGGGGACTGGGCCCCGTAGGCCCCTCCCTCGAATCCGCCACTGCCAAGTCCTCTGAATATTGGTTATCAAATTAGTTGAAATTGAGTTCGGGTCGGGCTTTCTTAGGCTTTTTTTTACACTACACCGGATAACTTTTGCGGAGAGTACGAAAACCACACCGGGTAGGGCTTCTGTTCAGGCATAAGAGGGGTGATACGGGGGCGATTTCTGTAACGGAGCGAAGACGCGCCACACCGATCTTTAAGGTGGAGAGTCACGTATCGGATAGGTGTTCATACAATACCGGAGAGCTTTAAGTGCCGACACGAAAAGCTATCCATCATATTGAAAACAAAGCTTTAGGCCTAGGCCAAACGTCGAACTTTTCATGAGACGAACCAAACTCTAATTTGGGTCAACCTAAGTTAAGTTAAGATTGTCTGTTGGGTCCCAGCACACGTCGAACTTATCAGACGAATAGCGTGTTGGACGATGCAAACTCATTCAGACGAACTTGAATGAGCCAAACGTCGAACTCAGTTTTCATGAAATTAACTCACTAAGTTTGGTTTGTCTCATGAAAAGTTCGACGTTTGGCCTAGGCCTTGAAATTCGAGAAATCGGCAAAAGGTGACGGATTTACTCATCTCTTCTGAAACATTTTTTTAACATTTGAGAGGATATGAATAAATGCTTTTCCTGTCAATGACTTTTGTCAAGTACGTAAAAACATTGAAAAGTAGCAAAAGAGAACATTTTATGCCTAAGAAGGAGAAAACTTACTAGTTGATTCCCCGTTTTATCCGCAGATTTTAATCATTTCCTTATTTTGCAAGAAGTCGTTATATTAAACCTAACAGAAAAGAATCTGCATCTATTCTTACTTCAGCATCCACAAGATTTCCAACACTGCTTCGTCTTCTGTCAGACCAGCTTTGTCAGCCTCCTTTAGGACTGGGTTTATGTCAGGAGCATTTGCAATTGCTTCTTTCAAGTGGTTAAATGCATGTAATGCTTTCTTATACTTCCCAGTTGGTCTCCCAAAGCACGTCCTGTGTAATAATAAACAGTCAAGACTTGTAATGTAATGTCGCGAATAGGGTCTGTCGGATTATCCCGGCATACTTTTCAGCATGACACTACATCTGGAGCATCAGGCATAATGCTGGCATAATAATAAATATTTTTGAACAATAATGCTGTTGTTTCTGGAAACTGTGATTTTGATTTCCTAAACTCGTACCCAGTGCATTTTGGTATAATCGAAGGCCTGGTTACCTCTTAATGCCAGGCTTTCAAGCTTGTATATAGTTCGTGGATTTGCATCATGGCAGAATCAGATAATTCAGATTCTGCTGCTGGTGATCAGCCAGGGACTGCTTCTTCACTTGCAAATCAGTCAAATGAACAATTAATGTCTAACATTTCATTCAAAATGAAAGACTAGGAATGTTTATCAATAGCTACGGGCCTATGGGGGGTGTGGTGTAAGTGTCATAATTTGAGCATTATACCTCCACCCGAGCATAAGTTTGAGCATAATACTCTTGGTTTCACGGGTGACGCCCGAAAGCATAATACGCTATTTTACGAGCATAATCCGACAGACCCTAGTTCGCGGACAAGAGGACAGCAGTGCGTGTCGTGTCCTCTTTACATTATATAGAGCTTTTTCACTTGACGCCCATCCGTTATGTTGGTTTCCACCCAAAACAATAATTTGGCTGCCATGTTAGTGTCCTGTGGGAGTTAAACTCTTTTCTTATGACGTCGCTTGCTGCCTCTCGCGGTCCACTTACGGGATTGCCTAGTGTAGTGATATCAGAGGTGGAGGCCGATTATACAACTGGGAAACTTGTCCTCCTCTTTTCGAACCATGGTGTGGGTTTTTTACGTCCCCTTCTTCGTTACTGATGAAGAAAGAATGAAAGAGACAAGGCCAACAGTGTCACGTCACTGCCCAAAGGCACGATCATATGAACTCAGACAAGACCTTTTAACGCAGCGAGCATGATCTTACTAACTTTATTGAACTAGAAATAGATAGCTTTCTATAGGAAAAATATTGTTCTTCTAATATTTCACAAAATAAAGTGCCAATCAAGGTAAACTCACTTTTCCTCCTTGAGAACTTCAAATCTCCACTGCAGAAAGCTGTGTCCACTCAGTCTTATGCCCAGCATGGTCTCACTCAGCACATCCATGGAGAGATGCAAAATTCTTTCTTCCCATTCCTCCTGACTTGGGCTTCCCATGCCTAAGACAGAGGTTATGGGAATGAATGAAGCTTTATTTAATCTCGTGATTGATGAGGTTGTTTAGACCTCTAGCAATAATAAAATAAGCTAATAAGCCGGGAAAAACAAAAACAAAAACAAAAACAAATAAATAAAATTGACGATGAGTAAAAGGGAAAAGAAAAACTTACTCACAATATAAAACCTAAATTACGCAATAAAGCGATTAATTTTCAATTAAAATTCTAATTACATGATAGATATAGCTGTTATTGAGAATGGCGGCAGCGCCACGGCTTTGGAACAGTCTTCCCGTAAGCATTAGATCTGCTTGCACCAGAAGTGATTTTAAACAGAAACTTAAGACATTTTATTCAGCAAGGCATTTTGTTAGAACAATTAGTTTATATTTAGATTTTGATATAGTTTTTCTGCAAACTACTTTTCTTATAGCCGATTGTAAATAGTATAGTTTTCGTCTTTGCTTCCTTAGTGATTGTAAATAGGTTCTTATTTGTGTATTTATTGAAATGTCTGTAATACGCATTTGATTAGTTTTATAGAAAACGCGCAACATAAATATTAAATATCATCATATTATTAATTATCTAGAACCAGTCTTCTGACGAACTACTTTTATAAAAGCTAACAAGTTTAGGGATCTTAAGGTATCAGAAATCTTGTTCTAAGTGATAGTATTTTACTGAGTATTTGCCATAACGAGTCATATTAGGTTTCGATACTTGAAGCTTGTTAACCCCTCTCAGATTTTTGATGTTGTCTCTTAACCTGAAAAGGTCTCTCAGATATTCAGGTGGATAATTGTTTATTACTTTAAACACAATAATTGACAAATTCTGGATACGTCGATCCATATGGCTGTAACCAATACGACCATGAAACAAACTGCTATTTTGAAAAGACTCATCACTGTATTGATAACGCAGTGCTCGTTCATGCAACCTTTCCAGTTTTTTGCTATCAGACTTCAAACAGTGATGCCATACCGAGGAACAGTAATGAAAATGAGACATTAATTATAAAGGCAGAGTTTGGTCCGAAACTATAATATAATCTTTATTAATCTACAAAGAACATCTATTAACTGCTTCCTATTTGCTCATTTTGGTAATGTGTTTTCCAAAATTCAGGTAATCATCCAATGTTAGCCCAAACAGATGAACTGTAGGGCTGACAACAGTTTTATAGCCAAGTAACAAGATAGAAGCAAATGTGGCCTCTATTTGCTTCTCAAGGGTAATAGAAGAGGTGACTCTCATACTAACATATCAGTGATCAGGATGTCAAAATGTATGAATACTTGCAGGACAAACTCGTATGTCTTCTCCGGAGAAGCCCGTGTCATTGTAAATGATCATTGAATGATCATTTAAGTCTTCCTAGCCAAGTATTCACTGAGCTAAAATGCTAACACGGCATCGCTTTGAACATCATAAGACGATACATTCTGCTCTAATTCAACATTTAATCCCTAACAGCATACCAGATGCTTGTCACACACGCGACCGTACTGTTTACACGAAAAACTCAATCCTACGAGTCTCCCGTAGCTGGGAATTGGAGCGTCCAATCCAATAATCTGAGGCTCTTAAGTTCAATTTCCTTTGGGCTGAGTAGGAGTTTTTTCCAGGTAGCCAGCACCAATAGTAATGAGTAATGACCTTTTTCTCTTTTGCAATGTTATCACCATTTTCTAACTTTGGAAATGTCATTTGGTCAGCCTGTGCCAGGCTTTCAGATAGTAGAGAACGGAGGTCGCGATACCGGCAGCGAAAAAATAAGACACGCCTGATCGGCTGGAGAAGGGGGCGGTGGTAGGAAAAAAAAACAATCCCCGCGCGCTTTGATTCTCACATCAAGTATTTTTTCTTGGAACCTGGAACAGCCAATCATTTGGTAAGAAAAGCTCATCGGGACCATGAGCTATTGAGCAGTCAAAGTTTGAGTAACGTTTGTGTTTCTTAGTTAATCTGTTATTTTTGAATAGTCGGAAAGGCAAATGTCGAGCCAACACGCTTACCTTCCTTAAAATTCCATTTGATGAGATGTTCTGGCATGATGTCCATAATATTGGGGATCAGTCTACCCATCCTGAGCATATTCTGGGATACAGCGATCAAGAACGACTTCAACTGTTTATGTCGGTCACCATTTTCAAACATGGAAGGCACATGATCTCCTAACAGGCTTTGATTGAATCGAAAATTTCCAAATCCCGTCTCTTTCTCCACCTGTAAAGAATAAGGACACATGGGAATCAGGTATTTGAAAAAAAAGTTAGCAGCTTTACTATTGGCCATTTTCGATTTGTCCAGTCCTAATATTCTTGACTAAGGCCTCCGTATCACAGGAGGTTTGACTGTAGCTTCTTCAGTTACCAAGTCTGTGCCCTATTTTTCAACTTTCAAGGGATTCGCACTCTAAAATCAAAAGACAGAAGGGAACTGACGCGCACTAAAACTGGTTGTAGTACATTGCATTGCTATGGTGAGATCACTCGCCTCCCACCAATGTTGCCAGGGCTCAAATCTTGGCGGTCAATATCATTTGTGGGTTGGTTTGATGTTGGCTTTCTCCTCTGTTTCGAGAGGTTTTTCCCCGAGTGCTCTGGTTTTTTCCTCTTCTCAAACACCAACACTGTCAGTCCAATTCCGGCGACCTGGAACTCACGGACATGTTCAAGTGCTGCTAAGTGCTTCTGCTTCGGGGGCAAACAAATTAGAATTTTTTTCCCCATAGAATGCTCTGGAAATGACACGAGGCCAGAAAAGTACGGATTATAAATCTTTTGCACAGAAGAGGAGCACGACATTCTGGCTACTCACCAATCTTGGGTCGAAGAAGCATTCCATTCCTTCATAATCCGCTATGGCGATAAATGGTGCACCAAAAAAACTGCACTTGAAGACGGAACTTCCGAGGGATTCCATTCGCTTTTGAAAAAAATGATGGCCTTTCTGTGGACAGAAAAAAAAAGAAAACTTTGTCACTGAACAATAACTGCTTCTCATTGGATCATTCTGACAACTACACAGAGAGAAATCATAAGGAGAAGATTTAGCCTGCATCGCAGAGTTTAGTTCAGTTTCGTCTGTGGCGCAAGGTAGAAAAAAATATGAGCAATATCAACTATCTGGATGCATATACACGTATCTTCTGTGGGCCAAGCAAAAAAAAAAAAAACGCTTACAGCAAATAGAAATTCATTTTTTTTAATTGGTTGGGAAAGAAGAGAGTGGTTAGCTTATGGACCTAATACTCTCTCATTTGATTAAAATGTTGTTTTCCCGTCCCAGAAGGGGTATTCTTATTTTTCTGCAGATTTTAGGCTGAATTTATTCTCGTGTTATTCTCAAGTTACAGCTTATGGCATTTCCGTTTCAGAATGTATTACTGTCAATTGCAAGCGTTGGTGTCTAGACGCGCGGTGTCTAGATCTGCTTTGGCGTTTAGAGAAGGGAATAATTTTATTTCCTGATTAAGTCTAGTGTAAACAAATATAATTGTATTCATGACTCGAAAAAAACTTGAATTTCAGCTTGTCCTTTGGGCAAGTAGCCCTGACATTTTGCTAGCCCAGGGCCACTTCTTGCTTTTCTAAGTTAATGATTTATTTGGAGGATCACCTGCTTGGACCCTCGCCCATTGGGCGAGTAAGCTTTAAAAGTTAATTGCCCAGCAAGAAAATCTTCTTGTCCCGGAATACCAGATGAAACTTTTTTCGAGCCCTGCAGTGACTATTGTGTTCACAGGTTTTTTAAAACAAAACTTATGTCCTTTTCAAAAACTTCTTCTCTGGTTTATTCTTATAACATTCTTATAGTTTCGCAAATTCCAGCCTCGACATTTTTATAAAATATCTTCTTACAAAAAAAGGGTATCTTTCTTTATATGAAGACCACTCCATTGCAACTTACCGTGACCAACTCAATGATTTGGGGTACTCTACCACTAAAGGTTCCTGGAATAGGTATCGGCACTGTTTCGCCATCTTGATTGGCTGCTTGGCTTTCCCTTCGATGGACGTGCAGAACACGCTGGCTAGAAATGAAGCACAATGAATAGTACTGTCATGGTTAGCTGCTACAGATGTCTACAACACAGCCACAAACAATTATCATCATCACCGGCTGCCACTGTCACCGTCACTGTCGCCTCTTTTACATCAACATAGCAACAAAGTGCAAGAAAACAAAAATTGGCTTTAGGTATCGGTAAGCAAGGCGACTCAGCAATTTTCTTTGTGTACATTGTGCTAATAGGTCAACAAACAGATTGGTGTTTTCTTTGCAGTGAATAAAATGTCGTCAAGCATACAAGTAAAGAAAGTCATTTATATAATCTCTCGAAAGGCCAGTTGTGTGGCTGAGCCTATTAAAGAACAGCCCAGTTCGACGAGGAATCGATGAATGAGTTAGCACGAAAAGCTCAACAAACGTTTCGAACATTTTTTGACCTATGTCGATAAATTAGTGTTCAATCAAGACCGTCTGGCCCAGTCCAAAGGTTATCTATTTTATTGGGATGTGAAGATAAACTTATCCATTCAACCGGTAATTGTATTTAAAATTGACTTGCGGCAAAAAGGCACAATCATAGAAAGGCTTCTGTGACATAAAGAGCTAGAGTGACGGAAACATGACAATGTTAACAATCACAACAACGGGACGTAATATATAGCAACGATTAGTCGAACCGTTATTTAAAATTCTAATTGGTTAGACCTCATAATACGCACAACCCGGCTTTCCGTTGTGGGGAAGAAAGCGTTAAATCGTTGTTCGGAAAGTTACGCGACGTTTTGTCCAAGAATGCACAAAACTTAAGGCAATCTATTGAACCACTTAACTAGGCTAAATTCCTTTCATAATTCAATACATGCAAGTTTAATACTGAAATGAAAACGGCTTTGTATGTTACTCAACGTTTAAAAGAGCAAATATTTTGGAATTTTACCACACAGTCTTCAGACTCACGTACTCAACGGACGGAATCCCCTAATCAGTCAACTGACCTTTGATATACTTTTTGTAAAGTCTAAAAGACACAAAACCTACAATATCAATTTCGGTGACATAAACTGATCCCTGCTTTGCGGAGCTCTTTATGATGCGCCCAGCTATTTTATTCATGCCGGTTAAGGTCATGTATAAATTTGCTACACCCTAAGATTTCAAAGAACTCCCGGTGAAGTTGTTTTTGAACAAAATACAGTTGAATTAGCTCCAAGGCAAGCGTTGAATGTAACGCCTGATAACTAGTAAAAGCAGTGCGTAATAGACGGAAGGTTTCGATCAAAATTGCTTGTAGCCAAAACTAAAGATGAATGTTCGACATCTTCAAGCAAAGTAACTGCAAACGAACGAGTCTATAACGATGTTCGTGAAACGTGTGGTGGAATGAAAAGTCTTGGGAACTAGGAGAGAGTCACGCGAGCCAATGTTCACTTACCTAGAGAGCCCTCTTTTTAACCACCTCCCCTCATTCGGGGAAGGGCTTACTTTTCCTCGTGACTTCTCCAATCTGGCTGATGACTACAACACTACTACTCTACGGTGTTGTTGTTGAATCGCGATAAGTAACATAATAACACTGCTGGAGTAAATTTATTCACGACAGCGGTCAAGTCGTCAAGCGAAAACGTAATTGAAATGACGTCATAAGTGGGCGGGATACTCGCGTAAGTTGGGCGGAAACCATGTGGTAAATTTGCATTGCTTATATTAGCTGATGGGATTCTGGATTAGCACAGTAAGAGAGGTTATCTACAGCTAACATTCAGGTAAAATTAGGTAGTTTTCAGGTTTTAAAAAATATAAAAAAAGGCTTAATCGTTACACACAATAATACTGATTCCAGCCGCCTTTCCCGTTTGTAGTCAGCGCTTGTAAAGGTCTTCCAGAATTATTTCATCTAAAAGATCTCCGGGAGCCTCTCAAAAGCATTCAAAACACAGCGGAGGTAGCTACGAGGTTTCAGCGCATAACTCGACAGTAGACACAGTACAACCACACAAAATTTAGTGGAAATTAACATTTTCAGTTCAGTCCAAATTAAGGAGATACATAAGTAGGCTCTGGTCAGTGAAATTATTCGACCGTTAAATTTATTTACAATTCACTACACCAATTGTTCACAATGTTATATCTGTTGATCAAATAGTTGGTTGAAAGCAGAAGGCTTCAGTTTCAAAATAGAGTTAGTTTGGTAAGGGTTGTCAGTTTTAACTGGGTCAACATGTCGCATATAAAGCACGTTTCCATCTTATGTTTGTACCGCGTGATCTCTGACATTTCGTACTCTTCCTATAGCGACTCCACCTCTGTACTTCGGATTTGGGCAATAATGGCCAATGAACAAGAAATAAGACGTGACCGTTGTTGAAAAAGAGGTCATTTCCAGCGACTGACCGATTCTAGTTTTAAATTGAACCCTGAAGGTGATTTTATAATGTAAGGATAAAATGTATGTAATAAACCAAGATTTTAAAAGGCCACCTTTCTTTCTTCTTTCTTAGGCCATCTTCAACTTTTTGTTCTTTCTTAAAATCCCAAGTGTTAAAGACATATCCTCTTTAAATATTGGCTTAATGGATGTATTTTCCTCTTCAAAGGAAATGGCCCTTCTTTTGTTGTTATCGCTTTACCTTTAGAAGGCAACTGTAGCGTAACGAACAGACCTGGGGCCCGTTTCTCGAAACTCCCGGTAATTGCCGGCCCGCGACAGCTGTCTTGTTTCCATTTAAGACTGAGTTCGAAGTGCTATAATGATTTCAATAGTTTTGTAGATAATATGTTACCCCAACCGTTTTACAAAACAAAATAACTGTTTTTATTTATTTTTAAGCGAGTACCCGCGCTTCTATCCTTCAGATTTTGATTTTAATATTTGGCATCGGTCTCGTTTCACGAAAGTCCCGATAAAAATTATAGGGCCAGGAAAGCTGTTGTTGTTTTCACTCAAGATCGAGGTTTCAATGGTTTTGCCCATAGCATGATAAAACTACCTAGATATCCCGGAACAGCTGAATGGACTGGTTTGTTGGCCAGGACCCGCACTTTAATTCTTAGATTTTTATTTGAATATTTGATTTTGGCCCCGAAAAGTTATCAGAAGTTTCGAGAAACAGGCCGGCCCCTACAGGCCGTCCACGTTGCAGAGTTTTAACCGGAAGTGTCCGTATCACTTGTCCGGGGTTCTGATCAATTTCGGATAGTGCGAAAGGCAATCAGTGCTCAACAAGGAAATAATATAATGCTAAAACACTGTCTCCATTAGAAAAGCGGCTTAACAGCAATCATGTTTTACTATTGGAAAATTTTCCTCATGGAAGCAAGAATGTTTCTGTTACTTCACGATAACATTTTCCCACGTCCAGAAAACTTTATTTGGGGCCATATTCTTAGGGCGCTTTCCATTTGTCATAACTAACCGGCCTGACCATTCCTGTCATACTGAGAATTTCATTTTTAATCAAAACTATCCAGCCAGATCAGTCAAATCCTTAATAGTATTACACGAAGGAGATGGTGTTTCAACAAAAACTCTTGGAAAAAAAAGCGCATTTTTCACTGTCAAAATGACTGGTCCGGCGATGGTCCGGCCGGCCAGTTTTAACTTTTGGAAAGCGCCCTTAGTTTCTTGCCAGGTACTCTTGTGTACTTAACTGGGACACATGTGCCTGTGCAAAATGTTTCTAAGATAGAGTCATCATCATCATCATTATCAATTGAAATTGCGCCGTTCAAAACTTTGCTTGTCGAATCGTCAGCGGTGCGAAAATTATAATCATGTAACACCCCTCTTAAAAAGTCTGTCTTGGTTGCGTGTTAAGGACCAACTGTACTATCGCCAAGCTATTATGGCCTTCACATGCATGACCAGTCACGTCGCCGAATATCGTAGTAGAATGACGACGGCTATCTCGTTTCCCCGCCAAAACGACGCTGGTTCACGAGCGCGCACTACTCAGCTCCCGTTCTCGTAGTCCTTCTCGTTTTGGGCTCTAAAGCGATCTCTCAACAGTGTCACTGTTCAACCCTGCCTTTCTACCGCTCATGAAAGGAACTGATCATCTGGAAGCAAACGGCAATTCACATTTGAGGAAGCTCTGAAGGAGGCTCACGCATGACGAAAATATAGGAATGTTTCAAAATAGAATTTTAGCTCAATCCCTACGGAGCCGCATTGCAAGACGGAATTTGAGTGAGTGCGAAGAGGAAGTAAAAGTAAATCACCGTGGTTATAGAGTGGCAATAATTACACTGCAACGCTGATATAAAACAGCAGTAAGAGAACACGAAAGGACTCGTCTTAATTATTTTCTCTTGACTGTGAAAAGGAGAGTAGGTTTAGGAAGCAATGTTACAGTTTATACTTGAGAGCTACAGAAGGAAAAATGATGCGGCCTTAAATGTATTCTTGGACGTATGAAAATGTTAAATCAAGTAAAAAAAACATCTTTGTTTGGTTTTCGTGTCCAATTTTGCTTCCGAGACAAAATGTTTTCAAGTTTAGCCACATTGGAATAAAACATCTTTTCACACCGAGGGAAGGGGAACGCCGCTTAATAAATCTGTTTTATAAAGAAGACTTAAATTTGCGAGAGAAACAGCCCTTTGATTGGTAATCTTCTCAATACCATAAACAGACGAAATCGAAGGCAAAAGCATATTACTAATAAATTAGTAGAAGGCAAATACCAAAAAAATATGTCTCACATTTTCAGAGGATCAGGCTCTTCCCTAGCCTACGCGCGTGGGCATAGAAAGCGTACCCTAAGCGATGATGACTCACAATAATCATGGAAATCAGCTTTACCTTCTCAACGCAATATCAAACAACTTCCCAAGACTCAAGTGTTTTGCCGACTTCCGAGTCGTATGCTGTACGTGCACGTGAGTACATTAAAAGTAAGACTATTAGGGATTTAATTCAATATATAGCTGCCTAAACAGCGCTCTGTATAAAGTTTGTTAGGGGACATCCTTCCTATCACAACCGCAAGTTTCCTTTAAATGTTTTCGTTTGAAGTCGAGAGGGAAAAACAAACCTGATATCGGCTCTATTTTCGTTGTGCTTCAGTGGTATTAAAACAAAATTCCGGCGGGCTAAAATTAGGCCTGATCTCAGGTTGAGAAAAACAGAGCGATTTTTCCTTGCACGTTTTTATTTACGAAACTGGATGTTATGAAGGGAAAAAAAGAAGGAGTGAAATAAGAAATCCTGGTGTTTGCTCGTTTATGTAGTAAATGACTAATGTAAAGTCGTAAAATCTTCAAGAGCCGACGTCTCCAGCGACACAGGCAGCTTAGACTTGCTGTATTTACATCAGGATTTATAGATCAGAAAAAGGATCGGAGATGGAGGGTCCACTATATTTGACTGAAGAAAGTAAAAAAAAAAAAAAATAGAATAGTTCCAAATGAATCGTACCCTGGGTGCCAGAGACTTTTCAAGTCTTAAAAAGTCTTCCGCCGAAGGTCGAAGACTTGTCGGCCTGCGGCCGACGAAGCTCCTCGTCACACGCGAGAAAAAATCTCTGGTACCTAGGGTAAATGAATCGTCTTTTAATCATTATATCATTGTCTATTAATTTGTACTGGTTAAATCCCCCTGTCATGTTTCTTATCGACTTCGACGCTTGGCGGCCGATTTTAATATGGGCTGGTTTTATCGATTTATAAATCTTGATGTATTATTACAGGAATTGACATAGCACGTCTGGGCTACCTGTGCCAGCACCAACATTTCGGGCTTAGCACTCGAAACATCTCGCTTACTGGCAAATTTACTCTACAAACTTAGATGATAAAACTAAATTTCTGTTGTAAGTTAAGATAAACCTGCTAGTATACTTACGGCAGCCTGCATGATAAGCATAAAAGAAAAGTATTATAAAAATACAAAAACAAAAACAACATAACCATAGAAATATTGTCGTGGCCGTAACGCACAGAGTTATATAAACGTAAAACGACGCAAGGTGTCAGATAATCATCGAACGACAATTATTGAAAACACTTTTGAAGAATAATTCACAAAGTCATTTCGCTTAGAAATCAAATCGAACTCGGTGGTTTGGTAAATTGTTCGTCTGAAACAGTGAGTTGATCCAGCTTTGTATTTTCAAAACAAAAGGATTTTGTTTGCGGTTCAACTGGTCCACGTATATTTTGGAGTAGAATTTGGGGAGGCTCTATACTGTAGAGTTAGAAAGGCGAGAAAGTATTCATTGATTGAGCACACCATCTCTCCTGGCCACCGCACTGGCCTGCTGGCATCGATGCTGATAAACTGGGCCCGCGTTAGCTGGACTTCTACCGGTGCGTTTTGTAACTAGATGATGAAATTTGGACTATTCTAAGCGCTGAGCTGAAGTTAATCCGGAGCAATTCTAAACTAACTCACCTCGCTGAGGCAAAAGCTGGCTTTTTGTTGTCTGCCATGGATGGCGCTACCGAAGTCATACTTGTGTTCAGCCCATCAAGGACAACTTCTTTAGATCGGACGGGTCAGCCATACTTAAACCGGCCGTCTCAGCAATAGGCTACAAAGGAGTTATTTCTAGTACTGCAGGTCCCAGGAGAACCCTTGTTCCTAATAAATTAGCTGGTTCATCATTATATTTCCATTTTTAATTTCGAATATGACTTACATTATTTGATTTGTTAATTTTAAGCTACTGAAAAAAAATTTATCTTCAGCAAATTAAGAATTTTTTTAGAAAAAACATAAAAGGAAAGAAAGGAAGTTTGGTGATTATTGGTTAAGAAAGCTATGCTCCGGGATTTTATACTGTTGGATGTCGGGTGTAGCTGCAATCTGGGTATTAGCTTACTCGATCTGGCATTTGCGCTTCAGTTAATCTTCCTCGTCGCTGTTAGTTTCACGTGAAATATACTATGACAAGCTCTACATTCCATTTTAAGCAGCTCTGCCACTGGTTATTTCTGACTCATTTCTGACCGGCTCAATTTTTAAAACAGAATAGCTGTGTACACTTATTAGAACGCAATCATTTCGAACATATTGCTAGCAATCCTCTAGATGAAGTGTCGAGACAAATAGTTTTAAAGAACGGCTGACCGCCGAGTCCATCGGGCAACCTTTGTCAAATTTCTAACAATATGGCTATGTATTCAGAAGCTCTGTAGTTGTTAACAGTTCTGGGTCACTTACCTCTCTGTAGAGAGCGTTGCTGGGTCATCAGTTTGATTCATGTCTGCGTAAATGTCGCCATGTTTTGCATACGATTACAATGACTTAGTGAATGGATAACCGTGGTGTGACAAATTGGACACGCTTGATAGAGCTTTAGGCATCCACACAGTTAATGGTTAATAGCCTGGCGGCGATGAGCGACGAGAAACGTCTGCCATTCGCACACTACACGGTTGGTCTTTGGGGTGCTTAGCTCGGGAGCAGGCTTCGCATTTGGGTCGGGGCGGGAGGGGGGGTCGAAGGAAAAAAATCGGTAGTCTGGGGAGGGGAAAGGGTGGTGGAGCCTGGAGCCATGCCTTTGATGCCAGCGTGAGCCTATTATGTCGCTTTTGTGAGGATATTTGAATTCGAGATGTAGTAAGAGTGCAAGCAAAGAGATCTACTTGACTTCGATCGCCAAATGGAGTAACACTAGCCTGTTCCAGGCTTTCAGATCGTGGGGACAGCGCAAAGTGATGTGAGCGACAGACAAAAAAAACAAAAAAAAAACACACCAAAAAAACACCGCACGAGTAACAACAGCTTCGGTGAAGAGAAATAAGGACGTTTCAGAGGAAAATGCGCCGCATGCGGCCGGTGAAGAACAGGCGAATAGAGTCTCAAGGAGATCCCTCAAGACCTCGCCGTACAGTTGAGGTTTACGTGTTCTCGGAGCACGAGGCTTAGCTGTACGCAACATGCATTCTTTGCATATACAAACTGATTTTAGGGTTTTTATCACGCTTTTGGTAGGAGCGTGATTATAATACTGTGCCTTTTAAACGTCGGTTATAAGTCAGTCGCTTTGTAAAATTGTTACCGTTGTTTATCATAGGAGAATATCAAAACACCATCTGGGGCTCAGATTTTTTTTCTGTGTCTTCTTATGGTTGATTCTTTACACCTCCCTTTATTTCCTTTAGACATCATTTCAAGCAGATATATAATGTTAAAAAAAAGTCATGATAACTTATCCCTGTGCTATGGTGTGTTCAATTCCAGCAAGTGAGTGAGCACATTGAGATATTCAGTGGGATATTTCAAGCTACCGGTAACTGATTTCGCATAAAGTTATCAACCCTTTTTGTGGTTATTTGGCTCTTGAGAATAAGGGCTAATCCACACTAGGGAAAAGTTGTTTATTCAGACACATCTTCTGTTATCAGCAATGCTTAACAAATGCGGATAGTTTGCCATGATTTTAAAAATTTTGTCTGAGACAGGACAATCTTCAATGAGCCAAAACCACAATTTGTCTGGGGTAAAAAGTGGACAAAATCGACTAAATATTTTAACGAGAATGTGTTTTTCTTGTCCATCATTTGTTGTAAAGCCATTTTTCTTTCCACTAAGTAAAGACACATGTGACGGCCTGTTTAGAGTAAATGGTTTCCAGTGTGGATACATTTTCTCAGCACGAAAATTGTCACCATACTATTTTGGTTTTGGAGGTTTCGAAGACAACTCCAAATTTGTCTGATGGTGCGGATCGACCTGAAGACCTGTCTATCAGTCTGTGCAATGGCAAAAAAACAGATTTTGTAATACCACTGACCTGTTTTCATATATTTATCAAAAAAAGTATACACGTGTACTGACTGGTCAGTACTGACTAATAATGCCTTCATGTTTTGTACATTTACAAGCATGCTCATTTAGAGCTGAAGCTGTACAACCTTGACAGATACACAAAATCTGAAACTATACAACTTCAACATTGCAATTATAAGTTAATCTGTTAATTATTTCTGAAATAAATGAAAATAAATTTGGTATCTATTAAAAACCTAGTGCGTAAATTTCTAATTTTCATTAGGAGCTTTAGGCCCAGCGATCTCTCTGTCGCAGCAGGACTTCCCACTTTTGCACTCTACATCTGCAGAGGAAGCTATACACATTACAAAAAACCCCTTGGTCAAAAGGATTCACATCTTCACTGAGTGTTTTCAAATATGAAATTCTTGACCGTGACATGTATTCCCAGGTTGTTTGTGCTGTAAGCATGAGATATGAGTGACAGGAAAACAGAAGAGAAACTACAATAAAAGTGAGGCAAAGGACAAACATGGCGAGAATGAAGAAGCCATTGGAAAGGAACCAGCCCAGCCAAGTTTTCTTGTGTACAAAAGCATACCTGAAAGGGGCAAAGAGAAATGTAGTGTTAAATTTTTTACAAAATGTATACAGTTGCGATAAAATTAATTTTCATGATTGATGTGAATGATTAGAGTAATCACCCCCACGTATTTGAACCTTTGACTGATATGAGTAAAAATATGAGTTACTGTTATGTATTGATTTCTTATTCTGGAATTCTCTTTCTTTTGTACCAAAAACATGGTTTATTTATCAGGCTGAATTGGTTCTTATATTGTGTGGTGCATTATAGGCCAACTTTCAGCCTGATGAACTCTTAATCCACTTGTTCTTAATATTCTTACATGTGAGTGTTTATTCAATGATTTCATTACCTCTGTGTCCTGAGTCCCTGATGCACAAATGCAAAATAATTTAAGACATTTATTCCATAGGAAGCAAAGAATGATTGATCGATTTGAAGATTTTTTGGTAGAATATCCTCTTTGTGAGATTTCTGAGGCTGTTGTTTAAAGATGCATATTTATTTTAGTCTTTTTTGTGCTTTAAATGTATAGAAAGACTATATTTTAATTTCAGTAACTGTAATAAAGAGTTTTGGTGTCTATCTCTAGATTAACTGCCTGCTTTAATACATAAAGGCCAAAGCATGACTCCTTGTTTTTTTGGACTGGGACTCATTGATTCTGGACTGGGACTCATGATTTTTCCCAAGATGCTGAGTCCCAGGACTCACCATAACTATTTGTAACAAAATCACTGTTTACTGTAGCTTTAATTAATTAACCTTGGTAAATGACTGGCTGACTCTGAAGGTAGTTACTAAACTCCTGATATAATACCAATTTCTCCCTTTGAATCATCAGCATATACAAAGGTCATTGGAAGAAGAATCTAGCAGTTTAAAAGAAGTCACTTTGACCTTTATTTCATGAACTCCTTTATGTTTGATGGAAATAATGAATCATAAGGAAACAGTGCATAATAAGGTTTCAATTGCTGAGAATTTTGCTCTGTGACACCTACCAAGTAATTTCAGTAGCCCATGCAATGAGCACACACTGTGTCAAAAGAAAACACCAAAAGAACCTGTGATTTCTCTCCCCCACACAATTCCCAAGCCATGGACAGTGATGATCATATCGACGCACACATCGACCACAGTCTTCACAATGCTTGGCCCGAAGAGGTTGTAATATTGCACAATATCCACAGCGCCGCAGTCTAGATCCACCAAGAGGAGGAGTGGCTAAGATCTTACAAGATTCCTGGGCATCGTCTCCATCTGATTGACTTTCAGAATCATGCTCTTCTTCTGTTTTCTATAAATAGAAAATTTAGCTAGTTTAATAGCTGGTTAATGATTTTCACCATGAATTGGTGAACTGTCTTTATATTTGTTTTGATCTTTTACTAGTTCCTGGACTGACATTGGTATTTTAATCTTCTACCTTCCAACTGAGAACACCCTGATGACAAGAAATGCTATTGTTACCCTACTGAAAGGGAAAAAGCCATTCAGCACGTTTTCTGAATTTGTTCTTTCAGTTCAAAAAGTGACAAGAACCTTTTAACAAAGGCAAGGAACTATACCTGCCCAAGATAGATCAACATGGCTGGACCTTAACCTAGTCTAGCATGGAGTAACTAGGAACATTAATATTCCTTTGTGACACTCAATAAAAACCTATGGAGCTTATTCTTGTTGATGTTTCACATTTGGTGACGTTTGGCGAGAGTTTCCCCCACTAGCTAGTTCACCTGAGAAAACAAAAGCAGTTTGGTTGAATTTTTTTCTTCTCAGCATTACACTTAACCTTTCCTTAACCATTCACTAGCAGTGAGGGTGAATTATTTACGACAGATATGTATTGGCAAAATGTCACAGAATAGATGTGAATGCTACTAATGAATGAGGTGCTTGTAAGTTTACCAATCATACTTGGGCTCATTACCTTTTATGACCCAGATAATTTGCATTTTTGATGGGTGCATTTCTTAAAGTATTGCACGTAAATACATGTAAAGATCAGCTAGACGTTAATCAGGTTACTTAGTTTCAACAAACTCTGTCAGTTATTGAAGGAAATTTTTATTTCAGATTTACAATTTGTATGGCCTTGGAACAAAATTGTAAACAATGACATCGTACAAAGATTTCACTTATCTTATTAAAAAGAAAAGAAAATTTTACAGTTTAACCATGGGAATCCATTTCACAAGCTCGATCAAAAGAAAAAGATCTAACTTCCGCGAACATCTCTGTTATTCATTATAACGCTTGTTTCAAGAACATAACCTTACTTTGTAAATTAAGTCTGTTAAAGCAAACTAAGGTCCCCAACAGAAGTCAAAAGTAATTAAATGAAAATAGAAGAGACGTTTTTTTAAACCACAAATCACATTTAAAACTACGGCAAAATCGTAGAGTCAGTAATAATGAGAGTCAGTATGCAATATTCCTATGTCCGTTAACTTAATTTTAATAATCAAAGAATCTTTGAAACTCACACCATCTTACCTCGAATGTAACCATAATACTTTTCTGGTCGCTTATTTCCGCAAACCCAGGATCCATGCAACTTGCAACGAAGTAGAAAATAAAGCCGATAAAACAAAGCGAGAAGAAGCCAGCGACATACAACCAATTACCACTGAAACAAGCTCGCCGAAGTTCTGAAAGGAAGTAAGGTAGGTGACGGAAACTCAATATTTACGTATCTCTAAAACTGTGGATCGAACCTTCCTGATAGAAAAAGATAATCCAAATTACCTGTATCTTTAAGCACGAGAATTAAGACGATTCCTGTCGTTAATGATACGTGAAATATTCGAGAAAGAATTCTCTCATGGCAATTCTTCGCCTCCATGTTCAGTTTTTTTTGTGTTGTGTTTGCTGGTACTGCGGGCTCGTATTATCTCCTGACGAGTCGCCTGATTCCCTCAGTGCATCCTGGGACGACACCGGACGCGCGAGATCCTCGAACCGCGAGGTTTTCTCAATCAACACCGATCCCGGTGCCATTTTCCCCGTTTATGCCTTTCTTGCAGACTTAGATCAAGGCCAGAAACCAATCTCTTCGGGTTTACTTTGGGGATGAGAACTCCGGATTTTTTTAGCCTGTGTACAGTTGTCTCCTCCCCTCAAACTCTCTCCTCGATCTTTGAGGAGAGGGGGCGGTATGCAGGAGTTCACCGGCAGTCGGACCGCCTGTTCCAGGCGTTCAGATAGTGGAGTGCGGTACGAAGGAAGAGAGGGAGAAAAAAATAAGGAGGAAAAGAGGGAGAGGGCTCTCACCCCTACCCCATCCCCTCTTTGTTTGTTTGTTTGTTTTTTTTTCTGCTTACATCTTCTTTACGCTGTCCCCACGATCTGAACTCCTGGAACAGGCTAGTGAGTAGAGCGCGCGGAAAATTGACAAGAAAAGGGGAAAAAAAAAAAACAACAACAACGACAAAAACAAAACAACAACAACAACAACAACAACAACAACAACAAACAAGGGGCCTCTCGTTTTACCCGCCTACGATTAACTCGCGTTGGCCGACTCTGAACGCTGCGCTCGACTATACGCCTTAGAACAGGCTATACACAGGTTTTTTTTCTTTTTTTGTGTCGGAGCGCTTCCACCTTTATATTCCCATACGGCTTGATTTCACTTACATATTGTACTGAATAGGCAACAAAATTTAATAGTTGAGTCACTTTGCCATCGAAAAATTTTTCTCTTTCTGCCGACACGGACCTTCCTCAAAGGGAAACTCAAACATTTGAAATTCCCTCCCAACCCTCATCCAGACAATTTGGTTTTCCCCGGATTGTAGCTGTTGTTTTAAAAAAAAAAGTGACTGGGAGAGTTACAATCATTTGGACAGAAGAAAGTGATGAACAAAGATGAAGGATGAAGCTGCGCGAATGCCAAAACACGGCATTCACTTTTTTCGTATTGTTTGTTTGTTTGTTCACTTTTTTTGGGGGGGGGGGGTAGGGGGGAGTCTGAATTGCCATTTATTTTGTCCAAGACGGGTTTTGGCTATGGGGCGAGTGCAAAACGCCTCCCAAAAGTATATTTGATACTCAGGGTTCAGTGTAATAGGCAAATAGAGGAAGGATGGCTTATCTAAGTTCTCTGGCGACTAAGGCAACTATTTCTGTTTTCTTCAAAAAGTTTTAAAAATGTTGCATGACTATGCAAAATTTTTAACTAATGTCGAGATTGAGATTGTAAGAAACCATTGGAAACCGGAGATTACTATCTAGCTATTGGTTCCCGGTAATTTATTCGGAGATCAAAGTCCAAAGTTCAGTGATCTGTCAGATACATAAACATGCGCTTTTAGAACTAGTGACTTCGGAGATTTTTTACAGAAGTAACAGTGTCCCACTTTTTGCTATTTCTGGATTTAATCTAACAGCCGACGAACCAAGAATTTTATCAGGATATCTCGTCCTTGAGTGGAGACTGGAAACAAACGAAGGTAGAGTGAAATGGCGACTCCTTGGAAGCTTTGGCGCTGTAATACACGCTGTATTGTAAACGCGCTTCATAATTAAATTTTATTTACGCTACGACTCGATAAATTTACATGTACATTTTTCCAATGCAGCTTTTCGAAGGAGTTCGTATGTTGGGTGTAGTTACGAGACAGATTCCAAAGGCGAAGGTAAGGAAGAAAGTTTGTTCGGCAGACTAAAATTATTGGCAAACAGCTGTGAAGAGTCTCTTCGCTGTTCATGCATACATGCACGTTGTCCACGTCATAAGGTGTAACCGGGGGTGTGTTCCCTTCGAAATAAACAAGAACTTTTCGATTTCTAAACCTAACCCGCTCTCAGACGCTTTTTTTTGTTCTTTTTGAGAATTCTAGCGGGAAAGAGACATACAGGCATAGTGGAACCTCCCGTAAGCGACGACCACAAAATAATGTTAAGATTATATGTTGGTTGGTGGAGATGGTCGCTTTCGAAAATCAAAGTAAAGGTGTCTCTTTTGAGTAGAGGTTCCGAAACATCTATAGACTGTTCACAAGCCCCTATTTTTCCGTGATATCGTCGAGATCGAATGCTTTGCGTTACGGGCCGCCATCTTGCATGAATGTCAAAACTACTTAGGGGGCGAGGGCGGGGGCGGGAACGGTTTGGGTTTGAAGCGAGAAAAAGAGAGGGACTGTAACAACATCACTAAAGCTCGCGTTCAGAAGACGTGACAGGAATTTCACGCCTTTTACCATTCATTCATTAAGAAACTCCACTGGAGATGAAAAACATGCCAGACACAATTAGCATCGATTTTGCGTGTTTACAAAATCTTTTAAAAACAGTGATTTTATTGAGTTTCTTGGACATTTCTCCAAATAAAATCGGCAAGCATGCACAGGTGAAACATTTTCCCAAAGGAAGTGCTAAGCATGCTCTCTTCACATCAGATTACAACGGTTAAATCTCCTATTAAAAAGCCAGGCATTTCTGACAGGTCGTCTATTTTGCATCAGCGTAGCGTTAAATTTCAATTTGTTTGGCAGAAACTGTGTTACAACATTCCCCTGGTTGGGCTGCTTCAAAAGCACATTGGCTTAGGTCATTCATCCACAAAATACCAAAAATCCTTCGTGTGTTTGCACAAGATGCGCCTTACGGTAGGTAGTATTATGAAAGTGTATGTTTTATAGAAACGATGACTTGTCAACAACTTGTCAGTGTCGGCAGCTTAAACTAAACCCATTGTCAATACAAATTAACATCTGTTGTCTAATGACTGATCAAACGCCTGCATTGCTGGTACAATGCACTCTGTGAATGCGAGCTGTAATAATGTTATCACAGTCCCTCTATTTTTCTTGCCCCTTCCCCCTAGAGCTATAATCCCTGACGCCCATACCCCCGGTACATTTGAAAATCAAGATGGCTGCCATTAACGGTAAAACGCCCTATATCTCGACAATCTCAGGAAAAAATAGGGGACTGTAAACAGTCTAAAACGTCTACATTGCAACAAATTACAGGCAAAAACAAAAAAAAAAAACAATAATAATAAACTGAAGTCTCTTTTTAAGCATTCATATCTGAATTCAGATGTTTTACTAATCCTAGGTTATCTTAATCCAGCGTTGAACAACCTGGCCCAGGAGGTTAAAAATAATGGAAAATAATATTATACTGTCAAAAGTGGTTGTGGTCGTTTATGAGAGTTGGAAGTTTATGGTCGTAGTAGACCTGGCCTCAGTTGTTCAAAAGAATATAGTACTATCTACGGGATAAATCTTTATCCAGTGGATAGTGCAATAAATTAGCGTCCCTAATTAACTTATCCTGCACTGAACAGAGATTTACGTGATGGATAGTGCTATCCAGCTTTTGAACAACTGGGGCCTGGTTTTTAGAGGACAATTAGATAATTCTTCATATAGGTTTATTTTACAGAAAAAAAAATGGGAAGATAAATTTGGGGTCTAGGGAGGCTTGTGTCTACTAACCTTAATGTAGGGCATCTGCTAGGTGTGAGAGTGACAGGTGCTGCCTACCTTTGAAAGTCTCAAGATAATAACCCTTTCTCCTTGGCCTTTTCAGACTGCTTCACAGACGTAATCTAACCCCAGTTAGTAACGTCTGGGAAGCAGTGCCAGTATCCATGTTCTGGGCCCCCGAAGGAATCAATGAATTACCAGAAATGCATTTTTAATTTCCCTTTAGCCTGACTGGCAAATTGACAATGGTATTTTTCAACAGGCCAATCATGGTGCGTTCTCAAATCCTGGTACACGGGCAGGGGCCTAGAACAAAGATTTTGGCGCTGTTTCATAGACAGACTTAACCAGAAGTTAATTTCCATCTGGGGTGCAGGCTATGACCTTTGAAGTTGTTAATGTTTCTGTTATTTCATCAGATTGCTGTTAGATTTACAAATCCAGTCATGGTGAGAACATCAGCAGCTCTTTACAAACCTTTCAGTATGCTGGCCAAACAGGAATCTCTTCCTCCTCTGCCTGTGCCACCTCTCCAACAAACAATGGACAAATATCTGAAGGCAATCAAACCATTGGTGGATGAAGAAGACTTTGAATACACTGAGGATCTGGTAAAGAACTTTTCTAAGCCAAAAGGAGATGGTGAAGTGCTGCAAAACTTGTTACTGGAAAAGATGAAAACTGAGAAGAACTGGGTAAGCACTTCCTACACTGCTCATATTTCTTTTCATGGCCAGCTTCTACTGTCATGTCATGCTTGAAAGTCAAGTCTGTTATCTTTCTTTTTTGGGGGGGTCTAGAGTAGGAAGCTGATGAATTGGTAGGAGATTTTAGTCTAGACTACGGAAACCGATGATTGACACTTTAAAAATTGAAATCAGCCAATCTAAATTTTTAAAGCAAAGAAAGCATCGAAATCAGTAATTTCTGGAAAATAGCCACTCTAGGATGGATAGGGATGGACTTTTGGGAGTTTAGTCTAGTTTAGGTAGCAAAATTCAGCTGTACAAAGTCTGGGCTGTATTTTAAGGCTTTAAGGGTTCCATGGTCCCAAACATTCCTCAAGTACCTCCCCCAGGGCCCACTGCCACAAGTTACGCCATACAGAACTGCACTGGAGCCAGGTATGGTTCATGTGCATGAGTTCCAAACCAGTCAAGATAGATCCATTTCATTTTGTCTCTTTCAGTTGGCTAATTGGTGGGACAATGCTGCCTATTTTGACTGCAGATCACCAGTGGTGATTACAACAAGTCCAGGACTTTCCTTTCCCAAGGTTCCATTTACTGGCAAGGTTGATCACTTGAAGTGAGTTATAATTGGCTCTTGATTGAATGTTTTAGTCACGTTTTCATTGCTCACAGTGAATTGTGTAATCAGACAATTTTCACACAATTATAATCATGGTTATTTTAGCACTAACAGTGGTACGTGGTTATGACAAATCCCTACAGTGTGTATGATAAACACCCTTTGGTAACAACAAAATGGTATTTGCCACTTTAGAAATGATTTGGAAAGAGGGCTGAGTTACATTTTGCTAAGACTTCTGGGACTGTCTCTAGGGACACTGGAAAACAAATGGGCAATACCTTTCTGGCACATTCCCAGCAATGATCCTGAGAAACAATAATTGCTGGATGCATTTCAGCTCCAGTTCCCTTCTGATCATTTCTAAAGTGGCAAATAGGCCATTTTACAGTTGTAGACTTAGTGTCTTAGCGGTTGAATGATTGCGAAGTTGAGGTTGAGGTTCAGAGGTGGATCCAGGATTTTTTTTAGGAGGGGGTGCACTCGTCTCTTGTTCTACTTCAACACCAATAAACCACATAGTTTTTTTTTTGCAGAATACCAGTTGTATTAGAAAACCACAGGTCATCTTAGGGGGGGGGGGGGTGCGCACCCCCTGCACCCTTCCCCTAGATCCGCCCCTGAGGTTGACCTTGTTTTGATACAAACCTCCTTCGTTTTCTAATTAGGAAGATTATGCTTAAAAAATTAACAGTTGTCTGTGTGAGAACAACGTGTTTTCATAGTAAAGTAACTGTTGTTTTTACTTCAGAACAAGGTAATCTCCAGCCTTGTTTCCACCTGTAACTGTAAAATGGACTTTTAGTATTTGCCCGTAGCTTGATAGTCACTGTGAAATAGCCCACTTACCAGAAGCTGTCCTGAGCATATTTTCCCAAGTCCTGTGTAATGATTTTTTTGTTTGTTTTTTTTTGTGTTTTTTTTTTCATGATTCCACTGTAGTGATGAGGTTCTCATGACTCTTGAATTTTATGCAAAAGATGTGAGATTTATCATTATTTTACATTTATTTATAGTTATTTTTAATACCAATGGTTGAGATCTTAAAAAGCACAGATGTTCAAAGCTTGTTAAACAGTTTACAAGCATTAAATTTTGTCTTCGTTTTGTCAAAAATAAACATTCAGACACCAAACTTACAGTGGTCGATATCCATCCAGATTTACTGCTCTTGCAATTTTTGCTTTACCTAATGACAATTTTTTTCTCTTTTATTTTGTGTTTATAGGTATGCTGCAAGGGTCATCTCAAGTGTCTGGAAGTACAAGAATCTCATTGACAGGTATATGTGAATCAACAGACTTTGAAACTGACTACATGAAGATGCCATGATTGTAAATGTGATCTGATCATATTGTCTGATAAGTTATGTACTTCTTGTAATCATTTGCAGTGAGTCAATTCCTGTTGACATGATGGGAAAGGCTCCATTGTGCATGGTTCAGTACTTGAAGTTGCTTGGTACCTGTCGAATCCCACAGCCAGCAAGAGATGAGGTGTTTGTGGCTCCTAAGGGCACATCCAAGCATGTCATAGTTGCCTACAAAAACGAGGTGATTTTATATTAACCTACAGTACCAGCACTCACTTTTTTTTTGCTTAGTCCCTTGAGTAACACAAAAATGACCATGTGCGTTACTAAATTCTCGACACAGGAGAGGCATGAAGTGTCTTATTTTTTCCTTCTATGGGCTGCTGCCCAATGTTTCTCGCATTTTTCGCCTCGACTGTTGGAGTGACTGCTGTGCCCCTGCACTTCCCTCACTAAATCTAAAGAAAAAGAAAGACTGCTCACAGTCAAATGTAACCACTCCAGTGTCTGACTCTGTTCTTTTTAACAGTTCTACATCTTGAATTTGTTTAATGGAAGCCAACTGCTGACTGAAGGAGAGTTGGTTGCACAATTAGAAAAGATAACAAACAGCAGTGATCCCCCTGAGGAGCCTGTAGGAGTCCTTACTTCAGCTGAACGAACATTCTGGGCTAAACAGAGGAAGAGGCTTTTGAGAGGTACATGTACAACATGTGCAATACTTAAAAAGAACGTAAGATTAAGAAAAAGAAGTTGTTGACCCTCTAAAGCCCCAAGAGTGACCAACAAAATTAGTACATCATAAATCACGAGAAAAGATTTGAGAATGAATAAGATAATCCTGGCCCCCTTCCTCCCCCCCCCCCCCCCCCCGGGAAGATAATCACGTAAGGGAAAATGATTCGATCTTTTGAAATTCTCTCAACTAATTCTTTAAGAAAATGTATGGAGATCACTTTGGAGAACTTGAAGTTGGATACAAAACGGGACTTGGAAGGGGTACGAGAGATGCTTAGTACACCCTGAGTTAACCACTTGCAATGTTGCTGTTGACGGTGGTGACAACAGGGAGCTTAAGCGACAACGACGGGGACCACATCGACAACTTCAAAAAACAATTGCTTGTATGAGCAAAAGAACATTTTGCACATGCATCACGCTTTTTAGTACATTTCTTTGACGTCCACTGTATGACTACGACGGGAAAACCTCCTAATGCGACGTTTTATGGAGGACGAATTTTCCTTTCTCTTTTTGAACCTGGATAAAGTCCTTAAGAATTCATCTCCAGGAAAAGTCGCCTTCATGTGACATATTGAGCGGGTCCAAATAGACGTGATTACGTTTGAAAGAGCGCAAATTCATTTCTTTTATTGACGTTTTCACTGCCGTCGTCGTCATCGTTGCTTAAGCTCCCTATTTAATAATAGTGACAATGATTGTGATAATCTGGTGGCAGTTACAGCCTGCATAGCAGGCGCTTGGAAGTAGTGGGCGCAAGAAAAAACGGGCGCGCGAGAAGGAGACACGCGAGGGGAGACACCCCTCGCGTGTCTCCCTCGCGCGCGCCCGTTCTCTCATTTCCCCACTACTTCCAAGCGCCTGCTACGCAGGCTAGCAGTTATGTTTATGATGACAACCGTGATGATGATGATAATGACGATCATCGTTATGCTGATGTTGGTAGTCCTCGGTTACTGCCCATGGTTCTGGCATTTATGCTGTAGTATTGACGTCATTTTTTAGACACTGCAAACCGCTTCCAAATTTGTTCAACGCTAGCTGGTTATGAAGAATTATCCTCGGGATTTGAGCCAATCAGAAACAGAGAATTTTTTTTTACAGGACTCTGTTTAAATCAACTTCATGCATGCTAAACCAGATGTTCCTGTATAAATGAATAAACAAACAAATAATTATTTTGAATGAGTTATAATAGTAATTAGTGATGGTGATCTGATAGTGGTGAATAATTATGGTGATGATGATGATGATGATGATGATGAAGGCAAGGATGGGATCATGTTTAGCTGTACTGTAGAATATAGTGCACCTGTGTCACATCTGATTTATGTCCAAAATACATCGCGTTTATATTTTTGTACTGTTTCTATTCGCTGTACATGTATTTAGAGCGATTTTCGTATGACCTTGAAAAATGGTTTCGGCAAGTGTTCGTTATCCATTTAATCAGCCAATGGATGGAAAGATCAAGACATGGACTCTTCGTTTTCCCGCCAAAGAAAACCCTAATATGGAGAAGGCATTGTTCGATTGGCCCAATCGTGTTGAAGTATGACGTCAAAGCGAAGTATCGATTGATTATCACCCGAGCGTTCGCTTAACCAACCAAAAGCCACGCGCGTTTGTATCCGTTCGATAAACCAATCAAATTGCTCTACTTCCGTTCGTTTGTTATTTCCGTTTTGTTCGCGCGTTTTCATATCAAGGTCATACGAAAATCGCTCTGTTGGGCTAAACAGTGATTGCCTTTTTGTTGTCCAATCACAGATCGTAAAAACAAGGCCAACCTTGAAGCAATAGAAAAAGCTGTCTTTGTTCTGTGTCTAGACCAGCCTCCACCTCACTCGACTCAATCTCCAAGTGTTATGGAGAATCCAACCTGCTCAGTTACTGCACGCCAATCTCTGCATGGAGATGGTACGGAATACAACAGCTGTAACAGATGGTTCGACAAAATTGTGCAGGTACCGCACACTGAATTATGGCAGTCGATGAAACCGATTGTTTTGATACAAAGTTGTTTCGTCGATACAAGTCGTTTCGATACGAACTTAAGCAGTGAAACTGCACAACAATTTCGATCACATCATTTTTTAATCAAGTATAGTTTGTGCGTGTACAAGAAAAAGATTTGGGGTGAATATTTCTCGTTATTTAAGCCAAGTACGTGAAACTTGACTGAATTAACTTGTATCGAAACGACCGGCAAACTTGTCGATGTATTTAGTTGTTATTTACCAGAATGTCTGGGCTTTCAAAATCTAGGAAGGCAGAAAATGGACAAATGAGCGGACTCAAAAGCCAGACCCAAAAAACGTGGTTTGTGTCTTTAGGTGCCAAGAATAATGGGCTTAAAGAAAGAGGCAGAAACGTGGCTACGCGGCTATCTGGCTACGTGGCTACATAGCGATTAAAGTGGCCACTGTTTTAGTAGCATGAATGCTATTAGAATACTGCAATGCTAGATTCTCTATCAACATTTGCGGACTTTTGATAGTATTCAATTTCAAGGCTGTGCTCTTTCAAAAATTGAAGGGAACCCAGTTACCCAGCATATGATTTCTCTGAAAAAAAAGACAAAACAAAACAAAAGCAAAAACAAAAACAAAAAAAGGCTTGGATTTTTTTGCTGCCCAGGAGCAAAAGTCAAGGAGAGCTCCATGGTATCTCCCAGAGGGGCAAAGGGTGGCATTCGTCTTCGTAAAGTTTCTTACTCAGGCACGTTAGACGAAAATGTGTGATAAGCCTGTGTCATCTTCTGAATAAGGAAATGTCCCTGATAAAGAACTTTGGGCCATTGGCTGCGTTTTCTCTGCACAATTAATCAGCAGATGTCCTGGTGCTTTGCTAATCACACGATTTATTATAAAATGTCACTCTGTCAGTGTACAACACGCAAATGACAAGTCTCCTTGTTGAACACCCAAGTGGGCATCGTAACATCATGGAAGCGTTATGGACAGTCTGTCTAACCAGCCAACGATAGTCCTTTCGAATGCATTCGGCAGGTGTGAAATGCGATTTAGAAGAAGACCGGCGCTGCAAATAATGTATATATCGTGGTTCAATTTTTTCGTAACCTTGGTTTAAATTTTATTTTCCTTTTTATTACATTCACTTTGAAATCACTGGCTATCCGTGCAATCTGATTGGCTCTCAGCAGTGTGATTTATTCCTAAATCGCACCAGTTTTTGCTCTAAATCGCATCTTTTCCAAATCGCGTCCTTTATGTTCTAAATCGCATCATTTCAGTTTTAAATCGCACCATTTTTTGTTCTATATCGCATCATTTCTGTTTCGAATACAAAATGAGATGTAAAAGCCTTTTTGTTTCGGCTTTTTAACAAACCGGCTACTTGATCAATAAAATATTAGTGCTAACTAATTTCTGCGATTTCAAAATGGATGTAATAAAGTGGTAATTGAACTTCGTGTCGTGCAAGTTTAGTCTGAAATCATACTTGTGATTTCAAATCGAACTCGTGCTGCGCGCTTGTTCGATTTTGAAATCACTCGTATGATTTCAGACCATATTGTACTCCACTCAGTTCAATTACCATTATGTATCGATCTCAGTAACATACATTGCCATACCCCAAAACAAAGGAAAATAAAATTTAACCCAGGGAAAAAATTGAACCACAACATATACGTTCATACATACATACATACTTGTATTCCGGGAAGAATGTAGTTGTAGAGCTTTGACTATAACTTCACGGGAGTTCAGGCTTCACGAGGAGTTACATTCATTAACTTTATTTACGCTCGAATTTTAGAGTAGCTTTCAAACCTAATATCTTCCAGAAAGCAACACATAAGATACATTAAAAACATTACAAGAACAAGAATTATATCTATGCACTTAAAATGAACTAATATTTACAACTTTATCTTCACGAGCAGAAAGAAAAAAAAAGTATGGTATGTGAAAGCAATAGACTGAATCTGCTGGTCTTAAAATCTGCAAAAACACTGTTGCCAAAAAATGTCAGGCAGTGCTGTCCACTGCTTAGTTAAAAAGTAAGAAAAGGAATTATTAAGACCAAAAGTAGTTGTGTACTTGACGGCGGCGTACAGGCATTTACAGACATTACAGACATTTCTAGTCCAGCTGAGGAGTCTGTTGGAAGCAAAATCACGTCGAATGGCCGAAGATGAAAATGGCGTATGAATACGTGAAGCCCCCATCGAGCGGTGGAATAATTCTCTTATCGGAAACCAGGAAAAACCAGGAACTTATCTGCATCTCGACGACCAATGAAGTACTTGCGCGTTGACGTGTACTTTGGTTTAACTTTACAACTCGTAACTGCTAAAAGTTTTGTTATGCCCGCCTGCCCCTGACTTTCCACTCGCGGGTTCCGGTTTAGTTAAAACTGTGCACCCTGTCAAAACTACACCCCTGCCCCTAAAAGCTCTAAACTACGCCTAAGTAACATACACTGCTCTAATATCCAGTTTGGTATATCCTTCTGAGTTGTTTTTGTTTCTGAAAAGTTTGTACAAGGGAAAGGGTTTCTCTCTTCAAGAGGTTTATTTACTGACACAGCAAAAGGTTGCATATTCAGTTGTGGATAGTTGTTTGGGGTATTCGCTGCAAATATAAAAATTTAGTAACAGTAAAAATTTATGTCTTCTTTTCTCCTATCTTATCCACTCCTAGACCAAGTTATAGCAGGATGATTCGTCATTTGTGCTTAAAAATTTATAGAGGAAATCCTATGATGTTGCCATTCTAAGGAACCTCTTTGACGGAACTTTTACACAGAACTATTAATTTCTTACGATTTTCCAAAACCACATTTGAAATCAGTAAGGTGATTTTAACATTAAATCTGAAAATGTTCACTTCATTTACACAGAAGTTGACGCCTTTTTATCTTCTTGAGCTTGACCTACAGGTAGTGCAAGGCTTTCCGCGATGCTTTTTGTTCCGCCTCCTAAGATGTCCGCATCTTGGTCATAAACCTTTGAAAGGAAGAATTCCGCTAAGTAAACTCTCAGAGCGTTGTTGATGATTAAGAGCATCAAACTGGCGACGGCCTTTACTTCAGGTGGATCTTTACTGCCGTCTTGAATGCTAGGAACATTGAGTACTTGGTAAGCAGCAATTGCTGTACCAAGCATGGCCATTGTGTAACCCTCGACTACGTAAACCGCTAAAGCTGCTTTGTAAAGCACCAGTTTTAAGAGAGAGTTCTTTTGACGCAGATCATTTGCATCTGAGGGGAGAAAGTTCAAGACGAGAACCACTGCCACCGCGAAAGACTCTTCAAAAACGAAGATGATGTAAACCACTGTTTTTAATGTATCTGTGTTGTGTGTCATTGTCAAAACGTTGTAGACGCAGACCGCAATAAGTGTGAGAAGAAGCTTCATGAAGTATTTTTTCCTGATCAGGTGCTGTAAAACCGGACGTAAACCAGGGAAGTGGTTCAAGCGACATGCATGGAGGATCAAGAAAGCGGAAGTCGCAATACATAGGCATAGCCAGACGCTCTCAAATATCTTAGGGCGAGGAAAAAGGGTGAAGCTCTCACAAAGGGCCGTAGTGTGAAATTCTCTGCTGAAACAATCCACTGCCCAGGTTGTGAACATGGAGAGGCCAACCAAGCGAGCTACGAGCACCAACACAGCACATATCCACTTAAAAACGTTGAAAAATTCAGAGAAGATGCTTAAAAGCCGTCTAAATTTCACACGGACCTCCTTATCTGTCTCGACAAGCGCGTCCTGTAATGTCAGAAAGAGGCAGGAACGTCAGAATGATCTTTTAAGAGCCTGACTTAACATGGCAACATTTTCCACGAAACTGAAATTGCATCATCAAATTGTGTTTACATCGCACACCAACTTCCACTCAACAGTCAGGTCATTTGTATATTAACCTTAATTATTCTTTACTTGTGTTGGGAAAAACCCCTTATTTCATTTTCACTTTCGAATGCAAGTCCTTTTCCTTGAAGAAAAACAACTCAAACCTGAAATTTCGCTCCTTTTAAATTTTATCAATTAAAAGAAGCGTTACGTCGCATGTTTGACAGAGTATGGTTCTTTGACAATATTCCTTGAAATGTTCCTCAGCGCAAATTATTGTTTCACTATCACTTTTGCGTTTTTTCCACTGCCGGATTAAACATGTCGTAGTTTAGGTAAAATATGCTAGATATTTTCACTGAATATTCTGGTTGAACTTTCTACCGGAACACTTGCTGACCATTCATCAATGCAGGAAAAAGCTGTCCTAAGAAAAATATCAGTGGGACTGCACTGCAAATGATGCGGTTTCCTCTTCATTTTTACCTGGCCAAGTACATTTTGACTTAGCTGAATTCTGAACTTCAAGCAAAACCTTTCCGACTAATAAATCAGAAACAGTTCTAAGCCAAGTTTGATCGACTGGGATTGGAATTATATACAAACGATTTTCGAGGAAAAGAATTTGCCACAATAGTGAAGGAAACCGCTTTCTTTTAGAAATGGATAAGTCGAAAATGAAATCGGTTTTAATTCGCAATGCGTAAACTCACCGTTTCCTTAGCCCGTTCACTCATTCTTCTTTTCTAGACTCTCGTCCGATATCGCAAACAAGTACTCAATCGAACAAATCCAGGATTTGATACTGAAGGGGAAACTCGACAGTGCTGAATCAGGACAATCGAGAGACTGGTCTGACGGTTCTCAGCCCTCTGTTGGCTCGTTTATTGTTCGATGAGTGCTTTAACCGGATGCATGTGTCAATGCTGATTGCGTGAGGGAGTGGACAGGAAGTGAGAAAAATAGATATTTTCGCGCTCTCCCACTCTACTCTAGGCTGAGAACGCAGACGTAATTTCGTTCGTCGCTTCTTTCCACTCCCTCCCCGCCCCAAGGGGGGTGTGACACCAGATTCTCCGAATCCTCACCCTATTTCAGGCCAAAAACTGGCATTTCCCACACCCGTTTTCTTACCGTGCCTCTCAAATCCATACTTATTTTCAGACCTGTTCTCTAAAAAATTTGTTATCATCACTTAGATTTTAACGCCTAGATTTCTTAAAATCTGTTTCGAATTTTTTTTTTGTTCTTTATAATTCTTAACCGTTGAAATTTGAACAATGAATACGTTCATACACTCCCGTAGTTCCCTCGAAAACTATGACAACTACACCCGATTCCAAACCAGAATCTGCAAAGTCTATGCCCGTTTTCAGTCCGAAAGGGCGCAAATACCACCCCCGCGCTCCACCCGAAAAGTATTCGGGTGGAGGGAAGCGACGACCGGATCTGCGTTGGTAGGCTAACTCTTCCCCTACCACAACTCCTTTACGCTTCTTAATCTTGCTTGCTGTCGGTTTGCTGCGTTTCTTACGGTGTTTCACGTTGATGAGAATTAGACAGTTTAATACAGTGACGTTGAACATCAATTTAGTTTGAACTTTATTGTGTTTTTGTTTTCAGATTTGTGTTAGTGTAGATGGACATGCTGGAATGTGTTATGAACACTCTGCTGCTGAGGGACCACCCGTAGCTGCTTTATGTAATCACATCCTTGATAACCTGTAAGTTTAAACTTGTCGTGTGATACGTGACTCCCCTCCTCATCCCCCTCCGCCTCCCTCTTCTCCTCCCCTCCTCCCCTCTTCTTCTTCCCCCCACCTCCTGCTCAACCTCCTCCTTCTCCTCCTCCATCTTCCCTTCCTTCTCCTACCCCTCCTTCTCCTTCCCCTCCTCCTCGTCCCCATCCTTCTTCACCTCCTCCGCTCTTCCTCCCTCTCCTCCTTTTTTTCCTTCTCCTCCTTTTTCTCATCATCCTCCATCATCCTCCATCTTCTTCTTCCTTTCCACCTCCTCTTCTTCTCCCTCCCTCCCCCCTCCTCTTCTTCCTCCTCCATCTTTTCAATGTTGTCCTGTTTTTCTGTAGCTACTTCCGCCTTTTCTTGTACGGGAAAATTCTCATCTCTTTCATGCATAAAGGGAAGGAATCAAAGTAACTGGGTCGCCCGGTTGTCTTATAATCTTTTGAACGGTTGTTGCTTCTGTAGCCTGGGCTGTTAGCCTTTTTGGTATTGTTACAGTAACCATGCAGTGCCTGACTCGTCCCCAGTCGTCTTCGCGCGTTTGTAAGAGACGTCTTGGGACGAATCAGATGCAGTCGGTAAATGTTAACGGTGGCCACATTGAAACGTAGCTTAAACAAGCAACTCTCGCTTTTGTGACTTATTTTTTCTGTTGTATGTGTTTTTGTTTTCCGTTTGTCACGGCAGTGGTCTGGGTAAAAAGGTTATGGAGTCTGTGGGTATATATTCTCGCCCTTATGGCCTCTGAGTCAATAGAGAGTTTTAGATCCGACTTTACCGCGAACCTCTAACCGTGGTTTGCGGTTACCCGTTTGCCGTTCGACGTTCAAACATTATTCGATTTAGAGTGGTGGTGGATTAAAGAAGCCATTCTAGGTTTATTTTTCCATTTAGAAATAGAAGAAATATCAATCAGTGAAAATAAAAGATATTTAGGTAAACACTGGGTTATCTAGCAGCAAAGAGCTGTAAATTCTTACATTAGTTCTTCTTGCAAATTTACGGCCGCCATTTTGAATCAGCAGCCATGAATGGCACTTGTTTTCAAGATCCAATAGGATTTATCAAATTTAGCCATTTCGCCCAAATTTGTGCCTCTGTTAAAGGATATAGAGAATACTTCATGGAAAGTGCTGGCGTACGGTATTTACGCACGAGTTGTTGACGTATCAGAAATCGAACGAGTGAGCGCAGCGAACGAGTAAGATTTCTGATACAAAAACAACGAGTGCGTAAATACCGTACAAAGCACTTTCCATGTGGTATTGTGTTTATTATATACATACCGAGACATTCATCATTTTGGCGGCCTTTTTATTTTAAATCTTATCTGCCGCTACACACTTGCCGCAAAATGACAACGAAAACGAAGTATCAGCTTTTTAGTAAAAACGTTTGTTAAAAACATAAATGACGGTAAGGATATGAGGTAATCCAAGAACTATAAGTAATCTTAACTGTTTTTTGTCAATGCACAATTGAAAATGAGTGAATTTAAGTAAAATGTCCGGTTTCAATATAAGCTTAAGCTTAAATGAAAGGCAAAGTAGCTCCGACAAAAAGCACAACAAAAGCTTACGTCTCGTTCTGTTTTTCCCTTTCCGCTGTTGTTTCGCCGGCTCTCTACCGTTTTCTTTATCGACAGTGAAACAAACGAAACTATTCCACTCCATTTCCGAAATGTTTTTCACTTTTTTAGCGAGAAAAACTCTTTGAGTAAAACTTTTCTCCTTGAATGTGTGCGAAGCGGCGCTGCAAGCTGCAATAAAAGGCGGGAATTTTGGCGAGAAACTCACACACCTCTGTGGCCTCTGATTGGACGTATCATTTTTCTCACACGTGAAAAAACATCGTTCGCGATTCTGATTGGACGTATCATTTTTTTCACGTGTGAAAACCATCGTTCGCTCCTCTGATTGGCTAGAACTAATTTGCGTACGAAAATTTACGACATAGCTTTTTGGTGAGTATTTCTCAGTATGTATATAATAAAAAGACTTGCTCCACAAGAGTTTTGTATCATTACGTGGGATAAAACAAGAATTATACGCTAGAAGCTTTCAGGTAAATGACATGCGTGAAAACCTACCTCCCCACGTTGAAAACGCACGTCGTAAACCTCAAACGTGACGCGAAAGACTTGTCACGTGACCTCCAGCGGTTAGACGTTCGCGGTAAACTCTGATCTAAAACTCTCTAATAGCCCATTCGGCCTCGAGGAATAATTGTTAAATAGTTGTAGTTTTCGAAATCGGTCAATCGAATTCAAATAAAAGTTACTTGTTCCCCTTTCCAATTTTTTTGGACTGTCCGTTCTCTGGTGTCTTATTTGTTGTAAATTTCTTACTTTTTTTGTTTTAGGGAAAACCATCTACACATAGAACCCTCAGACGCAAGACATTTGGAAACTCCATCCAAGCTGAAGTGGAACTTATCTAGTAAAGTAAAGGAGGCCATTAAACAGTCAGCTTGTGATCTTGACGCGTAAGTGACTAACTGACTTTCTGTTACCCAAACATGACCATATTACTGCTGAGATGTTTGAAAGCAAGAGCCATGTGATTGTTGCTGCACTACACTGGGGTATTTTTGCAGCACATCGTCTGATGCGCTTCAAACTCCCAAAGACACACACAAAAATCTCGAAACATGGCAGCGTGGACGAGTGTTTAGAGCATGGGACTTACAATCCCGCGGATCCGACTTCAAGTTCCGCCCTCACAGTTTCTGAATTTATTTCTCGGTAGTCTTGAGTTCGAATACTCCACCACGCTTATAAGTTGCCAACGACTTGCCTCTTGCTAGCTGAGATACTTTTTATGTTTTGTTTGAAAATAATATTTGTTTAAGTCCAGCCCTACCTGCCTTTACGCTATAAATACTACCGCATGTACATCAAGGTAGTTTTAATGAACGCATCGTCACGGTACATCAATGTTGCTGACCCTAGCAATATACAGAATTCAAACCAGCGTGTATTTAATGGAATGCTTGTGGTAACCTGTGTAACTTCGCACGCATTCTATACGTATATCACGTGATGTTTACCATGCAAACAGTAATGTTTTTGTTTGACATTTCTCTCAGAATGATCCAGGACATTGACTTACGGTGTTTTATTTATGATGGCTATGGTAAATCATTCGTGAAAAAGCAGAAGATGAGTCCAGACGCCTGGATACAAATGGCATTTCAGTTAACATTTTACAGGTATTGCGTTTATAAGTAAAGAACACCTTTAACATAATGCTTCAGGCCTTCATCAAGCAAAAACAAACAAACAAACCAACAAACACCTTTTTAGTGAAGGAACATTTTTGGTGAAAAATGCTATCACGAAAGTTCGTTTAAATTTCCCCCGTTTGATATATGAAATTTCTATCACGACTCTTAGGCTTTAGGGACAAAATTGCAAATTTTTCACGACTCCATTGTCTCGCAATTCCCAGAAGAGACTTGAGCACAAAGAAAACCAAACCAAATATAGAATGAATATGAGCAGAAAGCCTCTTTCTCCAGACTCCAAAGTAATTAATCTACATAAACGACTCATGGGTCCCCCTCTCTTCCTCCGCATTTTTTCCCGCTCTCTGACCTCTGACTCAAACACATCTTGAAGGAGTTGCATGTAACTTAGGCGCGCAAATATCTAAGGAATAATTTTAGGGCTGCTCCTAATTGGTTGAGAAGGTTGCGCGAGAATTCTTTGGTCAGCCACGCAGAAATGCAGAACTAAATGACTAACCCCAAAATTCATTTCGACGCTGTTGATTCAACCGTTCACATAAAAAACTTTTTACTAAAGCAGGTTCGCGTCTCATATGACAAAGATTTACTTAATTTGAATTTCGCACTTTCTATGTTTTTCATTTTGTTTCTTTGTTTGTTTCATTTGTCTGCAGACTTCATAATCACAATCCTCCAACTTACGAGACCGGCTCAACTCGCAAGTTTCTCCTGGGAAGAACTGACACCATCCGCTCTGCCTCCATCGCTTCGTCTGAGTTTGTTAAAGCCATGGTGTCACCCAATAAAACTGTAAGTTATTTATTTGCAACTTTAGACATTTAGTGAGAGAATCTCTGTTGTAGGCAGTTCTCTTGATCACCTACAGAAACCACGCTCATACTGTATCAGCAGAATTCCTTCAGTGCTCTGTAATGCAAAACTAGAACAATTTTAGTCCCTATTACCCCTTTTTTATTCCTAAAAGCGGCCAAAGTCAAAATCTGACAAAATTTCCAAATTTCATTTTGTAAAATGCTGAAAAATCGCAAAATATAGAACCACATCAAAGTACTGGCCAAGAGGTTCCATTCAAACGATTTATACACCCTAGACTGGCATTGTTTTCTTCATTATTATTTGCAGAATGCGGAAAAGCTTGATTTAATGAAGAAGGCGAATGGAGCACATACTAACTACACTAAAGAGGTACCTAGTGGCAGAGGATTGTTACCACGCGATCACTCAAAATGAACTTGAAGTAGCTTTCAGTCAAGGCCAGTGCAAGGAGATGCATATCTCTCGCCTGAGTCTTGGCTGTAATCCAGTTTATTATTGAGCACTAGGAAAATAGTCAATTACTTGCAAGCGTTTTCCCCAGCATTTTTCATCATTCAAGAAGTTGAATCGAACGCTCAGTGAGTGATTCATATGTTGTCCCCACAGCTCGAAGACGGTCTAAAAATCTCAGATGTTTTTCATCTGCTTCCATGGTTTGTGTATCACTTGAGAGTAATAGGGGAGTTTTTAGACCTGTAAATTGTGCAAAGCGCCTCATACTAAGGGCTATTAACCAATCTATAGTGTTATAATACAATAGTATTAGTGGAAAGTATAAACATTTTAGTGCGGAAAAAGCCTAATCATGCACAAAGACATCACAGCAATTTATTTTGCAAGCAAACAGTTTTTCCCCACAGTTAGCGCCTATGCCGAGCTCCATACGATGCGTTTACGTAGGTCTCTAAAGCTTTTAACTTTCCTATTCTTGCAAGCCCCAAAGACCCTGGTGACGACAATTAAGCCCCAGATCATGAGCTGCCTGTTGAGGTGCCTGTCGTTTATACTCTTGCAGGCAGTGAATGGCCAGGCTATTGACAGACACTTGTTGGGATTGAAATTAGCTGCCTTGGAATCTCGTATGAATCTTCATGAGCTGTTTATGGACAGTTCCTATCAATACGCGTTACATTACAAAGTATCAACAAGCCAGGTAATCACTAAGGCTATGTTCACTCAAGTTCTTCTTCATAGTTTGTCAACGCATACTAACGTACGTGTTTGTAAGTTTACCAAGTTATCCTACCCTGATACAGTTTATTCAAATATTCTTTCACGTGGTCGTTTTCCTCGCTCAAGTGTGAATGGAAGCCGTTAACACATAATGGGCGGTCAAAACTTGTTTGCTCAACCTCGGCTGGGGCTGGTAGGGCTCTACAACCCTCCCCCCTATCGGAGGAGCTTAAAGGACACAAATTTTTGCATGAAAATTTGAGATAAGACTGCGATATTTTGTGTGCATGTCGTCGGGCTAACTGCACAAGGATATTTCAATCTTACACTTTTTGAAGGGCTATGCAAAAGAGAAACCATCTTTTTACTGTGGGAAAGTGGGCGTTCAAAACTTTCTTTCTTTGCCTCGTGTGTTTCCGTGATTTCCATTAACAGCGGTAACGCCCATTGGGTTATTTCTAGTACAGATTACACTTCCGAGTTCTGTTCCGTCTTTGGCGCCATTGTACCACGCTCCAGTTGTTCGTTTCGTTTCGCCGTGGCAAATTTCCCTTTCGTCAACGGTCGCAGCCATTTTAAAGACGCGTAGAAAATGTTTGACCTGTTATAGAGGGTGTTTCTATTAAAGACCATTAAAAGTAAGAAGATCGCAACCCTTGGTCGAACACGGACATTTCGTATCCTAATCTCTCTCCCATACTGACTACACCGACCCGCCAAATTTCCGAAAAATTGAAGTACATAAACTAGCGAGCTGTCTTTCTTAACTGATACGTTAATGATAGGGTACCCTTTCCATAACTTTTAACATAAATTCAACTTGGCCTTCAACGTCGTTCTCTCTAAGACTATTCAAAAACGTATTACTTCCCTTATTATAACTTAATAATCCAGGGAATATCTTATATCTATCATGACTAAAGGCTTGGTTACCAATGGCGGCATCGACCGCTAAAAAATGGCAACGACCATTTACGAAAGGGAAATAAGCTCTCCATGAGGTCAAAAAGAGGCGAACAGGGCGATTAAAGTTTACGCACGGCCATTTACTGCAATGTTGGTTTGAGTAAGCTAGAATACCTATCGTATCAAATGTTTGAAAAGTTCTGCAACTGAAGAGCTTTTAAGAAGTTACCGTTCATTTTTATTGTTGTAGGTTCCATCAAACCACGAGCTGTTTTTATCGTTTGGTCCTGCGGTACCTGATGGATATGGAGTCTGTTATAACCCACAAAACGACAAAATCATTCTCGGCGTATCTACAGTTAACAGCAACCCTGAGACTAATTCGGGTCACTTCGCTGCGTATCTACAGAGAAGCCTGGATGAAATGAGGCTCTTGGTTACAACCGCTAAGCTCTAGTGGCTGCTAATACGTCTGTGGCACCGATGACATTTCCATGATAGAGTCGTTTCTAGTATCCACACGGCTATTTCACAGCATATTGCTGTACATGTTTTAAAAATATGGCGAAAAGTTCAATGGTGGTTTTGCAAACTAAGTTTAACCACACACGATTTAGGAAATTAGAAAATAAGCTGTAGACTAGCACATAGAAGAGGGCGGTTAAAACACCTTCTCATCTAACTGTATAGCTAATCTTTATATAAAATGTTGAACGCAGCATTTCAATAAAGTTTATTACTTAATTTATTTTCTCTCTTATTGCACATCTAGCTTTCCTCAAACTCTATCGTGCGGAACCAATAGATATGCTTGATAATAAGAAATAGGGTTCCTACAGAGTCGGCTTGAATTCTAGAAAAAATAAAACTGATTTGCAAAGCAATTTTCCAGACGCGGAGAAAGCCTGGAGAATAGGGTTAAAGTCTGGAAAAAATGGTAAAAACTCTGGCGTTTGTTGTTGTTGATTTTCAACGTTACAACAAATGCTCCTGCAAGTGCTTAGTAAGTGCTTTTTTTTTCCCGTTGGGAAATCGCAGATTAAAAGCAAACCATTCCTGTGGGGGTTAATACCCTTTCTTATGTAAACACGCTTTCTTTTGTAGCAACTAATTTGCATAGCTGCTGGCCATGTGAGTGAAAACGCTCTATTCACTACTTTCACATAGACCATAATGCACCTTGTTTACCTCCCAAAAGTTTGCATAACCATTGTTTCCAATTTCTTCTGGGTATTACAGTCGTCCCAAGAGAAAGCCAAGACAATGGTTATGGAAAATCCTGGGGGGTAAACAAGGTGCATTATGGTCTATGTGAAAATGGTGAATAGAGCATTTACGATTTGCCCCCCCCCCCTCTTAAAAAAGCCTCTGTTTCAAAGCGAGGGTAAGTGCAAAGCTATTGATATGAAAATGATATTTTTTATCCTCATGGAAATGATAAATCATTTTCACAACAAAGGTTTTGCACTCAGGCTCATTTTGAAAGCAAGACTTTTTGGAACTTGGAAATGGCTTATTCGAAACTGGCCTATAAGTATGACCTTCAAACCCTGACACTCCTTTGAGAGCCTCGGTTTGTTATTTTCTAATCGACAATTCAAAGGGCCAACATCAAAGCCGACGGAAGTCGAGGGTGAGACTTCCAATTTTTTAGTAAACTTCTACGGCAGACGTAAGAAGAGCACAGGTGGTTTTAATCCAGCCAATTGACGAAAACCCCATCGTCGTGTTCTAATTTGCCTCGTCCCTAGACCTCATTATTCCCCGCGGCCAATTCGTTTCAGGTTACGTGGTCCATGCGAAGACCTGCCCGTTCTCCTCGGATATGTCACCGAAGTGAATTGACCGAGAAGGCCTGGAAGAACACCATGCAGGGACTAGACAAGCTACTCGGCAAGCCATTCTTTACAGTTGGTTGCCCATACTGAAAAATTTTCAAGGTCGTCTCGTATTTTGTTGGTTGGATATTTCGAAAGCAAGAACCTTAATTTAGAACAGAAATACCCTTTTATGAAACTTCAGATCTTAGTTACAAGGTCTCTGAAAAATTCGCGAAAATTAGATCTCACGCCGGGAAAGGTCATTATACTGCACAAGAATAAGAATAAGAAAAGTAAGCCAGTGAATGAGGGGCTGGAGAGAGGTGCAAGCAGGTCAGCATCGCCAAGAGCAAAGCTGAGCAAGACCGTAGGGACAAGGATTAGTGCACAGTTTAATATAAACTATGGTAGCATAGTATGACAAAGACTTCCAACTCAGATATAACACATAAAATTTTATCTTCTGATATACTTGATTTCTTTGCATCAAAAAATATAACTTTAAATTGAATATAAAAGGGGCCTAAGGTCTGCGTAACTTTTGCTCTCGTCTTGAAAAGTAACACAGACCTGTTGTGGCACCAGTTCGTATAAGGCCCATATTAAACGCCGCGAATGATTGAATAAGGAAAGCCAAGACAGCGGCAGTTGAATCAAATTCAATGGTTAGGAAATTTTTCCTTGGTACGCTGCCACAACGTCGCACGGCACTGAAATGGAAATGACTGATTCACACGGCGACATGTTCATGCGCCAAATAAATGTCACAGTTTCATATACTTTAACCGATCCTACCGTAAATAAGAGTGATGCATTTTCAATCACTTTTTTTTGTTTCGACTCAAATACGCCATTTGACTGTCCAATCTGACCTGTCCTATCTAAATTAGCTTGGTTAGAGACGGCGTTTAAACCGGGCCTTAAAAAAACTTTGATAAAGTCAAAAATGACATTCTAACCTTCCCATAATGTAAACGTAACTATAATAATTACTTATTTGCAGTCTATAGTCAAACCCCACTTTACGGACACCCAGTTAATACGGACACCTCATTATTATGGACAGTTTACTCGAGCCCCGTGCAAACGGACGCAACATTGTTGGGCAACAGCTCCCAACATTGTTGGATGTTACATGTTGCGTCCGTTTGAACACCCTGTTGCATGTTGTTGCGCAAAGTTTGAAACCGGTCAAACTTTTCAGCCAACAACTCCCAACATTTCTTTTGTTCCGTGATCGCCGAAGCGTAGCACAACAATGTTGGATCCGTTTGCACAGCTCGTCCAACATTGTTAGGGCCACGCACGCTCATTACGCATGGTTTACAAAGACTTATGGGTTGTATCCTCCCACGGTGCACTCCAGGTCCCAACATTGTTGGGAGTTGTTGCATCCGTTTGCACACCACTGCCAACACGCACGCAAAAATTCCCAACATTGTTGGCGCAACAATGTTAGGAGTTGTCGCGTCCGTTTGCACGCAGCCTTAGTCCCTGCTTAATACGGCCACCTTTTATGGCCCCTCAGGGTCCGTATCAACGGGGTTTGACTGTACTTTCGATAAACTAAGGGCACATTCGATAAGGCATTATTTTAGGTAAGAATACACGGGATATGTAACCAATCTCTTCTTTCGGAATTCAGAAGTCACTGACATACAAAAAACCCTTTTACGGGTTCAAAATTTCGGGAAAGCTAAATCATCTCAATCTCAAAACATAATTATGTTGAAATGGCAATCAGGCTTGTATTTGTTCTTAAACAAGCAAAACACTCCTCTCACATAAAGTCACGTGTACAACCATGAACGGGATATAAAATGATAAAGCAACCCTTACCTCCCACCCCTTCTCCACAAAAATCCAGGATAAAGTCGCACGAAGGTCAAAACGAACCCCTTTTCCATTCTTTATTTGAGTAGCGGGAGGGGGTTGATTGGGGATACCTCACACCACTCCCGTTAACCTTGTAAATGGGTGTGCTCTCCATTAGTCTCTCCGCAGCTCAGCGGGTAAAGCAGTCACCCTCAGGTGGTAGCTTGCGAACGAAGACGTATTTCCGGTCGTCGCTTCTCTCTCCAAAAAGCCCGATAATTGAGGGGTCATAGTTTCACATTCTATCGGGGACTCAAGATTTTTCCTTGTCCCAAGTTCAGGCGATCATACCCTCTTTCTCGTTCACTGTCGCGCTTCAAATCTGCCATTTATCTTAAATTATCACGAAACACGTTTTTTGTACCAGTGGACAAAACTAACATGACCGCAGCTTATGGAGAGAAAGAGCTATACTTTCCTAGGTTCCACCCCATTCATTCTTATCCTGAAATAAGGCCAAAGGAACGCGCCCTAAAACTAAGTTACAAAGTAAATAAACGACTTAATGACTCAATACATCTATTTGTTTTATAGGTTCATTTTGTTCACTGCTATAGTAATATGTGTAAGGTTGGGGCAACTGAATTTCTCCCAAATACCAGATATACAATCCCCATGTACACATTATTTGATTTTTTAACAGATAAAAAATATCCAGACATACACTACATCAGCTACAAGAGGCATAAGTCAAATGCTCAAGTTAGCATGTTTTATAAGTCTTCCGTTGGGTAAGTCCTCAATCTAGACATCACCCAACAATACCCTTGTGCTGAGAATGTGTTCAACGGTAAATGTCACCTTGTAATATTAATGGCCAATCTTGATACAAGATTTCAAAACAATATGCTAAAGCCATCATGATCTCGAAGAGTAACCGATAGACGAAAGGCAAAACGAACATTGAAACCAATGTATAATATTGATTAATTCACAGAGTGAAATGAAGGAGTCAAGTCATGGGGAATTTGACTCTCTATTTTTCGGCACCTTCCACTCTGACTGATACCAGAGTTTTCTCGTCTACATACTTCTGAACGACAGAGGTTCAGAACTGCTGCTCCTCATCGACATCTTGCTTCTTATCACGAGGAATGTGATTTGCAATAACTGTTATGAGAGCCTCGCCTTTGCCGCTTCCTAAAAAAAAAGAAAAAAAAAAACACTTTCAGTTAAAGATGTGGCCAAATTCAAATAAGACAAAAATTCAAATAAGACAAAAATTCAAAATTCAATTTTGAAAAACAAAGAAAGTGCTGCCAAAGATATTTTGTTTGAATGGTCACATCATACCAATTTCATCCAGACTTTAAAGTTAAAACTACATGACTACATCACATGTAAATGAATATATACTAAACGAATAGTACCATGAGAAAGTACTGCTTAAAATTAAAAGTTAAAACTACATACTTAATAAATAGTAGCACCTGAAAGTACTGCTAAAGAGGTTTCGTTTGAATGGCTACACGATAGGATTTCACCCACAGACTCAAAGTTAGAACTACATACTCTGTACTAGATAAATGGTTCCATCTGAAAGTACTGCTGAAAAGGTTTCATTTGAATGGTAACACTGTAGCATTTCATCCACAGACTCAACAGTTAGAACTATTATACTAAATAAATAGTAGCAGAGAATCTGAAAGTACTGCTGAAAAGGTTTCATTTGAATGGTAACACTGTAGCATTTCATCCACAGACTCAAAAGTTAGAACTATTATACTAAATAAATAGTAGCACAGCATCTGAAAGTACCGCTGAAAAGGTTTCATTTGAATGGTAACACTGTAGCATTTCATCCACAGACTCAAAAGTTAGAACTATTATACTAAATAAATAGTAGCACAGCATCTGAAAGTACCGCTGAAAAGGTTTCATTTGAATGGTAACACTGTAGCATTTCATCCACAGACTCAAAAGTTAGAACTATTATACTAAATAAATAGTAGCACAGCATCTGAAAGTACCGCTGAAAAGGTTTCATTTGAATGGTAACACTGTAGCATTTCATCCACAGACTCAAAAGTTAGAACTATTATACTAAATAAATAGTAGCACAGCATCTGAAAGTACCGCTGAAAAGGTTTCATTTGAATGGTAACACTGTAGCATTTCATCCACAGACTCAAAAGTTGGAACTATACACTAAATGAATAGTAGTGCAGCATCTGAAAGTACTGCTGAAAAGGTTTCATTTGAATGGTAACACTGTAGCATTTCATCCACAGACTCAAAAGTTGGAACTATACACTAAATGAATAGTAGTGCAGCATCTGAAAGTACTGCTGAAGAGGTGTTATTTGAGTGGTCACACCATAGGATTTCATTCACAGACTTAAAAGTTAGAGCCCCCTTTCCAAGACTCTATCATTCACTCTGGGGGTGAAAGGGTCAAAGACCACTGAAATTGATTATGATAAGAGTTTTACTTACTTCATTTCAGTTCTTGATTGAGTGTATTCAAACCACATCACTGATGGAATGAGAGTCGAGTCACGGACCATTAGATATTCACATAGAGGCCTGTGGAAACAAAGAGCTAGAGTGAAACCTTAATAATCAGGACGGTGGATCGAGGGGATGGTAGACTGCTTATAGTCCACCCTTCTTTAATTCCCTTGTATTCTCATCCCAGCCAGCGTGTTCCCAAATGGAGCAATTTTGTAAAGAAAAATAAGAGACTGCTTGCAGTCTATAGGAGTGGCAAAATAATATTATTATTGCTATGTTTTTCAAAATTGGGTTTCATCATCTCAGGGTACTTGTCTTCATATTTTACCATTTATGGACCAAAGAATATCACTTGTTATACTGAGGACTTTAAGGTAACGGTTTCAGAGTATTTTGTCATTGTTGTATTTGGGAGGGATAGTGATTTCAACAGCTAAATAGTTATTATCACAAATAAAAGAAAGCCACAAGATTAAACAACACACATGTCAAAGGCTGAAAGAGAACAGAAAAATATTTATTGTTGGAGTGACTTACAAGAGAGAATACAGTATTAATTAAATTGTTCAAGGTGAAAACAAAGAGAAATGATACGAGTAATTTAATTTGCCCAATTTGTTTGTCACATCATGATGAAAAATGAGACAGTATGAGAACTGTGTGATGTACAAGGGTTAAGCTTCACCCCAGTATATTAAAAAATCGGAAAATTAGTCTTTAATCACCATTATCTACTTACCATGTTGTTATGGTTGGAAAGAGTGGCGTTAAAACTGTTTGAGTGAACATGAACCAGGCAACACCAATTGCAGAGCCAAGGAGAAATCCATAACACACTTGATGTAGTGTGTGGTATCTAAGGTATATTCTGCAAAAGGAGGGAATAATTATGTGCTCAGGTTCAGGACGGTACCTGTAAGAAGCTGTGATCTTGTAATATTATTTTCTTACAATCACTTTGATATGCAGTGGTGGAATTCTTCACTTAAGGGTTTTCTGAGACAAAACCTGCTCTATACAGTACACATACCAGCAGATAAGTCACACTTTTTCCCTTGAATATTTCGACACAAAATAAGGAGTAGAGTTTTTCATGGAAAAAACATAACTGTAAAAACCAGTGGACCTAAGGATACCGAATTCTATATAGTTTGTACCCCTGTCATGCAAACAATAGGCTCTGTTCCTTTGGTGTCCATATTGAGGAAGTTCAACTGTTATTTATTTCTGATTCCCTTTTATTACTTTTCTTTTCAACATTAATCAGTTTGCACTCACCTACTGAAACCTACAGCAACAGCAGCTAACACAACACCAACTGCTACTAAGTGACGCCACAGATTTTCTATTAAATCATCCCAGACAGTGGTTGACTGAGTAAAATGGACTAGTCTACAAAAAGAAGTACCTCATGAGATAGACATTGTCTGAGGGCAAGCTAATAAGCATTTTTTACTCTACTGTTGAACATAGCTGTCAACTTTTTAATTCTTGTTATCTCAGATCCAACATCAAACTCTTAACTCTCACTGTCCTACATTTGTCTGTGGATTGGTCAAAAAAGACAGGCTGAATTAAAGTAAGAAGGCAGACAATAACAAAGCAGGAAACCTGAATACCATAAATTTGCATGAAACAACTCTCTGCAAGTCTTCAAGCAGGCATTTTTTGTGATTTAACTGTGCTCTTTTGCTTTAATTAAAAATGATGGGTCTTGTAAGTGCAAGTGTTGTCCGTACATCAAGAATATACATTGCTGTGTATTGTAAATACACCAATAAATATTAATGTTATTTAGAACAACTGCTTTATGGCAAAACTTGTCTGTAGTTAAAACTGGCCCACAAAGAAAGTCTTCAGTGAGCAAGTTTTTAAAAGCTAATTGTCAGCAGTTGACTACCTCATACACTGTACAGTACATGTAATATTGCATGTATACATAACCAGTATAGAGCGGTTTTCATTTGAGTGTCGAAAAGTAACTGGTTTTGCACTTTCTACACGATGCGATTGGCTTAAAAGATTCGCGCCACCTTTTCATCCAATCAGAAGTAAAACCAAAGCCAATTGTGACGCGCTCGCATGCATTTTCCCGCACTTTGCGTCAGCCACATGTAATTACTTCGAGTTTTGATTGGTTCAATGTATTGTCTGTGTCCTATGTGATTGGCCAGAGTAATTACTTTGGTTTTGGTTTTACGACACTCAAACAAAAACCACTCTATTATAAAGGTCTACTACTTAACTCAAAAGCTCACCTTATATAGATAAACAGGATAGAGTAAACTGCAAAGAAGGCCATAAACTGAGCATGATCTGAGGGCATTGCATAAGAGGAATTTGGAAACACGTGATCTGCACAGAGCCTAGGATATGCCAGAGTGTGTTTTACGATCAAATTTACAACTTCATTTACTAAAATTCCAAGAAGGAATGTCATCTGCAACAAAGCAAACCATATTATTATTAAAAATACAGTTGAATAAAATATTCTTTTGTGTATAAATACCACACATTACAGTCTGTAAATGAAAATGAGAGGTACTAAACACCACAAAAAAATAACTGTCTTTAAACTTATAGAGGTTGAATGTGCAATTGTTAATATATAATTTGTCACATAACACAGCTTATTTACGAAGTTAGGCTGGTTACCAGTTAGATTTAAAACTGAGTTTAAAATTCCTTTAATTACTTTTTAAATCCCTTATGGTTTGACTCTCTTTCATTTATCATTTCTTATTTCTCTTAGCTATCCATCATGATACAGTTATAATTATCCTCATTTTATATCCAAAGAAACACTTGGTGATAGGTCCTCCAATCGTGCCATCAAAAGACTCTGGAAAGCTTCAGATGGCCAAGTCTGTTGATGTTTTTAAAGTAATTATTTAGTTTAGCATTTTTATCATGATCATAGTTAACAAAATGTCTTGTAATTTTGTATTTTAGTACGTAACATTCTCTCATTGTAATACTTTAATGAAAATTTTCAAATTTAAACTATTATTTTTATTCATTTATTTTTAGATCGTACATTGTTCACTGATGACTGCAATGTGCATTTGAATATTTTTATGGAAACTGTACACCATAAATGCATTATTTTTAACTTGTTTGTTTGTTTGTATGTTGTCAGTATAATTATTATTCGGGGACTATTATCTGATAACATCCTCGTTGATCTACATAATTATTCGCATCATACACAGGCTCGTAAAATAATTAATGTTAATTACAAGCCAGGGATACCTAACCAGATATTAAAAGTGGGAGTGGTTGTCAAGCTTGTCAGGGTAATCACCGAAAGAACACTCGTAAAGAGAGAAAATGTGCATATTTACTACATAAAATTGAAACTGCAATTTTTATCGACCAGGAATTTGACTATCTTACCGTGTGTAATTCGCGTCTGAAGATTATCAACGTTATGAAACCAACCAAGATAAAAATTGGTAGTAAACTACACCAAGCTAAAACCTTTCCAACAAAGTCCCCTGTAACGAACAAAATAGGAAAAAAAAAACGATAAATGGACGACTGTAGTAACAGCAAGCAGGGATGTGTTCATAATTACAGAGAACAAACAGAGGTGTACGCTTTGAGTGTTTTCAATAATATCACGATTAAAATTCGCGTGGAGAAAAGGGGGTCTCAGCGTTAGAACGAAATTAAAAGCCAAGAATAGTAATAACTGAGCCAGGATTACCTTCCGGATATTCAACGTGAGTCAGAGATATCGTTTTCCATTTAACATTGTTTCCAGCCAAATCAAATAAGTAGGAATTGTCCCCATTTTCACACGACCGTCTCAACGTGTCTTCCGCCATATTGAATATCCCATGGATCTCGGCGACCCGTTTAATCCATGATGCCTTGCGTAACGGAAAGGTCAAAATGGCGTCCGAATCCATGGAAATAATATGGAAATTTGTAACTTGAAAAACTTTGTCGTTCCAAGCATAATATGTCCCAGTCGAAATCTTCCGAAAATGTGATATAACTGTTAAGTCTTAAGTCCACATATAAGGAATACAATATTGGTATCAAAAGCCAAATGCAATAATGGATGTAATCAGCGAACAAGATTGCTCGACAAGGAACCCAAGACGGTCAAGTGTTAATAGCAGCAGTTCAAGAAGTGGTTCGGCGACCGACAGATGCCGCCAGGAGTTAGACGACTATGGTGTAGATTTTGATGTCAGGCCTCCAAGTGGCACCAACCATCAGGTAAGTTCATTAGAAGACCGTATTAAGTTTGATTATATCACTGAAGACTTGCTTTTCTGCACCAAACACTAAAGCAAATTTCTGCATTTACACTGTACCTAACTAAAGCTTTATTTCAACTGATCAAAAATATAACTTTCACATCACTATCAAATTAGTTTCTTCAATTATTTTGAGACTTCATCTCCCTCCTGTTCTCATCTCCTTATACAGGGCTGGGTTGTTCAAAGCAGGGTTAACGTAACCCAGGGTTAGTACAAAATTTGAATTCAGGTATGAAAGCTAAAAAGCAAATTCAGTTTAATTCTTTTTGTCTACAATTTGATGATTAAATACTCTAAATAGAAAAGAGAAAATTCGCAAGAAAAATTAATGCTCTTGATGAAAAGAAAAAGAGACGTGGGTTAATATTTAAACCTGGGTTAGCGCTAACCGGCCTTTGAACAACTCGGCCCAGCTTGACAAATCTCTGACAAATATGCTCCATTGACTGACTACAAGTAGGGTATATAGACCCAAGGGAGTGGGACTAGGGTGCTTCCTTATAAGAGGCTAATGAGGATGTGCGGCAGGATGGGGTACCATTTTCCCAACTGGATTGACATAATGGGGTCGCATTTTCAATAGAGTTTCTAGAATAGGGTCATACTTTTTCGGATTTTTGGGGGGTAAGACAGTTCTTCATATTTACAGTTAGCATACGTACCAGAATGTTTGTACTGTAGCCTGTGTAAAATACAGTGTTCTTCATTCTAATTAAAAAGTGAGTCAATTCATAAAAATAGAAAGTGACTAAGTTAGGATCACGAAAATTACATATTTGCCCCAAAGTGACTAAGATGGGGTCTATAATAATTAATTGGCCACAGAATAGACTATAATGGGGTAGGGGTGCTGAGAGGCCAGTGGCACATACCCAGCAAAAATTAACCCAAGTACCCCCCTTCCCCCCGCTCCCCAGATATAATGGTAAATTGGAGACTTCGTGAGACTGTGAGACCCCGGTTTCAAAATTTGAGACCGAGACTTAAGGGTCCCTAAGAGCGTTTTTCTCAATTCCAAGCCCGATACTTTCCTTCTGAAAATTCTAAGCCCGAGACACAAAGCGCCAAAAATTTCGAGATGATGGTACAAAAAAAGCCTAATAAAATGGCCGAAAATGCTGGAATGAAAGCTAGCACAGTGGAAGCCCACCAATTTACTGCTTTGTCTTGTATTACTGTTGTAATGTACGGGCTCATTTCGATAAGCTGTACCCATGAACCCTGAAAAATTTGTTTAACAAAGACAAAAAAACGACAAATCCAAGACTCCAAGACCCGTTTGCAAAAAAAATTGTGACTGCTCAACGCAAAGATTACCCAAAAATGGGCTTAATGATACCCATCAAAAACGCTTGCAATATTTTGAGAATGGGCCAAAATTTTGCAAGACCCACGTTATTCAAGGTACCATCCTATACCCCTGCAAGTCATCTATTTGTACATTTGCTAGTAGTAACAGCTGTACTACATGCGTTTTCCGAAAAAGTAAAAGAGATAGAAATAGCCAATTATGGTCCTGCTCATTCACCAACAAGAACTTGTTGGATAACGTTCAGAGGTCTGTTTAACAGCTGCCAGCTGCCTGAGAATATTTAGTGTTAATGCATGTATGGAATTAAATGTTTGATTGAGGTTGTTTTTTAATTTTTGCTAACATTTGCCATGTATACACTCAGGAATTTTATTGCATGCCATTAATGCAGGTCACATTCCACTTGCAGTGAGTGCAGGTCATTGCTCTTTTGATTCATTGTTTTAATAGTCACGCACAGTTTTCCCTCATAAACGAAAACTCTTTTGCTTTTATATTTGCGATTACATGTAGGGTGAAAAGACTCATTTTTTTTCCTTTTCGTTTATCTCTGGAACAGGTCCTATCTGGGGCATGTCTCTGACATATAGAATGTGACCTGTATTTAAATTGCCAAAAATCAAAAATTACTTTGCTGTTGTTTCTCAAATTGAAGAGTCATGAGACTTGTCCCTTGAGACAAGATTCTCATCTCTCAAGACACTTGCTTGTCTCTAAAGACAAAACTCTTATCTGGTTAGAGGTTGGTAATTTTCTCCTGTCCAGTTTTGTAACTTCAAACCAATCACTACATGAACAACTTTACTTTTTTTCAGCAACCAGGGAAACATTTAAGTATAGACACAAGATTTTCAGAGCTCAGCCTTGGTAAGACAACAGGTTTGACTTGACCAATAGTATAGACTATACCACTGTTACTTATAATAAAAAAATTCCCTTTAAAGAAGCATTTGAAGCATTTAGGTAATTCAATAAGAGATCAATCAATCAGTCAGACATTCCATCAAAGAGTCTGATGGTCCCACGGAAAATTCAGCGGGTGTTGAGAAACTTTCAGTGTTAGCATTTTAGCGTTGTTTAAATCTGGTGATATTGGCAAGGTATGAAAGCAGTCAAAAATTATCAAAGGCTCACCAAAATGCCAAGACACTTGTTTGAAAAATCCAAGTTGTTGTGGCAAAAAGTTACAGTGCAAACACTTAGTGGCTTGTTACAAAAGTTAAATGCTTCCTAGATATTTTGACCAGATCTTAATGAGACCTCATGATTATTTCCTTGGTGCCATATCCGGTCCACCAATAGCCTGCGAGCAAGCTCTCCTATTTGGGCAAGCGAAGCGAGCCTCGCGAGAACGCGCGAGCGTGGGGCCGAGGAAAAGAGAGCTTGCAACCATCTCTCATAAATTTTCATTTCCACCCCGGAAACCCCGGGACTCCGCAAAGCGTGAAAATTGTCACCGCAAACGTGCGTCAGATTAGAAAAGTGACAACCGTCTGTCAAGTAAGTTTAGACAGCCGAGGGCGCATAGAATTATTTATTTATAAATCGCTTTCGCGACAGCATTAAAGCAATGTTGTTAGTATCACTGATATGTTTTTTTTTTTTTTCACGGGGACATCGAACTTCAAAGTGTCTGCTCGGATAAGAACTCACTACTTTTATTCTCGTTTCGTTTACTTTTGAAAGGTCGTCCATACTGCAGCGTAGAAATCTACTCCCCATCGCAATGACCAACAAAAACATCATATATTTGTCCGTCTGGAACTGGAGAATAGCGTTTCCGGCACTTGGTTCTCGTAAGGTTTATTCCAGTTGCTTCCAACTCTTTCCCTTTTCCTTCTTTACGATCAAGCTACACAGCTACACTGTCAAGTACACGTTTCTGAATTTTTCTACCCAGTAGAATTCAATCAGGTGAAGAAACCGATGTTGGAAGACAGCGCTTTAATCACTCTTCACTTTCATTCTCCGGGTTTTCAGAACTAAACAAGGCGCTTGACACAAATGAATACAACTGATGAAGAGTTTTCATTTTCCTTCTACAAGAACTACAAACTCGGTCCGACTTATCCTCAGCACACAATAATATTGTCTCTTTGTGAGAATTTAATTACAACAAACGAGCCCGTCTGCATTGAGGGCTGAAACAAGTTCTCGGTACCAATCTGATCCCCTGAGAACCAAATTTGACACACAGGCGAAGCGGGTGCCAGCTTGGCCTGTTATCAATCAACTTTGATTTCCGGAACGTCATTTTTCAGCCAATGGTATTTCCCTTCGTCTGGGCGAAGTACAAATGAAAATTTGTAAGGGATGGTTGCAAGCTCTCCTTTCCTCTGCCCCTCGCGGCTTCGCCGCTCGCTCGCGCATTCTCGCGAGACTCGTTTCACTCGCCCAAATAGGAGAGCTTGCTCGCAGGCTAGTCCACCAACCAAATTCCCCAAGAATTTTTTTGGAAGATGTTAAGTCTTTATGGTTACCAAAGTTAAAAGTGCATTCCGGGTAATAACTATCCAAAGCTTACTTGTGTTCACTGTAAGTATTGCATTCACAAATTGATTTTTCTAGCTCGAATTGTTAAATAATGTGTCTTTTTTACTTCCTTTCTATTGATGCAAAAGTTAATGTACTATTGTCAATTGTAGGGTGTATGTTTTCAACATTATATCATGGGGGCATTGCATTGTAAAATAATAATAATACTATTAATAATAATAATAATATGTGGCCAGCAAGTGGAGAGCAAATGCAGATTGTGTTCCCAACATGAAGAGACAGTGGACCATATTGTATCTGGATGTGAGGTATTAGCCAAAACAGAGTACATCTCCAGGCACAATAATGCTGCAGCATATCTCCATTGGAGCATATGTAAAGATCATGATATAGAGATTGCAGACAAATGGTACGAACACGAACCAGAGACCGTGATACACAATAAAGATAACAACATCACCATCATGTGGGACATGCCAGTCAATACTGATAGAACTATAACAGCGAACAGACCAGATATCATCGTTAAAGATTCAGTGAATTCCACCTGCAAACTTATTGATATGACTGTTCCATCAGATAGAAACATCGCACTGAAGGAAACTGAAAAAAAATGCAAGTACAAAGACCTAGAACTAGAAATACAGAGAATGTGGCATATGAAAACTGTAGTGATCCCTGTGGTTGTTGGTGCGCTTGGTACAGTGAAGAAGGGTATGGTAGAAAACATCAAGAAAGTATCAGAGAGAGCTAGTATGACAGAGATTCAAAAGATCTGCATGCTGGGATCTGCACGAATCCTTAGAAAGGTGCTCAGTGTATGAACAGAATGATTGACTTGAGTGACTGACGCTCTAGGTGCATGGTTTACGCCCGGCTGATGCGCAAAAAGAACACCAGCAAAGACTGTGATAATAGAGATAATAATAATAATAATAATAAGATGATATGGATTCTTCTTTGGCTTCTCTTGGAGAATGCACAGAGATAGTTTGCATGAATCTTTGTTGCGGAGAGAAAAATAGACAGTTTTATGACATAACTGTCTAGTAATTTACTTATTACTGTTTTTTCCTTGTTTAGAAGACTCCTCATTTGTTGCTGAAAGTGAACGAGAACAACATAGATATGGTGCAAGTAGATCCACTTCTAGGAACAAGAATAATCTGAGCAGGGTACAGGTTCCAAAAGGGAATTTTTATATCAGTTCACCATTCAAACAAGGCCCAGAAAAAGATACTAAAGGACCAATAATGGTAGGTCAGTGTGACTTAAGAGTACTCTTTCATTCAGCTGTATGTTCGTTCTTTTGTTCGTTCATCCATTGATTCTTTCATTCATTCATTCCTTCATTCAATCATTCATTCATTCATTCTTTCTTTCTTTAATTCTTCTGTTCGTTCGTTCACTCATTTATTTGTTCATTCGTTCCTTCATCTGTCCTTCTATCCATTTCTTGTTCTTTCATTCATTCAGATGACCTCAGCGGAGCTAGTCACCTTGCCATCCAGTTGTCTCCTCAGTTAATATAAATAACACACTGTATGGTACAGTGTAGGTAATAATGTATATAGTGTGTCAAACATGAAGCACAGTTCAAGGCGTTCCAGCAGTGCTGCTCTAGCAGCATGTGGTAGCCTCTGGCACCTTAATTTTGCTTTCAGTAATTAAGAAGTAATTTTTTGTCTCTTGAAATTACATTTGTATATGTTGGTCACCCTGGATTTCATTGGTAGACAGCACTGGGCTCCCTTCAATATTATTTTTTCTTAGAGCACAGCCTTGGCTTCTGGAATCCCCCCTTTTTCTCTTTTTTTGTTTGAGCACTTGGCACTCTAGGTTTCAGATGATAAGGTACTAACCACTTCAGACAGTCATGTTGGAGCTCAGGTCACCCTTTCAAAATGGCTGGTTTCACCCCTTCATGAAAGTTCTACATGTAGTAGTCTACACTTTCTGCAGTTTGTGTCTTTGAAACACCACACACAACTTTTTGATTTATCATAGTATAGACTTATTGTCGTTCGTTATATTTTAGAATTTGTTCTGAGCTCTGTTGTGGTGGAATAAATCAATAGAAATGCATGATTATTCATCCTAGAACCTCAAAGCAATTTCTTCTATTTTATTACCCCACGACTCGGAGCCCAAAGTGGTTTTGAAATATCAGAATACTTTGGTCTATTTACCAGGAAGTACAGTGAAACCTAGCAGATTTGAGTGGACACCCACAGGACCTTTGCTGGTGTCCACTTAACAGCGGTATGACTGCTAAATACAGGCTGCTTGTTACTGGAAAGAAAAACATTTAAAACAAACTGAGCCATTTGTCCACTTTATATGGCATTCGCCTTATTCAGGTTTCACTGTATGATATTTCTGTCTCAGTCTCCAATGGTTTCTTGGTATGTCTCCTTATCTGAGTATAACCTGTATCTCTCAATTAAATGATTTGTTGTGTTTAGGTTGTAGACCCAAGCCATCAGTTAAAACAGCAAACTATGGCAGGTGTTTTGAAAGTGAAGAGGCAGCTGGAGAGTGAAAAAAGAGCAAGACATTTTAGACTGCATCACTCACAATTACAAAGGGGTAACCTCAGACCACTTGGTAGGCCTGTGACAGCATCTGGTCCAGCCATGAGCCAGTGTAAAGGCATTGTAGCTGGTAAGCCTGTGCACTGCATGTCTACATTTGTGTGCGTCACATTTTAAACAAACCAGCTTGAACTGAAGAAAGCATATTTTCCTGGTCGTAGAATCTCGAGTACTATACACCTGTACAAACACTTCCATTCTATATGGCTGGGAGGGAGAAGGGTTATTGCAAGGTGTACGTATCCATTTCCTGTAGAAGCCACGGTGGTGCAGAATCGCATGCAAATTATCGTGGCACCCGACTATAACAGACTCCAAGGGGACATGTCATAGTGCCTGTATTAAGTGGGCTCTCAGACAAAACGTCGCGGGCACTTTGTTTTAACGATTCGTAGATTCAAAGGAGCAATAACTAAAAGCAAAAAGCCGAGGAAGTGAAACTTGTGTCGTAGGAGGCAGAAAACTTTATTAAACGACTACAGTGTAGTGAGAGGGTCAAACATCGGAAGATAGACTGGCTGATCAAAATCCAACACGTCACGCTAATTTGCTACCTTTTTTAGTTATATAATCGTATTAACCCGTAGAATTCTTTCAATGTTTACAATCAGCACATAATTAAAATAGACAGTGCGCCGCTGCACATCGTAAAACGGGGTTGACGATATATTAGAGTCTGTGACTCGGGACACGGAAAAGTGTCGTTTGTCCCTATTAACCGGTGTCCATATTAAGCAGGCTGATTTTAGAGAAAGATATGAGCTTTTCGTCGGGACAAACGAAACTGTGCTTGATGTACGCGTGTCCGTAGAGCGGGGTTGCACTGTGCTTGTACACATTACAGAAGTTACAGTTGTATTTATTAACGGTTTCTCTCCCACAGGTTCAAGAAGTTACCACGGCTTTACCAGACAGCGTACAAAATCTTCACAACCCGACGGCGATTGTCACCTCTCCAACTCGAATAATTCGATGTTTGGTTTGGCAAGGCCCGATAGTCCTCATCAGAAGTTGCGTCCAGAGAGTACCTTCCACAAAACTTCGTCTGCGTCTTCTGCCGATCCAGCTAACGATGACAGCGATGGAAGTTTTTCAGAAGACGAAAGTGAAGACAGTGTTGACGTTGAAATCCAAGTACCTTATGATGAGGGTTTCACACACTACTCGACGTCTAGAAATGAAAGTAACTCAAAGCTTACCAGTACTTGTAAGCCCTATATTGATCCTGCTAATAGCAATAGGCCACGCCCAGATGATGATAGTGATAAGGAAGAGGGTCACTGGGCAAGACAAACAAACCAGTCTGTTAGTTGCCAAAATAATAAGGGCTGTGGGAATGGGACCAACAAAGAACAAATGAAAAACAGCAGGAGTTCTCAGGGAAAACAGGCGCGTTTTGGGAGTTGTGAACATGAAGAAAATAGATGCTCAAGCGTTGATCGAAACGTCACAAGCGATCTGGTAGATTGTCTGAACATTTCAGCTTCAAATAAATCGACTCCGAAAATTAAAAACAGCAAGAAAAAGGAAAGGGGTCGTCTTGACTGTAGAAAATCAGAGAATCGTGAAATTAGGGAGTCTCTTAGTAGTTGTTCTGAACTAGGGAGTGATTACAAAATAATCGATGTCCACATCGTGGTTTCAGAGAGACAACATGCGACAACAGAAGGACAGCATGTGACAGCTGTTGGAACACATGCGACAAGAGATCAACGCAATGCGTTGATATGGGAACCTGAAGACAAGAAAACGTCGAAAGAACACGTGATAACAGACCGACAAAGTTCGGCAAAAGAAAGGCAAAATGGGACGACAGAGAGCTTTGGTGAAAATGAAGGAAAACTGATTCATGGTTTTAGGAACGATTTTGTTAAGGTCGAAGATATTGATGACAAGTTGGAAATCGAGGCCCTAGATTCTGACCGAATACCTTCAGCAGATATTTTCAGAGTACTTGATAATCTGAACCTGAATACTTCCACGATGAAGCCTCCAACTGCTGGTAGTAGGTTCAGAAGTAGAAGAGTGCAGTCTGCTGGGCATGCTAGAACTAAACGTGACTCGCTTTTGATGAAAAGAGGCAAGCGACCTACTTCAGCAAAAAAAGCTGATGAGAAAAATAGCCAAAAGAACAGTTCTTCGGAAAATGATATTTCCCCATTAACCTTTGGAAGAGCGTCGAGTTTGAAACCAGATGCGAGGGAAAAAATCCCAGGTTATTTTACTAAGGAGTATCAAAAAATATTAAAAGAGAAGGATGCATATGGCAAACAGATGGGTGAAGTGGATATCGGCGCAGCTCCTTCTAACGGCCTCTGTATGGCTCTGGTACATGAAGCCAAGGATTTAGCAGAAGGTACATGTAGAAGTGACTTCGTTCATAATGAAAACGGCGTAAAAAGTTTGGAAACCAGCTCAAGCTGCACTGGAAAAGAAGTCGGAAATATTTCAGAGATGCCAAATACTGAACGGACTACCCTAAACCAGACTGACTTCGTGGGCCATGATGAAGATTTAGAAGGGATAAACAGTTCTGTGAACTCTGCCTCATCCGGGGTGTTCGTGACAGTGAATAATAACAGAGAACTGGGGAGTGCTAAAGATGCAGAAGATAGTAGTTCTGGTGTGGAATCAATGTCTAGTGTTACTGAATGTTCTTCCTTTAAACGCGTTGGCGTTGCTACATGCAGGAATAACAGCAGTCAATACATTCCACGGGGTTACAGAAACGAAAATAGCGGTGAAGATGAGAATGATCTGGATTTAAAGAGCACCGTAAATGATGATGATAGCGCCGGTGGAGAAAGCATGGTTGATGAAAATGATGGTTTTAGAGACAATTGCGATGAAAATGCCAGTAATTTGGAGGTGGTAGCTAAGCCGAAACCTCTCTCCGAGTCAAGGTACAGCTCTATGTATGCAAACGACGTTGATACCGAATATTTCAGTTTACATTTTACTTATTTCTGTTTCAAAATTAAACCCTCAATGTCATTGATTTATTTTCGGGTAATCACTTTTGGTCGGTTAAGGAGGTTGTGGTTGGAGGTTAACCCTTTAAGCCCCAATAGTGACCAGCAGGCAATTTCTCCTAACAATCAATACTGGGCGATAAATTAGACAGGTCATGACTCGTACCCAGATCTCTTGTTGACGAAGCCGAAGGCGAGATCTGGTCAAATCCGATTTGTATACAGAATCGCCTGTCATTAATGTGATAGGCGATGAAAGAGCACATACTCGAAATGAATCCTCAATTTTAGACGTGTTAAACAACCAATTTGATAGAGCAGTGAATTTTTTTCCAACAAAACGTGGTTACACGTAGACAACACTCACGTCATTCGCTCACAATCTAGCCAGTCAAAAAGTGTAATTTTCTTACATGGACAGATCTCGCCTTCGGCGTCGTAAACAACAGATGGGTACGATATTAGTCATGAGAATGAATGAAATGATCACTAAAGATGAAATGTCATCACGATGTTGAACAAATTCTCTCAAGCAGTACCATTAAAAATGTGTGAAAAACAGTGTGCAGAAAGTGCATGTTGATATTGGGGCTTCAAGGGAGGGTTAACGGAGGGTGGGCGAGTAGAAGCTAACGGAAAGACTGATGACAATAGCGTTTATTATATGGCTGAATCCGCGAGCGTGCAAGATGAAGCGAAACCTGCATTCTAGTTGGCTACACGAGCGGTTAAGATGGGCCTATCTTGCCTGCTCGGGATTCCCCGCGTTGGTCCCGCAAGCAAAAATTCTCTTTGGCCATATATTAAATCCTTTATTGACCAGGCGTGTTCGGTCAAGATGGCTGGATAGAGAGATTTTCGTATGACCTTGAAAAATGGTTTGGGAAGTGTTCGTTATTTGTTTGTCAGCCAATGGATGAAACTATCAAAACATGGCCTATTCGTTTTCCGGCCAAAGAAAACCCTAATATGGAAAAGGCATTGTTCGATTGGCCAATCGTGTTGCAGTATCACGTCAAAGCGAAGTACCGATTGATTTCTAGAAAGTTCTCGGGCATGAAGTTTTTTCACCCTAGCGTTCGCTTTACCAAGCAATAGCCACGCGCGTTTGTATCCGTTCGATAAACCAATCAAATCGCCCTATTTCCGTTCGTTTGTTGTGTCTGTTTTGTTCGCGCGTTTTCATTTCAAGGTCATGCGAAAATCGCTCTATTGGCCTCGTTGTGTTTTGCGTTTCTATTGACTTCAACTTCGTCGTGGTTGATAAAAATGCAAGAAAGTACTTGGCCAATATCCAGTCATCTTGACCTCTCGCTTGCTCAGTAACGCATATAAATCGCCAAAGGTTCTATGATTGTAAGTTTGTTGGTTGAAGGGTTCAATCTGCTGTACATACTAGAAATGGTTAGAAAAACGTTCCTTTGAGCAAATCCAGTCGCCTTTTAAACAGACAGGAGACCAGTTCAGCAAAATCGAGAATCTTGTGAGGGAAAAGAACCTTAATAATATCTTGGAAAGTGATTTCGTCTCATTAGCATGTGGGAGAACGTGAAATTTGAAGAAAATGCGAGGGAAAAAACAGATTACTTTACTAAGGGGTATCAAAGCACACTTGAAGAGGAAAATGGGAACTTTGATTTGAGTACATGGCGATCAGCAAGTGTTTTCCACCAGTGAGGCAAGCTTGACAATCCGTAACTGAAGTAACTTAACTCTTCGTTTTCTAGATACCTAACACAGAAGAAGCAGATTGCGCCCTTTCCACCTGTCTGCTTCCGTATCAATGCAAGGCCCCCTGAAGGGCGTTTGTATTATTTTGCCTATGGTCCTGATATGAACCCTAACAGGTTGGTACACCAATCTTATTGTATGCTACCTGGTTAGCTCCGGAATTGGATAAGCGTCGTTCTGCCAAGCGGGAGGCCGCTGGTTCAAACCCTCACTACACTAACACTCAGTGTCTTTCAATAACTGAGGAGAAACTGTTGCCTTTGTAAAGACATTAGCCAATTTTATAGACTTTCTTCCAGTCTTCTCGGATAAGAACAACAAACCATAGGCCCCGTCTCACAACCCTTGCAGATATAAGTTCTGTGGACTGTCAAATAACCCACACACTGTTCGTAAAGAGTAGGGGACCCCGACCCTATGGTGGTCTATCTCTCATCGGGGAAGGGACTGTAATTGGCCCGCAGTAATTAGCTCCACGCGCTGGTGCGGTGTCACTGCCAAGGGTGGGAGAACCTGAGGAAACAATAAAAATACCTGTGAAATAACTACAAGTACTGTTTAGAATATTTCCAGAATATTTTTAATGGCGAAAGTTCGAATAAAGCAATTTTTATCTTGCCTAGGATCATTAGAATTCTCTCAAATTTCCGTTCAAACAATTGTGCAGGCATACTTGCTAACGAGGTTTCCTTAAATAGCATTGTCAAATTAGTCCTGCTTCTGTCCTAGTCGTAATTAGCCGAATTTTTGACGCAGAGTTTTTTTCACAGAGTTTATGTACTGGTATGACCAGGCCACTATTAGTGTATTTCGTTTGAATTACAATTAGTCCTAACACATTGTTTTAAAGAGGTGGGTGGTTTAATTCTTTACTGCTTTCTTCTGTTAAAGGATGACTATATACTTGCGACGAGAGCCCAAGACGCGACTGTGGGGGATTCTGTTCGGGTTCCAACTCTGCTTTAACAAGCGAGGTGAGAATTTCTTTTTTATAGAAATGTTAAAATGAAGAGCGCTGGATAGGAGGGGGAAAATTGCCCCTTTCCTTAATTTGTAGCATGCTAATACAACCGTCTCTCTTTGCCGCTAAGGGCCGTTTCGTGAAACGTCCCTAGCGGCAAAGTGCGAGGAGAGACTGCTGTATTCGCAGGCTACAGCTGTATTTAAATTGTTATTAAGCACATACTAAAGCTTAGTTTTTTTGCCGTATGGTAAAGTTTTGTTATGACCATTTTGATCAAAATCTGTTACGCTCGTTGGCAGGTACTTGTGAGGAGGCTGGTGGTTTCCCAAACATACAGTTTAATCCAGAACACTCTGTTGAAGGATGTGTGTATGTCATTACAAGTACGGACCTGGCTATGTTGGATAATTGTATGGGTTATCCTAAGGTTAGTGACTAATTGACAAAATTGCAGAAAATATCATCTAAACTAAAACGACCGCAAAGACTCCCGAAATGCATCTCCAACCTTTGTTCATTTCTTTTCTGGGATGTAGGGGTTGAAGGGGGTGTGTGTGTGTGTGGGGGGGGGGGGGGGGGGGGGGGGATTTGAATAAGCAAAAGACCGCGTAGGTACGTACCTAGATAACTGATTAAAGTGCAGGTTGCGCGCGCGATGTATGATTTCCCAGGGCAACGTCAAGTTGTCGATGGTGTGTTTGTCATTATTTCCTTCAACCATGTATAATAAAATAATTCTAAGATTCGTTTTTGTGATATCCGGAATTATCAAGGTCCGGGTAAGTGTTATTGGCCAAGGCTTATGGAGATGGTGATCTGAACATAGGCTAAACAGACGTTGTCTAAAACTCAAGTGTTCAAAGATTTATGATTGATATAAGTAAAAAACTTAAATGGTGCAGTTTTGGTGAGTCTTTTACCATAAAGTCGTTGCTTTAGAAAACTAGAATTCGTCATTTTTAACTCGTGGGTACGCGCGAGCGTACCACGAGTTATTGCAGGGACAGGGATATGCAAATGAGTCACTCGCTCACTCGTAGTAGACGCACTTCGTAATTAATCGGGTCCGAACTCGAGAGCGCGAAGATCTATCGTTTCCAAAGAAGCACGCGCTCGCCAAAGTTCGGTGGCATCAAATTCCTCGCTAAGAGCGTGCATCGTGCGCTACAGCACGGTTAGAGGATAGAGGTCTTACCAAGTTTAAGAAACGCAGGAATCTTTCAGATTAGTTCGATTCAAGGGCCTTTGACTCGTCTAGGCGTTAAACTTGACGTGAAGATGAGCATTTGCTCTTCGACTCCTTCAACTTCGACGCTGGCTTGATCTCCTACCTTGTAGTAATGTAGTAGGTTATGTGTATGAATGAATGTATGGTAAATAACTACTTCTTCTTTATAAGGACTCCCCAAGATCACAGGGGGAAATGGATGTGATTTTGAGCGTTAGTTTTAAAATAACAGCGGAAATCGAGATAAGAAAACATAAGCTTATGTTTTGCGTCCTACTTAGCGGAGGAGTTGTGTCGGCTTTGTATCGCATGTGCTCTTTCATTGCCATGAAATGTGTTTGCATTGTTTTTTACTGTCAGTAACCTGGTTTCAATTAGCCTTAATTTCATCCGATTGCTTCGAGTCGTTTTTTCAATCGGTCAAGTATGGCTCGATCGTTTGCCGGCGGAAGTTCCATGGAAAAGGCATTAAATTTGAGACTTTTCACCAAATCATGTAATCATCCTCCATTGCGTAGTGGCTATGTGAGGTCGGGTCAACTCGAAGGTACCGGGTTCAAATTCTGCTAACGACCTTCTTTTTCCCTTCTTCCTTTTTTTTTTCTTTTTTGTTTTGTTTTGTTTGCTTATTTGTTTTGCTGTTTTCTTTTTCTTTTTTTGTTTTTAAATATATACCTAAATAACTGTTAATAAAGTGCAATAAACAGCAAGAAAAGTATTGTCTTTCCGGAACAGGGAAAGTATATTTATAATCTGAATTTCGATCATTTCCTAAAATTTACTGTGGGAAAACCAGGGGTGATATCTAATGTATTATTTTCTAAACAACGTACCCACGAGTTGACGATAGTCTTTCTTTGATTCATAACGTGATAACACGAATCAGCCAGTCAATGACGGGGATGTAGCGAAGCAAATGGGTCGTGGACCTGTTGTACGTTCTAGAAAAGATGAAAGCGAACAAGCAAAAGAGGAGGGGGAAATCTGGAAAGGGGTGGAACAAGACCATGACTTTTTTTATGCCCTAACTCGACACCAATGAAAGTCAGAGAAGCGATGAGAATTCGCTTGACTTATTTTTCAGTTAAAGTAATGAACGTACGTTGAAAAAATATTTGGACTTGCTTTTAACTGTTTTTGTCATCTCCTTATAGCATTACACTCGTGCAGTATTTCCTGTTTGGATGCTCAATAGTACCAGTCCCTCTCAACATGGCGTAGCACAGTTCTGTGTGCCAGCGGTTTTGTACGTTGCTCAGAACGAGTGGGTCACGGACGGTAAGGGGCTTGTTTTGAGTCTATTGTACTTCTCTATATTTGTTTAACTTTTGTTTATTTGTTTGTTTTCTATTAGAAAGTCTCCAAGTCATCAAAAAATGCTTACCTGCTTTTCTCTTGCCAGTGTAATTTGTAGCCCTTTTTCCTGAAAACCCATAATACGAGAGGCTGTGAAATGTTGCAAAAAATAATTCCATTTTTTGTTTGTTTCTTTTAGAATTTCAAGTCTTGTGCCTGAAACTCTCATTAACCTTGTCTTATTTTTTGATACTGAAGAGCTGGTCGGTCAGACCGATCATTTTAAAATGAAATAGGTTTTCTCGAGAGTTTTTGCTAAAAACCCCCATTGCTACGCATACTACTTAGGAAAAGACAGGTGTGAGTAGTGAATCATAGTAGTACCCTAACCTCGTATTGGTTTCTGGCAATACTGAAACTCTCGTCACGAATGGATGTGTCTGGCCTGCTAGTTCTAAAACAATGTTAAGCGCCGGAATCCCCCCCGCCCCCTCCCACGGAAAACCTTGGTGCGGTTTTAAAAAATAAATAATAATAATAATGATAATAAAATAACCCTCCGAGTAGTCATTTCTTGTGTTTGTTCTCTTTGGCAGTCGAGAAAGCTGAAAAGCTGAACTTTCCGTTATAACTATTATTTTGCTGTTCATTAGGGTTTAACTTCACTATTCAAGTAAAGCCTATGGAAAACAGCCCTGTCTTCTCTTTTTATTAGTCGAGTTTTTATTTTTACATTTCAATTCATTTGTTATTTTATGCAGATTCCTCTCAAAAGTTGGACTGCAGTTACAGTGTGAGTCAATGTATGAAAGCTTCTGACATCCTGACACCAAACTACGTCGAGTTCCTTTCCAACCAAGCCACCAGCTAACAAACACTTGGTAGCTAGAACAGCGCCCGCCTGGCGGGATCGCCACGTCAGCGCCGCATTGAAAGTTTGCACATCAGCGCCGAGAATGGGGAGAGACGCTTTGAACTCCCGCCTGCCCGAAGACTAGTGTTTTGAATGTTTTGCTCACTGTACAGACGGAAATGTTTGGTTGGGTATGAACAGAAACACGTCAATCAAATGCTACTTGGGAGCTCACACGTCTCCCATGGTAAACGAAGCAAACCGTAACATTTCTAAACTGCACGGTTGTTCCACTACAACTGCAACATAGCCATTTCGCTAAAACGTTCATAATTTCGGGCTCTGTAAGTGAATTTGGCTGACAAATTATGCTACCTTTATCTGTGTAGTTTTATGACAGAGTATTGGTGTCAACTAAGGGCCTGTTTACATGGAGGTGGGGGACCCCAGATAGGTGAGGTAACATGTGGTGGGTCACCCCACCTATCTTGTAAACGTCATAAAATTAAAATGAGAGATTATATTGAAAGGCAGGTTACTCCACCTAAGCGGGTTACCTCACCTAGCAGGGGTCCCCCACCTCCATGTAAACAGGCCCTTTTGCAGGACATCAGTCACGTGGTGCAAAACCTCCAAGCTGGTATGCGAGAAACGCAACTTGGACAAGGCAAACAAAGACTTCACATCACTTGAAATGATAACTTCTTTTAGTTGTCTTGACCCTTCCTTTCTTTGTCGGTTTGTACCACGTGACCTGTGATATGACAGCGTAAAAAGTCATGTTGTAGGTACTAAGCTCTGATACAAACAATGATTTTAGAAGGAATAACAACTCATAGCACTCAATCTCAGTGCTTGAACGTTACGTCGAATCTTTCTCCAAGGGGTAAAGGTTATTTATGGATTATCAAAAACGGCGCTCTAAAAGAAATTAAGAAATCTATACAGAAATAATTGTACTACAAAACAAGCAGTGTTTGTAAAAGTCTTTAGAGCATAGACAAAGCCCTTTTTCTTGTTTTTTATGTATTTATTTATTTTTGAATATGAAATTATGTATTTTCTTAAAACCTGGAATAAAAAGTGTTCTTATTTAACAGACTGTTTATTAATATTGTTATTGCTGTTGTTGATGTTGTTGGTTTTTACTCGTTATATTCGTTTTATTACGTTCCTTCATATTTATGACAACTTACGAAAATTGACAGTGGAAGAGAGTAGACGGCAAACCTTTTGTGACACGCTTGACAATGATTACGCTTAAAAGCATTTTCTACCAAACTACCCCTTTCTTTCAAAATACCAGGGGCCCGATTCTCGAAAGTCCTGGTAACTTTTCGGGCCCGAAATTTAATATTCAAATCAAAATCTGAGGAATAAAAGCGCAGGTTCTAACTGACAAAACAGGCCATTTTGTTTTGTTAACTGATAGTTTTATCATGTTTTTTTGCAAAACTTCAAAACCTGTATCTGGTAGGTAAACAACAACAGCTTTCCGGGAAAGTTAACTATCAGGACTTTCAAAAAAAGGGCCCCTGAACACAGTAATGTTACGCAAGAGAATCACAGCAAAAAGTAATAGCTCTGTCAAATTTGTCTCACGCACACTTAATGCCGTCCTCTTCTTTCTGCTGTCCTGTTGCGTAAGCTCATTAATGTTGTGAAGAATAAAGTTTCTTTTGGCTGGGTTAACAGATATTTTTCTTTTATTATCTTATTGCCTTCTTTAATCATCGTACTCTAATACAAATTTTTTTCCCATTATTGATTGATTACTGAAAATTGACTACTATCAACTGTCCTTTTTTCTCCTTTCCGTTTGGGCTGGGAATTTTTATACACTAACGACGTGCGCTGAGCTGGAAAACATATTATTGCCAATAATAATGACCAGTTCTCTCATTTGACTTTTAAGCACTGCCATTTCACGACTGAGGTCCTGGTACCGAGCTGGGCTGCCAAGCTTATTCCCATGAAGGAACTGGGGCGGAAATGAAGAAGTACCGTTTAAGTAGGCTTCCTATTGTGAGAAATAGAGAAAATAAGCTAAAATAGTGATAACTGATAAGATCTTAAAGTTATTAAGATGGCATACGATGATTTGGAATTTTCACAGCAGTCGTTCATCTTTTTCACTTCTTGAGAGGGGACTCATTTAAAGGAATTAAAATGCCTGTTGATAAATCATATTTACAATACATCGAGGGACAAGAAAAGTCTTAACCTGGATTAAAAACTGGAGCGTCGTGAGCCTGAAACCAACGGGCAAAGCGTGGGAAAGACACGATTTAATTTGGTGTAACATGTCATTGGCGCATCTCTTGTTTGTATTATTTAGACATTGAGTTTCTAGACAATGATGTGAGCCTATAACGTGTCATAGCAATAAACAGATTTTTGCCCCATTACTGGTCATGTGACGGTTTCAAGGAAATTTGCTTTTAGCCTTTTTTTCATAGGTACGCAAATGAGACAAAATTTGAAAACAGTTTCCAGATTACGTGGTCTCGCTCTTAAAACTGGAAAACAAACGATCAAAGTCGAAGAGGAGTCCTAAAAACTACTTTAAGCGCCAGTTGACACTGGCATTGAAGGAGTTCTTAACTGAAGTTTAAGCTTTGGGATATGAATTACTTACCGCCACATCCATACCAATAATGAGACCTGACAAGAGGCGAACACCATCCTTCAAGCACAGATCAGACTGTGGACCAGTCATGACACTTGGAATTTGACTAAACAATAAAGAGTAGATTTTGATATGATTCAAGTCATAAGTCAACCTCTGCAATACCTGAAGGAGAATAAAGATCCATGATCAGTAATCTCTACTATACTACTATACCTTCGTAAGTTTAGGTGGAATGTGATCGTTCGGCCGAGCAAAGCCCTGAATAGGACTGTTGTTAACAGTGATCGTGACTGACGTTTTGGACAACCTGTCCAGTAGTCGTCTTCAGATTCAAAGTGAGTTGTATCAGGTCATTTGATGGCATTAATCTCTGGTTATTGACCGCTTTGGTCAATTAATTTGCAATGTTATTGGTCGTCTGTCAAGTAAGCCGTGGTGTTATTGGTTGTGACTGAAGACTCTAAATGTGATTGGTGCGTTTCACGGATCTATCTTCTGTCAAAGTTATAAGGTGCCTTAACCGACGCTTCCACTGTTTTACTTAGCAACTTTGAGGTATCTTTCATTGTCTTAAAACACTGCACTCACCGTCACTCCTGAAGAGGCTGAAATGTAGGAGCTTCCCATTGATCTGTTGAAAGGGATAGATGCCTGGGATGAAAAATACAGCACACTGTAAGTTAGTGATCGGAGACTAGCGAAAGTATCCTAGTAGAAAGTATCCCACTGCAATCCAACTGAAACAAAATTTAGTACTGAGCAAAAGAGAAGAAAAATATATTAGATTTTCCGCAAACATCTGATAGCCTGCAAGTACACGATCTTGGCCTGGCTTTTGCAACTGATGATCCGATCAAATGGTAAAACTTGACGATAGTTATAATTTGAGGCAAGAAGAAAATTTACATGAGCTACTAGCTATAGGCTATAGCTCATAGCTGGTGTAAATTTTCTTGATTCGTGCCCTCAAAATAGAACTATCCAAGTTTTTGTACTTGTTTATTTATTATATGCATACTGAGAAATACTCACCAAAAATCTGTGTCGTAAATTTTCATACGCAAATGAGTTCTAGCCAATCAGAGGAGCGAACGATGGTTTTCACGAGTGAAAAAAAGTGATACGACCAATCAGAGGCGACAAAGGTGTGTGAGTTTCGCGCCAAAATTCCCCCCTTTATAGGCGCTTGCAGCTTGCAGCGCCGCTTCGCAGACATTTTCCTCGAAGAGTTTTTCTCGTAAAAAAAGGGAAAAACATCTCGGAAATTGGAGTTTGTTCAGAAGTTTGTTTCACTGTCGATGAAGAAAACTGTACAGAGCCGGCTAGACAATAGCAGAAGGGAAAAACAGAACGATACGTAAGCTTAAGCGTAAATTCATTTATTTTCAATGGCACATTCAGGTTAAACAGTTAAGATTACTTGGGGCGCTTTCCACTCAACCCAAAATTCCGGAAATTTCGGTTGGTACATCAAAAGGAACGGACCATTCTGGTTCGGTTCGACCAGAATCAGTTCGAGACCAGCATTGAAGGTGGTCCACTTTGACCGGTCTGGTAGTTTCGGTCGGTCGGACCGAACGTCCCTTTCCATTTGTCCCCAGTACTCTTCTTTGGTATACTGCTTACAAGAACAATAACTAAACGCGCGATGGCTTGGGTCTGGTTTGAGCAACCGGAAGTACCGTTCCATTGGGCACAAGAAATGTCCGAAATTTCCAGCCGGAATTTTTGTTGAATGGAAAGCGCCCATGTAGTTCTTGGATTACTTCATATCCTTACCCTCATTATATTTTAACCAACGTTTTTACTAATACATAGCTGATACTTCGATTTCGTTGTCATTTCACGGTGTGTACTAGCGGCAAAATTTAGCATTTTGGAAAGATTTGAAATAAAAAGGCCGCCAAGATGATGAACGTCTCAGTATGTATATAATAAACACAATACCACATGGAAAGTGCCTCATTGTTTATGTAATAGAAATCTCCCTTGTTCGCTGCGCTCACTCGTTCGATTTCTGATTCGTCAACGACTCGTGCGTTAATAGCGCACGCTCACAATTGCCGTAAAGTATTCTCTATATATAATTCACTTACAAACTTTTCCAAAGTTGTGTTGAGATGTGTCGTCAGGTTTGTACACCATTCATTAAGAACCTGAACAGTTGACACGGTTTGACCACCTTGTATCGATCCCACAGCTGAAAGGCCGACAATGGACCTACGACTCCTCAAAGTCGCTGAGTGGGTGTTTTGGCAGAGAAGAAATGTTGTCAAAAACACAATGGCGAATGCTTTGAGGTTCATTTTTTCTGTAAAGGGACACAAACGACCAATGATCAGCAAGTCAGTGATGAATCAAACAATACTTCGTTGATGAGTAACTGAATGCAATTGTAGCGGGCAACAAATCAATCAATTAATCAATCAACCATGTTTTGGTTCAATTCTGCGCTGAAGTCATTACTTAGTGCTCTTATCCGTACACAAAATGCTTCTGTAGAGGTATTTAACAATTATTCCTCGAGCCAGAATGGGCCTTGGGCCTCATGGGCTAATGACTCAGAGGCCATGAGGGCGAGAGGAATAATTGTTTTAGTAAAATCCAACTAGTTGGTCAAAAATATCGAGACAAAACAACTTTAGCTAGTTAAAGTTAGACTTAAATTATTTTTTGCCGCCAAAAAGCCGGCGATTTTCACTACTAGTGCGCTATAACATACAGCGTAGTAATATCTCAACCAATAAGAACGCAGCATTAATAAGTTGGATTTTCCAAAGAGTAGATATCAAACAAATTTCATCAGGAAGCACTAACCATAATAATTGTTTTGGGGATTTTTACGGGCATAGCATTACAACTTGAAAACGTTGGCTCATCCTTTTAAAGTTTCAATCCTTGTCCATCCTTGACATCCTTTGCAACAGACGACAGGAAACAGTTTCAATGTCTGAATTATAGTCTTGAATAACAAAAGTAGGAGTTATCTTTGAAACGAGGAAAGGGGAATCGCGAATCGTGGAATAGGAATGGGGAACGGGAAACGGGGAGTCTCTAAAAGCCGTAATCTTTAAAATGGGGAATCTTTAAAAAGCGGGAATTTTTAAACTGGGGAATTTTTAAAAGCGGGAATCTTTAAAACGAGGAATCTTTAAGAGCGGGAAATCTTCCCCGTTTTAATGATTTCTGCTTTTAAAGATTCCTCATGTTAAATATTCTCGCTTTTAAAGAATCCCCCGTTTTAAAGATTTCCGCTTTTAAAGATTCCCCGTTTTCAAGATTTGTTCCCGCTTTTAAAGATTCTCTGTATTAAAGATTCCCTCTTTTAAAGATTCCACCATTTTAAAGATTTCCCTTCCCCGTTCCCCATTCCCATTCCCCGATTCGCTAATTTCCCGTTCTTTGTTTCAAGGATATCCCAAAACTGGGTCGTTATTTTTGGAATTCAATTGATGCGAAAAAAGTTTCAGCTTCTTCAAAAGATAGCAAATAGCGACATACGCCCTTTAATCAAGTTCAATGTAAAATCGACGACTTATATCGATTAATCGATCGATCAATCAACCAATCAGTCCGCCATTCATCATTCTGACAAACCCAATCAGCCAATCAATTAGCCAGGTGATCAATGGAGACTGAATTTTGAACGTGATCGCTAATCTATTGACCGATCGATTCTGTGTGTTTCTTTATAGGTCTCAGCAGAAGTCTGATTTAAATATATAGCAATTTTGTCAACCACGCCGCGTCGGCTGCAAGCAAAAATTGGTTTCCAGTTCAAACTAAGTTTTGCAATTTTTACATCCGCTTGAGCTAAAACTTTTCAGGAAAATATCCCTCGGTATTCCCAACAATGGTATGTTTTTGGATTTTCAACTTAAACGGTTTTTGGCGGTAAAATTATGTCATAAATTAGACAGCAAAATATAGTTTTCGACTTTTAAAACAAGTAATCCGGGTTTCTGTTTCTTTTTTTCAAAAGTATTTTTTCGGATAATTTTCTCTATTTTAACTAGACCATCCTCTCATCAAATTGTAGACCAAAAAAATAAACAGAATTTGCCTTTTGGCTGTCACAATTGATATTCAGGTAAATTTCGCATTTACCTTAGGTTAGTTTACCTATCTTTGAGCAGCCCGGCCCCGGTGTTTTAGAATACCTAAACTGCTGGTCCAAACTACTGGGGCTTACTAGTTTTGACATCAGTGTATTTTTCTGATTTGTTTTGCTAATCAGAAGTATTTTCTCCTACATAAGTTACGTCCAAAGATGTTAAGAATTCTAGGATCATGAAGTTGAAACTATACGTAAAAATTTCCTTACCTTGGTTGCTCTGGGTGTGAAAAAATATAGAAAATTATACTGCCGTCGAGTTTCTAAGTATTGCGTGAACTGAGTGTACCTTATAATTCTCACGGCTATTGAGCGATATTTATAAGGCTGTTATGTTTAGCTAATTGGTGAAATCACCGCTTCAAATTTAGAGAAGTGATAGGCAAATGGGAGAATTTTTGTATCAGACTGAATGTAACAAGAAGTAGGATATATTGCATTTGTGTACGCAGTTATATTTGCTTCAGGAAAGCATTCCCGTCTTTTGCTTGCTTATGGTAATTCAAAACCACCTTTAAGTGGAAATCAAGGAAATTCTGAAATCGATGGAGCTAGGAGGGGGGGGGGGGGGGGGGGCGCGGTTGGGGGGTGCACTTTGTACTTTGTAAGAGTTCGTCCACGGCATTTTCTATTCAAAAGGCGATTACTAAGGTTAACTTATACTGAATATTAATCCAGTCATTCTGTTTGAACAAAACGGGATATGAATTGGCGGGGATAAATGGTTAATATTGCAAACTGACTACCGTGATCGCAAACAACTTCCTTTCTCTTAATGTCGGGCATGGAAAAATTGACCCTTGAATTTACACTTCCGTGATTTTTTTAGAAAATTGTTAGTTCAAAAAAAAAATATATCTTCAAATCTACTGTTTATTAAGCTAAGCGGCAGTAAATTAAGTTTAACAAGTGCTTATTAAATGAAAAACTCTGTTACCACAATGAAATAATTGTCCTTTGAATCACTTTTCAGTACTATCTCTGCTTTTCCAACGATTTTTGAATACAATTTATCAAGATCGTTACATCTTTGTTTTTTCATGACTGATCAGCTGAAATACGATTAAAATGACAAAAGTCGGAATAATAAAGTAAGAACGATTAAATCGATATACTGTAATACCGGTTGAATTTGAGAAGTAATTATTGCTGTTACAGGTGTCTATCGATCATCATGGATTAAACTGGTCAAAATTTGCTGAGTGTCAAATGAGAATCTTTAGGGAAAATATTTGTTGCTTCCAAGGTTCTTTTTTATTCATCACATGATAGCATTGACGTAAGAAGTGGCCGAGATCTAACTCAGCATCTTCGATCGAGGCGTTTTCGTGACATAGGACAGAACAGCGTTTTCACTTACAAAATAATTGATCTGAATTAAAATTATAATATAAAGATAATGAATGTGACGCAACAGATTATTTTTGATTTTAAAGTTCCGGGAAAAATGTAACTCCACCATAAGAGACAAAATGGACTAAAGGTTGACAAATAACTGAACTCTGGGCTTTAAAGCTCAGATGCCAAAAAATTAGAGATGAAGCTTGTTATAATACTTAATTTGTGAGGATAGGCAGAACTATGATAAAAGCAGTTGATTAAAAAACACCAACACCAACAAACAAAAAAACACATCCACTGCTCACTTCAATATCCTTTGATTTTTCTACATATTCTTGTTTTGTGTCGGTTGATGTTTGAAACTAACCGCATGTGGCTGGTTAAAAGTCTCGTCAGAAAAACTAATATTATCAAAAACAGTGACAACACCCGAAAATGAGCAATTAAAATCAAGAAGGAACGTTACAAACTCCCGCGGAAAGGCCGTTTTAAGTTTTTGCTTTCCATGCAGTTTTACAATCCACGTTAATTCAAAGTTAATGAGAACAATATTTTATTCCCACAACAAATTCACAAACTATATATTCCACAATTCTCCCGATATATTATATTTTAGCTTAGCTTAGCTTGAAAGGAAATTCAGTTGAAAGAAATCGGTTAAGTTCCTTCGAATTCCGTTGAATACAGCGGAATCCGGAGGACCGGAAGTACAAATTTTAGTAACGTACTTAAGATTATCTTTTTCAGTTTAAATCACAGTTAACGAATTATTCCTGACATCGCCATGCTATTGCACTTTCTTTCAAGAAGATTTCAGTGATCAGTGAAAATACCAAATCAGTGACGCTCTTCATTGTTCATTTAAATTTTGATTTGTAATACGACCCGATAGTTTAACGAGTATAATATTACAACGAGAAGCATCAAATTACAATTTTATAGTTTTGTAATTTGATCAGTACTGAAACTGTCGTAAGATGTCAGTGGGGTGGTTTTCCTGACGAAAAAAAATCGAAAACCAGGGATAAAATCAGGCTTAATAATTAAGACAAAATAAAATAAATTCTACTTTAAAAAGCGTTTAAGTCACGACATCCGCTAGTGTCTACATTTAGAGACACGTAAATTTTTCAACTGTTTATGCTGCATATTTCAGTGAAATGGGCTTAAGAAGCAATGATAACTCTCTTTTAACTGGTAGCATTGCTAAAATTTGGATATGATAGAGGGTCATAGAGGAAATTGTAAAAAACAGGAAAAGCGCGAGAAAAAATGTTTACTTTATATTTAAAGTATAAAGTGGATGACTGGTAAGGGGTTATTTTATTTTTAATTGTGACAATATAAAATTGGGGAAATTTGAGATTTTCCAAATTCCCTAGCATTGTTGCGGAGAGACAATTTAACCCGGCGTTTTAATGCGTGTGGTCCATTCAGTGAGAGATACAAGAAAACGAACCCCAGAATCTTTGTGAAAGCAGAATGAAGACTTCAAATCCCGGTAAGTGCCTTGATTCTTTAATACTCAGTCATCAAGTTACTAACTCTCTAATTGATCAATGAAGGTTAAATTTCATTTAATATTGAAAACAAAATTACAGGGTCGGACTACATTAAGTTCTGATGAACTCAAACTGTAACACGAAGTATTTGTTACTGACAGTGCCTTTCAATCAATAATTAAGGAACCATGAGTAGTGGTTAATGTGTTGAAAATTGAACACCTTTTTTTACCTTGCATTATTGAGTTATCAGAAAACAATTCATAAGGAGAAAGGCTCACTGAAATATAAAGAACCAACTTCAACTTAAAAATTGAAAAACTAGTCAAGAGTACTTCTATACTTAGGCAGGTAAAAGGCGGCGTTGCAGTATTGCATCTGGGAATAAAACTCAAATATGGCAAATTTATTATAATTGTCATTATTACTTTTTACCAACCAAACAATGTATGATGGTATATTATGTTCTTCTTTTTTTTCCCCAGGTTTTTACGCTATGATGATTTTCGTCGTCTGGACAGCTCTTCCTCTGTTCTCCAGTGGTGGAAATGCCTCGTCAGTATGCGTGCCGGCTTCGCTCCTACGTGTATCTCCAGAACTTATAAAAAACTTTACTTATTCCTATGTCATTCAACTCTCAAAGACTGTTGTTGAAACACAAGCAAACTTTGTAAGTGAAATTAATAGTTTAAAATAACCCTCACTCGGCTACTCAGCAGCAAATGCCCAGATCGATAGTCCCCTTGATCTTATTTGCTGAATCAGTAATGCCTTATTCCAACCGACTTTTTGTTCTTCTCTCCCACTCTGTTATTAAGTCAAAGGCTTTGTTAAGCTGTTGTTAAAGAGTGAATCATCTTATATTTGGCGTGTTGGGGAATAAAAGTATCAGAGAACCTAAACTGAAGAAAGTACACGGAAGTTTATGCTCAACAGTCAACTGCGAAACTGCTTAACCGCCTTACCCTTGAAAATGATGAGTAGCTTCTCCACCCTTGCCGTTTTAAAATTTGGAAACAAAAATGTCAGAGTTATGTTGCTTTATTTCGCCCTTTTTTTATAAAATAAGAAAGATTCGAAGTGCTATCACTCGTTTCAAATTAAAAACCGCTTACTGCTGAAATATTTATCGGTAGCACTAGCTGAAACCACCTTAAGAGATCATGGCAGCGACCCTTAAGAATTTTAGCGTTTATTTATAATCTTGTTAATTTTTATGATTTTTAGGATTCAATATCCTCGTCTTAAACGTTCAATGTGATTCAATTTATCTCTGTCTAATAATACTTTGTCCCGTTTTGTTTTCAGGCCCAGGTTCGTCTTGGTGACAGAGATTACGACGAATATCTGCGCCGAATTCCACTACTACCTCGACCAATACACCAACCAGAAAAGATACCGGTAAGTACCGGTAATCTTTTACATAAGTTAGAAATGTTGAAGGTCGCTTGTGCTTAAAAATAGGATTATGTCTTCGGCAACAATTGTAGATAACAAGGCCGAAAATTACAAACTTGAAAAACTTTGACATGAAACCAGTTAAATTTTTTATCAAAAGTTAAGATATTGCTTCAGCTTTTGGTTTAAGATCAATAATCGCTAATCCTTAGACCGTTAATTTTAATTCCAACGAGCAGAGGTTTGGCTGCTCTAGTGGAAGCTTTCTAACTTGACATTAATCAGGATCATATATTTTGGTTGGCAAACACACATCATGCTCTATCAGCGATAGCAGCTCTTGTGATCTTTTCTCCCTAAGTTAATTAAGCTCACACAAGTTTTGTCCTTGCATCAATCCTTTGTATATTCAGACAGTGCACCAGTTACTCCTTGTTGTAATTGTAACAGGATCATTTTTTAAAGGGTTAAAGAATTCATCCGAAAGGGATACAGAACGACATTAAACCTAAAAATAGGATAGATGCAAGACAGTCCACGACTTTCATTTTGAGTATGCAAATTTTCGACTAAGGGCTTTTATGATCCATTCAACCATAAAAAGTAAATACCACCAAAAGAACAGATTTCTTGGAATCGAAGATGGAAAGTGTGTTTCCGGTATTAAATACACAGCGAATGAAGTTATGAAACATCTGATTTTATTTATTTGTCTTTTTATTTAATACATGTTTTTCTTTTAGGAAGAAACGCTCCTTCAGATGGAAATAAAAGATCTCCTCACCTTTAAAGAATTTATCAAGGAGATGAAAACTCACGAGAAGAAGGACAGTTTATTTTTGGCCAAGTTCGAAACCATTGATGGAAAAATCAACAGGTTAATTGGCAGCCTTCGGGATCTGGTACGTGAATCAGAATAGTAAATTACTAGTTAATACTACTTAAGGCCAGCAAAAGCGGTTGCAATCAGTGGTTTCATTCATTTAGTCGATTTATCAAGATGTCAGTTATTGCATGAGTTTAACGTAACCCTTACTAGTATGTGATTGCTGCCTTGTTCTCGTCCTATCTGTCATTATTGTAAACGCATTTGTACATGTCTTTATGAACACAGAGGCTGTTTATTTTTCCTCAAATCTTTTAAGGGAGTTGCTGGACATTCAGATATGTTTTCTTTCCTGCCCTATATAATACTATAATACTATTATGAAAACCGAAGACTACGTCATACTGATAATAAAGTTTTTACCATACTTTCCTTATCTCTCATACAAACTGTTCTTTTTTCTTTCTTTGCATAGGAAAACTGTCGTGGTTATCAAGTCACGTATCAAGGTGCCTCTGTCCAGCCCACCCTCAAACCTACCGCCACACAGAAAGAACAGGACAAATGGGAACTGGGGGTGATGAGAGAATTGTGGCATTGGTTGATACCAGTACAAGGAGAACTTTACAAGCAGTTGAACCACAAATACTAGACTCGAGTCCCTCCCCTGCCTCGGAGAATTTAGAAACATCAAGAGAGCAAAGCCAAAGAGTTTTTCTTTCGTACATTGTATCAATGAAGTTTGTAACGTAGAGCTTAGTGCTCATTCTAGTCAGATTTCGGATTAGTTTTTAATCTCACGTAGTCTCGTAAGTTGCTAAAATCAGGAATTGCTGTATCAGTTAAAAAAGCCAAAAAAAATTGGAAAAGTAGAAGTTAATATAAAAGAATAAGTTTTTACAGTATTTCGGAAAGGTTTTTTACTCACATATATGTGCAAACTGTAGTAAAGTATAAATAAATAAAAAAAAAAAAACTTGATTCTTTATTTTTATAATCTTTTGAGTGGTCACTTTAATTTTCTCTCCCTTTTGCGTGAGATGTAAAATACATATATTTTACTGCCACAACTTCAATTCGTTTTAAAAGGATCGCCGACCTTTTTCCATGGTAAATTTAAGGGTCTGACTATAATGTAAGACTTTTTAAGTCGTGTAAAACAACAGCTGAATTAGCGGCGAGACAACGACCTTTTTTTACATGAAAGGCTGGATATGAACCGAGGCGTTTCTTGATTTTGGGGAAAAACGTGTACTTCTATATTAATATTTTGAAAGAAAAAGAATCATAAAAAAGACTTATTTTAGATTATTTGACTGCACTCGCCGATATAGCCTGTTTACCCCCCTCCCCTCAGAAACAAAAAAAAAATTCGAGGGGAGGGGTGGGGGGAGGGTTTGTATACAGGCTACCGTCACTTTTTATACTATCATGGTCTGTTCTTGG
>NC_133205.1:32814041-32924041 GCF_958299795.1 Porites lutea
GATAAGATCTTAAAGTTATTAAGATGGCGTACTACGATGATTTGGAATTTTCACAGCGGTCGTTCATCTTTTTCTCTTCGTGGGGGTGGGGGTGGGGGGGGGGGGGGGGGGGACTCATTTAAAATAAATTAAAAACCCTGTTGATAAATCATATTCACAATACATTGAGGAACCAGGAAAGTTTTAACCTCGATTAAAAAACAGGGCGTTGTTGAGCCTGAAACCAACAGGCAAAGCGTGGGAAAGAAACGATTTACATGTCATTGGCGCATCTCTCGTTTGTATTATTTAGACATTGAGTTTCTAGGCAATGATGTATATTATATATTATGTAAATAACGTGTCATAGCAATAAACAGATTTCTGCCCCATTTCAGGTCATGTGACGGTTTCAAGGAAATTTGCTTTTAGCCTTTTTTCATAGGTATGCAAATGAGACAAAATTTGAAAACAGTTTCCGCATTACGTGGTCTAGCTCTAAAATTGGAAAAAAAAGAAACGATCAAAGTCGAAGAGGAGTCCTAAAAACTACTTTAAGCGCCAGTTGACACTGGAATTGAAGGAGTTCTAAACTGAAATTTAAGCTTTGAGATATGAATTACTTACCGCCATATCCATACCAATAATTAGTCCTGACAGGAGGCGAACACCATCCTTCAAGCACAGATCAAACTGTGGACCTGTCATGACACTTGGAATTTGACTAAGCAATAAAGAGTAGATTCTGATATGATTCAAGTCAAAAGTCAACCTCTGCAATACCTGAGGGAGAAGAAAGATCCGTGATCAGTAATCTCTACTATACCACTATATCTTCGTAACTATAGGTGGAATGTGATCGTTCGGTCGAGTAAAGCCCTGAATAGGACTGTTGTTGACAGTGATCATAACTGACGTTTTGGAAAACTTGTGCAGTAGTCATCTTCAGATTCAAAGTGAGTTGTATCAGGTCAATTGATGGAATTAATCTCTGGTTATTGACCGCTTTGGTCAATTATTTTGCGATGTTATTGGTCGTCTGTCAAGTAAGCCGTAATGTTATTGGTTGTGGCTGAAGACTCTAAATGTGATTGGTGCGTTTCACGGATCTATCTTCTGTCAAAGTTATAAGGTGGGTTAACTGTCGCTTTCACTGTTTTACTTAGCAGCTTTGAGGTATCTTTCATTGTCTTGAAGCGCTGCACTCACCGTCACTCCCGAAGAGGCTGAAATGTAGGAACTTCCCATTGATCTTTTGAAAGGGATAGATCCCTAAGATAAAAAATACAGTACATAGTTAAAGTTTGCGATCGGAGAGTAGCGAAAATCCGAGAAAGTATACCACTGCAATTCAAAACAAAATTTAGTAATGAGCAAAAGGGATGAAAAATATATCAGATTTTCCGCAAACATCTGATAGCCTGCAAGTACACGAACTTGGCCTGGCTTTTGCAACTGATGATCCGATCAAATGGTAAAACTTGGCGAAAGTTTTACTTTGAGGCAAGAAGAAAATTTACAGGAGCTGCAAGCTATAGGCTATAGCTCATGGCTCGTGTAGATTTTCTTATGCCCTCAAAATAGAACCATCGAAGTTTTGCCATTTGTACTTGTTTTAATTATTTATTACATACATACTGAGAAATACCCACCAAAAAGCTATGTCGTAAGTTTTCATACGCAAATGAGTTCTAGCCGATCAGAGAAGCGATCGATGGTTTTCACAAGTGAAAAAAAATGATACGTCCAATAAGATCACGTGCGAGAAAAATGATACGTCCAATCAGAGGCGACAAAGGTGTGCGAGTTTCGCGCCAAAATTCTCGCCTTTTGTAGGCGCTTGCACCTTGCAGCGCCGCTTCGCAGACATTTTCCTCGAACAGTTTTTCTCGTAAAAAAAGTGAAAAACATTTCGGAAATTGGAGTTTGTTCAGAGGTTTGTTCCACTGTCGATGAAGAAAACTTTAGAGAGCCGGTTAAACAATAGCAGAAAGGGAAAACAGAACGATACTTAAGCTTAAGCTTAAATTCATTTATTTTCAATGGTGCATTCAGGTTAAACAGTTAAGATTACTTGGGGCCCTTTTCATTCAAACCAAAATTCCGGAAATTTCGGTTGGTACATCAAATGGAACGGACCATTTCGGTTTGGTCCGACCAGAATATTCGGAACCAGCTTTGAAGGTGGTCCACTTTGACCGGTCTGGTCGTTTCGGTCGGTCAGACCGAAATGTCCTTTTCCATTTGACAAAATTGTTGTCCCAGTACGATCCTTTTTTGTATCCTGCTTACAAGAACAATAACAAAACGCGCGATGGCTCTGGTCTGGTCTGTGCAACCGGAAGTACCGTTCCATTGCATGGGCACGAGAAATTACCGAAATTTCAAGCCGGATTTTTGTTGAATGGAAAGCGCCCTTGTAGTTCTTGCATTACCTCATATCCTTACCTTCACTATATTTTCAACCAACGTTTTTACTAATATAGCTAATACTTCGATTTTGTTGTCATTTCGCGGTGTGTACTAGAGGTAAACTTTAGCATTTTGGAAAGATTTGAAATAAAAAGGCCGCCAAGATGATGACTGTCTCAGTATGTATATAATTAGCCTGTGCCACAGGCTCTCAGATAGTATAGTGGGGACGTATTAAAACGAACAAAGCGAAAATTAGACGCGCCCGACTTGGGAAAGGGGGTAAACACAATTAAACCACATGGAAAGTGCTTCGTACGGTATTTACGCACTCGTTGTCTTTGTAACAGAAATCTCACTCGTTCGCTATGCTCACTCGTTCGATTTCTGATGCGTCAAAAACTCTTGTGTAAATATCGTACGCCTTCACTTTCCACGAAGTCTTCTTTATATATATACTTCACTTACAAACTCTTCCAAAGTTGTGTTGAGATGTGTCGTCAGGTTTGTACACCATTCATCAAGAACCTGAACGGGTGACAAGGTTTGACCACCTTGTATCGATCCCGCAGCTGCAAAGCCAACAACGGACCTACGACTCCTCAAAGTCGCTGAGTGGGATGTTTGACAGAGAAGAAGAACTGTTGTCAAAAACACAATGGCGAATGCTTTGAGATTCATTTTTGCTGTAAAGGGATACAAACGGTCAATGATCAGCAAGTCAGTGATGAATCAAACAATACTTCACTGATGAGTAACTGAAGGCAATTGTAGCCGGTAACAAATCAATCAATTAATTAATCAACTAGTCGACAATCAATCATGTTTTACTTCAACTCTGTGCTGAAGTCATAACTTAAGTACTCTTATCCGTACACAAAATGCTCCTGTAGAGTTATAAAGAAGATATCTAACAAATTTCATCGGGAAGCACTGATTTTTACAGGCATAGCATTAAAACATGAAAAAGTTGGCCCAACTTTTTAAAGTTTCAATCCTTGTCCAACCGATCCCTACCTTGGTTGCTCTGGGTGTGTAGAAAATATAGCAAATTATACTGCCGTCGAGTTTCTAAGTATTGCATGAACTGAATATTGTACCTCATAATTCTCACGGCTATTGAGCGATATTTATACGGCTGTTATGTTTGGCTAATTAGTGAAATCACCGCTTCAAATTTGGAGAAGTGATAGGCAAATGGGAGAATTTTTGTATCGACTGAATATAACAAGAAGTAGGATATACTGCATTTGTGTACGCAATTATATTTGCTCCAGGAAAGCATTCCCGTCTTTTGCTTGCTTATGGTAATTCAAAACCATCTTTAAGTGGAAATCAAGGAAATTCTGAAATCGATGGAGGTAGGAGCAGGGGGCGAGTAAGTCAATTCGCTGATCTTATTGGGTCAATGCACTTTGCACTTTGTAAGAGTTTGCCTTTTATATAGCGTTTTCTATTCCAAAGGCGATTACTAAGGTTAGTTACTGAATATATTGATCTAGTTATTCTGTTTGAACAAAACGGGATATGAATAGGGGTAACTGTTTTCTTTTTTGTAAACTGACTACCGTGACCGCAAACAACTTCCTTTCTCTTTACGTCGGAAGTGAAAATTGACCCTTAACTTATTTTAAGAAAGTTATTCAAAATTATATCCTCAGAATCTAGTGTTTATCAAGCCAGGTGGTAGTAAATTATACTCTAATTATGTTTTAATTAGCAAATGTTCGAATGAAAGCTCGATTCCTTCAATGAAATAATTTCTCTGTTCAATCACGTTTCACTGTACTACTTCTGCTTTCCCGATGACATTATCAAAGCACTTCACGTCTCTGTTTTGTCATGACTGGTACAGGTATAATTTATGACAAATACAATTTAAATGACAAAAACCTTTACAGTTATACAAAAACGTTAAAACAATACACTGTTATACGTTGAATTTGAGCAGTAATTATTCCTGATTCACCTTGTCTCTCGATAATCATGAGTTAAATTGGCAAAAATTTGCTGTGAAATGAAAATCATTAGGGAAAATTATTTGTTGCATCTGAGGTTCTTTTTTATTCATTACATGATAGCATTGACGTAAGAGGTGGCCGGGATCTAACTCCGCATCTTCGATCAAGGCGTTTTCGTGACACAAGGCAGATCAGCGTTTTCACTTACAAAATAATTAATCTGCATAAAAATAGTAAAAATAAATATAATGAAGGTGACAGATTATATCTGTTTTATTTCAACTTTTAGGTAAAATGTAACCTTAGAATGGACTAAATGTTAAACAAATAAGCTCGGGTGTCAAAAGAATTACAAATCAAGCTTGTTATAATACTTAGTTTCTGAGGAAAGGCAGGACTATGCTAAAAGTAGTTGATTAAAAAAAGACGCAAACACACATCCCCTCAGTCTAGCTTATATATCCTTTGATTTCTCTAAATGTCCTTGTTTTGTGTCGGTTGATGTTTGAATCTAACTGCGTGAGGCCTCGGGTTCATAGTTTACAGTATTCCTACATAAAACTTCCTAAACTATTCTACAATTATACCGATTTATTACTGAGCCAGGTTAAAAAGCTAAGCTTGAAAAGAAAGTCAGTTGGATCTGAGAAATCGGTTATAAGTCAACTAGCTTTTTGAATTTCGGTTGAATCTAGTAGAGAGAACGGAAGTGCGAATTTTTGTAACACGCTAAGATTATCACTTTCATTTTAAATCAGTGAAAGAAATATTTCTGACATTGCCAGGCTTTTGCACTTTCTTGGAAGTAGATTTCAGTGATCAGTGAAAACACCAAATCGTTGACGTCGTTCTTTATTGTTTATTTAAAGTTTAGTTTGTAATACGACTCGATACTATTAGCGAGTATAATATTACAACGAGAAGCATCAAATTACAGTTTTCTAGTTTTGTAATTTGATACTGTCGTAAAATACCAATAGGGTGGCCTCTCCTGGCGAAAAAGTCGAAAAGGAGGGATAAAATCAGCCTGAAAATAATAGTAAAGACAAAAAAAATAAATTGTTCTATCTTTGGCGGTTTGGCATGTCATTATGACTCGCAAACAGCACATTCCAAGGGTCCGTAACGGCTGCCGGGGGAAAAACGTTTAAGTCACGACATCCGCTAAGTATGTACAGTGTCTATATTTAGAGGTACGTAAATTTTTTCAACAGTTTATGCCTCATATTTCAGTGAAATAAGCATAAGAAGCAATGATAAACTCTTTTAACTGGTGGCATTGCTTAGATTGGGATATGATAGAGGAAATAGTAAAAACAGGAAAAGCGCAAGAAAAATGTTAACTTTATATTTTAAATGCACAGTGCGGGATGACCGGCAACGGGATTTTTTTATTTTTAATTGTGACATTGAATAGGGGAAAAATTGAGATTTTCGAAATTCCCGGGCATTGTTGTTCAGAGACAATATAACCAGGCGTTTCAACGTGTGTGGCCCATTCAGTGAAAGATAGAGAAACGTAGCCCACAATCTTTGTGAAATCAGAATGAAGACTTCCAATCCCGGTATGTGCCTTAATTCTTTACTAGACAGTCATCTACTTGCTAACACTATAAATCGATCATTGAAAGTTGAATATCTGATGAACTTCAACAGTACCACAAAGTATTTGTTGCTGACTAGAGTCCTTTTCAGGCAATGCAAGCCGTAGTTAACATGTTTAAAGTTGAATACTTAGTTTTAGTTTGTATTTCTAAGTTAGAAGAAAACAATTTATAATGAGAAAAGCTCACTGAAATATAAAAAAAAACAACTTCAACTAAATCGTTGAAAAACTAGTAAGAGTCACATACTTATAGCATTAAATCAGTCAATAATTATTTTACTAAAAGTAAAATATAGCAAATTTTATTTTTTAATAATTATAATTATATCATTAGTATTTTTTACAAGCCAAAAAATGGCTGACGATTCACTAACTAAAGATCTTTTCCTTTTTCCAGGTTTTTACTCCACCTGTTTCGTCATTTGGACGTTTGTGCTTATGTTCGCTAGGAGTGGAAATGCCTCGTCAACATGCGTGTCTTTGCCCACATCGCCAGAATTGATAAAAAGCTTTATTTATTCCCATTTCGTCCAGCTCTCAAAGACTGTTGGTGAAATACAAGCAGACTTTGTAAGTGAGATCAATAGTTTCAAAAGTTGTAACTCTCACAAATGCTTCCTTTGATCGATCCCCCCCTTGATCTTATCATTTTGCTGAATTAATGCCTAATTCCAGCTAACGGTCTTTACGTACTACTTCCCTATGCATGTGTACTAATTAATAATAAGAGCTTTGAAAAACTGCTGTTTTAGAGTGAGTCATTGTTATATATTTGGCGTGTTGAGAATTTTAAGTGTCACATACATTGGATACAGTTAAACGAAACCGCCATGTGCTCAACAATCAGCTGCGAAAAAATTGAGCCTCTACCCTCGCCGTTTAAACGGAAACAAAAGTGCCAGAGTTACGTTGCACTATTTTGACTTTTTTTTTTTCCTGATAAATAAGTAAGATACGAAATGCTAGGGTCACTTTGAGGTCGTTATGATCAATGCTCACTTGTGCGGAAGTTTAACAAGGCGAAGGAAAACGGCTAACTACTGAAATATCTATCGGTAGCACTCGCTGACATCACCTTAAAAGATCATGGAAGCGACGCCGCGCTTAAGAATTAAAGTTTTTTATCTTATTCTCTTTAATGATTTTTAGAATTCCACATCCTCGTCTTAAACGTTAATTGTGATAACATAGCTCGGTCTTAATTTGTTCCCTGTTGTTTTCAGGCCAAGGTTCGTCTTGGTAACAGAGACTACGACGAATATGTGCACAGAATTCCACAATTACCTCGACCAATTTGGCATCCAGATCAGCTACAGGTAAGTACCTTACAGCAGTAGTTACAGCTTTACAAAGACGCAAATCTTTCACATCAGTTTGAAATGTTGAAGGTCGTGCTTAAAAATAGGGTTTTATTCTCGCCAACAGTTGTAGATAACAAAAATCCAAGGCAAAATTACAAACTTTTAAAAAAGTTAACCTTAACATGAAACAAGTTAGATCTTCTAACAAAAAGTTAATTGTTTCAGCAAGCTGGTCTAAGATCAATACTGAATTGCTAATCTTTAGACCGTTAATTTTAATTCTAAGGACTGAGCTCAGAGGTTTGGATGCTCTAGTGGAAGCTTTCTAACCTAACATCAATCAGGATCATATATTTTGGTTGGCAAACACACATCTCTATCAGCGATAACAGCTCCTCTCGTCCTTTTCTCTCTTTAAGCTCACACAAGTCTTATCCTTGCATCAGTCCTTTTCATCTTGCTTGTACATGAAGCTGTATCTTCAGACAAGGCGCTAGTTATTTCCTTGCTTAAACTGTTCAGGATCATTTTTTTTGAAAGGTTAAAGAATATCTGAGATGGATACAGAACGACATTAAACCTAAAAATAGGATAGATGCAAGACAGTGTACGACTTTCATTTTGAGTAATTATGCAAATTTTCGACTATGGGCTTTTATGATGCACTCAACCATGAAAAGTAAATACGACCAAAAGAAAAGATTTCTTGGAATCGAAGATGGAAAGTGTGTTTCCGATACTGAAATACTCTGCGAATGAAGTTATTAAACATGCGATTTTATTTATTTATCTATTTATTTATACGTTTTTCGTTTAGGAAGAAACACTTCTTCAGATGGAAATAAAAGATCTCTACACCTTTAAAGAATTTCTCAATGAGATTAAATCTCACGAGAAGAAGGACAGTATATTTTTGGCCAAGTTCGAAACCATTGATGGAGAAATCAACAGGTTAATTGGCAACCTTAAGGATCTGGTGAGTGAATCAGAATAATAAATTACTAGTTAATACTACTTAAAGCGGTTACGATCAATGGTTTCATTCATTCCGAGTCGATTTATTTAAGATTTCAGTTATTGCACGAGTTTAACCCAGACTTTATAAGTATGTGATTGCTGCCTTGTTCTCGTCCTATCTGTTATTATTGTAAACGCATTGTTACATGTCTTATGAACAAAGAAGCTGTTTATTTTTCCCCATATCTTTTAAGGAGGTTCCTAGACATTCAGATATGTCTTCGTTCTTGCCCTATGTAATACTATAATAGAGACCTTTAGATTCGAGGACGAGGAAGACTACGAATACGAGATTTGACTTGAAGTTTTTTCGCGTGTTCTCAAAATATAGACTTCCCAGAAAGCTTCATTTTACCATTGTTCGCTAGAAAAGTTAGCATTGTTATCTTTAGTGAAGGAGGTGACGCGCTCTCCCGATCGCAAAATGACAAAACTTCTAACATTTGATATCTTGTTTTCGCCACTACGACATTCGCGCGAAAACTCGTAGTAGAATGTCGACGGCTACAAAATTTTCCCGCCAAAATGACACTGGCTCACGCGCGTGCACTACGTTGTAATGAGAAAATCTCGTACTCGTAGTCGTACTCGCCTTAGAATTTAAAGGTCTCTAATACTATTATGAAAGCCGAAGACTGCGTCATAATGATAAAAATAGTTTTTTTTACCATACTTGCCTTATCTTTCAAGGAAAGCTCAGGTCTCTTTTCTCACCAATCAAATAACAAAATTTGAGATCGTCTTTACCAAGAGCATAAGTATTTCAGTTGGCCTATTGACCGACCGTACAAACTGTCCTTTTTTCTTTTTTTGCACAGGAAGTGTGTCGTGGTTATCAAATCACGAATCAGGGTGCCTCTGTCCAGCCCACCCTCAAACCTACCGCCACACAGAAAGAACAGGACGAGTGGGAACTGGGCGTGCTGAAAGAATTGCTCTACTGGTTCATACCAGTACAAGGAGATCTTTACAAGCAGTTGAATCAAAAATTCTAGACTCGAGTCCCTCCCTTGCCTCAGATGAATTTGGAAACGTCAAGAGAGCAAAGCCAAAGAATTTTTCTTTCGTACATTGTATCAATGAAGTTTGTAACGTAGAGCTTAGTGCTCATTCTAGTCAGATTTCCGAATCGCTGTATCAGTAAAAAAAAGATATAAAAAATTAGAAAAGTAGACGTTATAAAAGAATAAGTTTTTACAGTATTTCGAAAAGAAATTTTTTATTCAAATAGATGTGCAAATTGTACTAGTTAACTATAAATTTAAATAAGAAAAAACTTGATTTTTTACTTTTATAATCTATTGAGTGGTCACTTTAATTTTTTCTCCCCTTTGCGTGAGATGTACAAAAAAAGTATTTTACTGGCACAACTTCAACTCGTTTTAAAAGGATGGCCGAAATTTTTTCATGTTAAAGGGTCTGGGTATAATATGAGAACTTTTTTTTGAGGGGAGAGGGATCTGTACACGGGCTACAGCAGATACAGAGACGTCAGTTTTTTTTCGTCAGTTGATTGATAATGGGTTAGGTTTCGAATCAGCTGAGAGGCTGCTAAAGTGCTTGAAAGATATAAATACTTGGGAAAAATAAATTCTTTCTAAAGCAGAATATTAGTCTAATTTCTTGTAAAGCAATAATCTATTTTCGTCCTAACGAAGGACACTGTATAATAATAGTTCGCTTTCGAATCATATAAAAATTCCAGGCTGAAAAAAAAAAGTCGACAGGATGGTTAGTTTAAAAAGAGGATCGATTCTAGTGACGTAGGAAAGGACCACAGAGCGCTTATGAGTGATGATAACCAGCAATTGGCGACAAACTTCAAAGCATTCGCGGAGCAATATAGCCTTATACAGCTGTTTCATCATTCGGCTACTTTAGAATTAATCCGCCAAATTTCCTGCTTGATTTTTTCAGATAATAATTATTATTCGCCCTCTCTTAATATAAAATTAAGCACATTTAGGAGCACAGAGCACGGTTTATTTTAACTGCTTAATGAATTGTTTGTCGAACCGTAGGACCATACTTGTCATGAAAAACTGACCCCTCTCAGGTTACAGGAGATATCAAATTACAGCATTTTGAGCTTCGTAAAATTTGACGACAACACAACGTTTTTTCAGCTACGCCAAAATTAATTAAACCGTGACCAGCTGTTAGTAGAAAATAACCCGGAACTAAACTAAAGAAAAGGCTTCTTTCGTCAATGATGCTGGCCGCTTATGTAAGTCGATAAAACCCATGTTCTCTTTTCTTTCAATAAGAATATCGAGGCTAAAATTTACGAAATTTTAAGAATAATATAAGAATATTCCCAAGGCTGAGATTTTGGAAAATGATATAGTTTTGTGTGTTAAAACTATGTACAATTATACGTTCTTAAACCGTTTAAACTTAGTCATTTCTCTAAACGGCAAAACTATAGTGAACAAAACGTAACAGGAATGACGATACAAAGCAGATCAAGGGAATGTAGACCTAGACTCCCGCAAAACCTCAGTGTCCAAAAATCCAAGGCTGCCATTTCGGTCACAGTATTTCTAATTCAAAACGAATTTTACTTTATTCTCTCTCAGCAGTTCAACTTCCACTTCCTAATGTTTTTCCGTGTCTTTTCACTTCCTAAAGCATAATTATCATGGATGTCTTCGATACTTATTCTTTTCCCTTTAGAGTTACGAATCGAATACGTCATCATGGTCTTTCCTATTCTTTACCAGTTCCCAAATTCTCACTTAGTTTTAGCTTGACTGGACAACGCTGAATAACTTATCAGCTTAAAGAATTGAAGAAGCAAAGCGCGTGCAATGTGCATTCATATTAGTAAGTTACTTACGTACACCGTGGTAGTAAGAGCGTCAAGTCAAGACTAAATTTAACGTCAAGTTCTCAAAGTGACTTGAATGAATTCGACGAGGTTACTTCACTTACTTTGCAGAAAACATTTTATGAGTTTAGTCTATAAATAACGGCTCATCGTGAAGTGATGACTTGTAAATGAGATTGTCATCTTTTCATAGAAGAAAATGCCACAGCGCATACCGGAAGTGGAAAGTAACTCGAGTCCAGACTCTCCCGCGCAATGTCGAACACACATCACACTGACTGCAATCCTTCCTTGAGCTCCTTATATTTTTCCATAAAATATTTTTATAAAAGAGTAAGTTTCGTTGCGGTGTTAAAGATTCAGAGGAAGTAATCTAATATACAATACTGAAGCTTTCATTCCGGTTTTATTGTGTTGTCAGTGTGTGACTGTGTGCTTTTTTTTTTTCATATCGGAAGTTTGACTCAATGCAATACTAGATGCGCTTTAAAATGATTGTTTGCACAGCATTGAACAATCTAACTATTTCTGTTGGGAATAAACTGACCAAGTAATACTGTTTGCCTTAATCGCATTTTGAATTCAATAGATTTGTTTATTCTGTGTAGGCGTTTAACTGATATCAAGAAGCTAGCAAAGCTTCCGTTATTACTGTGTATTAGCTGGTCAAACGCCTGTTAGCGCGACGAAATCAATGCTCAGAAAATAAAAGGCAATTGAAATTGCACCGTTTAAAACGGTTTAAGTGAACCAAATTTGGAAATCATTACAATTTCACTTGCACTAAATATATTCGGTGACTCGAATAACCATGACATTTGTGTTCAGGATCAACCTCCTTATGCGTTAAAAAATATTTTCTAAGAGTTTTATAAAACCTACCACTCTGCTTCTCTACACCTGTATTTTGAAAGTATATCCTTTTTCGCAGTTTTCGAACAATTTTTCTGTTTTCAAATTTGCGCAGAACCGTGACAAGGAAGTTATTATTCATAGAGTCTCGGAATAGAGAATGCTACAACCTTACTAAAAAATTATACCCTGCAAGGAAAAACAAAATTTTCAGAAACAAGACTGAATTCTCTAATTGGATCATTCTGAAAGGTGACGTGGGAGAATAGTAAAGAACTGCGAAGAAAAAAGTACTTTTATTGAAAGTTACTAAACGGATAACTAATTCTATTGTCGCTAAACAGAAGTCAATTTTAGTAAATTACTCGTAGAGAAAAGAAATTAAAATATTGGAAGGACATCAAACATGCAAAAATCGACAAATCGAATAGGCATTGTTACTTTTAATGGATCTTAGCAAATAAGGAAGCGTAGCAGTACAAATATTTATACAAATTCCCAGATGGGGAACCGCAACATATCTATCCTATCTGTGTTAGCCAGATATTGGTATTAAATATTTATTAACTTGGATCACTTTGAAAAATCCAAAACAAGTATATCCAGAATTTTTTTTGATTTTTCATTTGAATTATCTAATATCCGCTATTTCTGGTTTCAAGGAACTTGAGAAGCGAACCTATTGCCCAATTCTTTGAGTACCTGAAAATTTAATTTGAGACTATTGCAGTACTCGTTCATAATTTTTTTTCCGTGTCGTTTGAACTGTTCAAAATCTTTGTTGCGTTAAAGAGCACTCAAGGAGAAAAATTTCTATTGTTTTATCGTTTAAGCAAAGTTTGAGGAGGCGTTTTGATTTAAATGACAAAAACCTTTATAATTATACAAAAACGTTTAAAACAATACACTGTTATAACGGCGTTGAATTTCAGCGGTAATTACTCCTGACTTACCGGCGTCTCTCGATAATCATGAGTTAAATTGGTAAAAAATTGCTGTCAAATGAAAATCTTAAGGGAGAATTATTTGTTGCATCTGAGATTCTTTTTTATTCATCACATGATAGCATTGACGTAAGAGGTGGCCGAGATCTAGTTCAGCATCTTCGATCAAGGCGTTTTCGTGACACAAGACAGAGGAGCGCTTTCACTTGCAAAATTATTTTCAAAATCTGAATAAAAATAATTAAAAAAATAACGAAGGTGACAGATTTTATCTGACTTTACTTCAACTTCTAGGTAAAATGTAACCTCATAATAGACTAAATATTAAGCAAATAAACTTGGGCTTTAAAGTTCGGATGTCAAAGAAGTACAAATGAAGCTTGTTATAATACTTGATTTCTGAGGAACGGCATGATTATGATAAAAGTAGTCGATTAAAAAACACAAACACACATCCACTCTGTCTCGCTATTATATCCTTTGATTTCTCTAAATGTCCTTGTTTTGTGATGTTTGAATCAAGAGAGAATAATCTTGTCTTGTTTGACTAAGGCTCCGGGTTAGAAAACAAACTCATACGAACTAATATTGTTAAAAATCGCGACAACACTTATTATTCAGCAACTAAGTGAGCAAGCAATCAAACTCTGAAGCAATCAGGAACTTAACCATCTCACACAGAAAGGCTGTTTTAAGTTTTTGCTTACCTTGCAATTTTGCAATCGACATTGATGAACAATATTTTACAGTATTCGCACGTAAAACTCCCTAAACTATTCTACAATTATACCGATTTATTACTGAGCCAGGTTAATAAGCGTAGCTTGAAAGGAAATTCAGAGTCAATTGGCTCTGAGAAATCGCTGAAATCTGTTATAAGTCAACTGAGCTTTTTGAATTTCGGTTGAATCCAGTGGAGGAAACGGAAGTACGAATTTTAGTAACACACTAAGATTAGAGTGGTTTTCGTTTGAGTGTCGTAAAACCAAAACCAAAGTAATTACTCTGGCCAATCACATAGGACACAGACAATACATTGAACCAATCAAAACTCGAAGTAATTACATGTGGCTGACGCAAAGCGCAGGAAAATACATGCGAGCGCGTCACAATTGGCTTTGGTTTTACTTCTGATTGGATGAAAAGGTGGCGCGAATCTTTTAAGCCAATCGCATCGTGTAGAAAGTGCAAAACCAATTACTTTTCGACACTCAAATGAAAACCGCTCTATCATTTTCAGTTTAAATCACAGTGAACCAAATATTTCTGAGATCGCCAGGCTATTGCACCTTCTTGCAAGTAGATTTCAGCGATCAGTGAGAACACCAAATCAGTGACGTTCTTTATTGGTTTATCTAAATTATTTGTAATACGACCCGATAGTAGTTACTAGTATAATATTACAACGAGAAGCATCAAATTACAGTTTTCTAGTTTAATTTGAAATTTAATACTGTCGTAAAATGCCAATGGGTGGCTTTCTTCTGACGAAAAAGTCGAAAAGGAGGGATAAAATCAGCTTGAAAATAATAGTAAAGAATGTCATTATGACTCGTAAACAGCACATTCCAATTGAGGGTCTGTAACGGCTGCAGGGGAAAAAAACGTTTAAGTCACGACATCCGCTACGTACGTACAGTGTCTAAATTTAGAGGTACATAAATTTTTTCAACAGTTTATGCCTCATATTTTAGTGAAATAAGCATAGGAAGCAACGATAAACTCTTTCAACTGGTTGCATTGCTTAAATTTGAATATGATAGAGGAAATAGTAAAAACAGGAAAAGCGCAAGAAAAATGTCAACTTTATATTTTAAATGCACGGTGCGGGATGACCGGTAACGGGATTTTTTTTATTTTTAATTGTGACATTGAATTGGGGAAAAATTGAGATTGTCCAAATTCCCGGGCATTGTTGTCCAGAGACAATTTAACCAGGCGTTTCAACGTGTGTGGCCCATTCAGTGAAAGATACAGAGAAACGTAGCACACAATCTTTGTGAAATCAGAATGAAGACTTCAAATTCCGGTAAGTGCCTCAATTCTTTGCTAGGCAATCATCTACTTGCTAACACTATCAATCGATCATTGAAAGTTGAATATCTGATGAACTTAAACGGGGCCACAAAGTATTTGTTACTGACTAGAGTACTTTTCAGGCACTACGAGTCGTGGTTAACATGTTGGAAATTGAATACTTAGTTTTAGCTTGTATTTCTAAGTTACAAGAAAACAATTCATAATTAGAAAAGCTCACTGAAATATAAAAAAACCATCTTCAACTAATTAATATAAAACGTTGAAAGACTAGTAAGAGTAACGTACTTATAACATTAAATCAGTCAATAAATCTTTTACTAAAAGTCAAGTATCGCAAATTCTAATTTTTAATAATGATAATTATATCATTATTATTTTTTACCAGCCAAAAAATGGATGACTATTCACTAAGATCTTTTCCTTTTTCCAGGTTTTTACCCCACCGATTTCGTCATTTGGACGGCTTTGCTTATGTTCGCCAGTGGTGGAAGTGCCTCGTCAATATGTGTGTCTTTGCCCACGTCTCCAGAAGTTATAAAAAGCTTCACTTATTCCCATTTCGTCCAGCTGTCAAAGACTGTCGGTGAAACACAAGCAGACTTTGTAAGTGAAATCAATAGTTTAAAAAGTTATAACTCTCACAAATGTTTTCTTTGATCGATAGCCCCTTGGTCTTATTTGCTGAATTAATGCCTTATTCCAGCTAACGGTCTATACGTACTACTTCTCTCTACGCATGTGTACTAATTAATAATAAGAGCTTTGAAAAATTGCTTTTTTAGAGTGAGTCATTCTTATATATTTGGCGTGTTGAGAAATTAAGTGTCAGAAAACATGCATTGGATACAGTTAATGGAAACCGCCACATGCTAAACAATTAGCTGCGAAAAAACTGAGCCTCTACCTTCGCCGTTTTAATACTCGGAAACAAAAGTGTCAGAGTTACGTTGCACTATTTTGACTTTTTTTTTCCCGGATAAATAAGTAAGATATGAAATGTTAGGGTCACTTTGAAGTCATTATGATCAATGCTTACTCGTGTGGAAGTTCAACAAGGTGATAGAAAACGGTCAACTACTGAAATATTTATGGGTAGCACTCGCTGACACCACCTTAAGAGATCATGAAAGCGACCCCGCGCTTAAGAATTAAAGTTTTTTTATCTTATTTTCTTTAATGAGTTTTAGAATTCCACATCCTCGTCTTAAACGTTAAATGTGATAACATAGCTCGGTCTTAATTTTTCTCCTTTTCTTTTTAGGCCAAGGTTCGTCTTGGTGACAGAAACTACGACGAATATGTGCGCAGAATTCCACAATTACCTCGACCAATTTGGCATCCAGATCAGCTACAGGTAAGTACCTTAAAGCAGTAGTTACAGCTTTACAAAGACGCAAATCGTTCACATCAGTTTGAAATGTTGAAGCTCGTGCCTAAAAATAGGGTTTTATTCTCGCCAACAGTTGTAGATAACAAAAATCCAAGGCAAAATTACAAACTTTTAAAAAAGTTAACTTTAACATGAAACAAGTTAAATCTTCTAACAAAAAGTTAATAGTCTTAGCAAGCTGGTCTAAGATCAATACTGAATTGCTAATCTTTAGACCGTTAATTTTAATTCTAAGGACTGAGCTGAGCTTTGGCTGCTCTAGTGGAAGCTTTCTAACCTAACATCAATCAGGATCATATATTTTGGTTGGCAAACACACATCTCTACCAGCGATAACAGCTCCTCTCGTCCTTTTCTCTCTTTAAGCTCACACAAGTCTTATCCTTGCATCAGTCCTTTTCATCTTGCTTGTACATCAAACTGTATCTTCAGACAAGGAGCTAGTTATTTCCTTGTTTAAACTGTTCAGGATTATTTTTTTGAAGGGTTAATTAAAAGAATATCTGAGATGGATACCGAACGACATTAAACCTAAAAATAGGATAGATGCAAGACAGTCTACGACTTTCATGGAAAGTGTGTTTCCGGTACTGAAATACTCTGCGAATGAAGATATTGAACATGCGATTTTATTTATTTATCTATTTATTTATACGTTTTTCGTTTAGGAAGAAACACTTCTTCAGATGGAAATAAAAGATCTCTACACCTTTAAAGAATTTCTCAATGAGATTAAAACTCACGAGAAGAAGGACAGTGTATTTTTGGCCAAGTTCGAAACCATTGATGGAGAAATCAACAGGTTAATTGGCAACCTTCAGGATCTGGTGAGTGAATCAGAATAATAAATTACTAGTTAATACAAACTTAAAGCGGTTACGATCAGTGGTTTCATTCATTCAGTCGATTTATTTAAGATTTCAGTTATTGCACCAGTTTAACCCAGCCTTTATAAGTATGCGATTACTGCCTTGTTCTCGTCCTATCTATTATTATTGTAAACGCATTTTTATATGTCTTATGAACAAAGAGGCTGTTTATTTTTCCCCATATCTTTTAAGGAGGTTCCTGGACATTCAGATATGTTTTCGTTCTTGCCCTATGTAATACTATAATACTATTATGAAAGCCGAAGACTGCGTCATAATGATAAAAATAGTTTTTTTTACCATACTTGCCTCATCTTTCAAGGAAAGCTCAGTTCTCTTTTCTCACCAATCAAATAACAAAATTTGAGATCGTCTTTACCAAGAACATAAGTATTTCAGTTGGCCTATTGACCGACCATACCAACTGTCCTTTTTTCTTTTTTTGCACAGGAAGTGTGTCGTGGTTATCAAATCACGTATCAAGATGCCTCAGTCCAGCCCACCCTCAAACCTACCGCCACACAGAAACAACAGGACGAGTGGGAACTGGGCGTGCTGAAAGAATTGCTCTACTGGTTCATACCAGTACAAGGAGATCTTTACAAGCAGTTGAACCACAAATACTAGACTCGAGTCCCTCCCTTGCCTCAGATGAATTTGGAAACGTCAAGAGAGCAAAGCCAAAGAATTCTTCTTTCGTACATTGTATCAATGAAGTTTGTAACGTAGAGCTTAGTGCTCATTCTAGTCAGATTTCCGAATCGCTGTATCAGTAAAAAAAGTTATAAAAAATTACAAAAGTAGAAGTTCTAAAAGAATAAGTTTGTACAGTATTTCGAAAAGGAATTTTTTATTCAAATAGATGTGCAAATTGTACTAGTTAACTATAAATTTAAATAAGAAAAAACTTGATTTTTTACTTTTATAATCTATTGAGTGGTCACTTTAATTTTTTCTCCCCTTTGCGTGAGATGTACAAAAAAAGTATTTTACTGGCACAACTTCAACTCGTTTTAAAAGGCTGGCCGAAATTTTTTCATGTTAAAGGGTCTGGGTATAATATGAGAACTTTTTTTGAGGGGAGGAAGATCTGTTCACGGGCTACAGCAGATACGGAGACGTCAATTTTTTTTCGTCAGTTGATTGGTAATGGGTTAGGTTTCGAAACAGCTGAGAGGCTGCTAAAGCGCTTGAAAGATATAAATACTTGGGAAAAATAAATTCTTTCTAAAGCAGAATATTAGTCTAATTTCTTGTAAAGCAATAATCTATTTTCGTCCTAACGAAGGACACTGTATAATAATAGTTCGCTTTCGAATCATATAAAAATTCCAGGCTGAAAAAAAAAAAAGTCGACAGGATGGTTAGTTTAAAAAGAAGATCGATTCTAGTGACGTAGGAAAGGACCACAGAGCGCTTATGAGTGATGATAACCAGCAATTGGCGACAAACTTCAAAGCATTCGCGGAGCAATATAGCGTTATACAGCTGTTTCATCATTCGGCTACTTTAAAATTAATCCGCCAAATTTCCTGCTTGATTTTTTCAGATAATAATTATTATTCGCCCTCTCTTAATATAAAATTAAGCACATTTAGGAGCACAGAGCACGGTTTATTTTAACTGCTTAATGAATTGTTTGTCGAACCGTAGGACCATACTTCTCATGAAAAACTGACCCCTCTCAGGTTACAGGAGATATCAAATTACAGCATTTTGAGCTTCGTAAAATTTGACGACAACGCAACGTTTTTTCAACTACGCCAAACTTAATTAAACCCTGACCAGCTGTTAGTAGAAAATAACACGGAACTAAACTAAAGAAAAGGCTTCTTTCGTCAATGATGCTGGCCGCTTATGTAAGACGATAAAACCCATGTTCTCTTTTCTGTCAATAAGAATATCGAGGCTAAAATTTACGAAATTTTAAGAATAATATAAGAATATTCCCAAGGCTGAGATTTTGGAAAATGATATAGTTTTGTGTGTTAAAACTATGTACAATTTTACTTTATTCTCTCTCAGCAGTTCAACTTCCACTTCCTAATGTTTTTCCGTGTCTTTTCACTTCCTAAAGCATAATTATCATGGATGTCTTCGATACTTATTCTTTTCCCTTTAGAGTTACGAATCGAATACGTCATCATGGTCTTTCCTATTCTTTACCAGTTCCCAAATTCTCACTTAGTTTTAGCTTGACTGGACAACGCTGAATAACTTATCAGCTTAAAGAATTGAAGAAGCAAAGCGCGTGCAATGTGCATTCATATTAGTAAGTTACTTACGTACACCGTGGTAGTAAGAGCGTCGAGTCAAGACTAAATTTAACGTCAAGTTCTCAAACTGAGTTGAATGAATTCGACGAGGTTACTTCACTTACTTTGCAGAAAACATTTTATGAGTTTAGTCTATAAATAACGGCTCATCGTGAAGTGATGACTTGTAAATGAGATTGTCATCTTTTCATAGAAGAAAATGCCACAGCGCAGACCGGTAGTGGAAAGTAACTCGAGTCCAGACTCTCCCGCGCAATGTCGAACACACATCACACTGACTGCAATCCTTCCTTGAGCTCCTTATATTTTTCCATAAAATATTTTTATAAAAGAGTAAGTTTCGTTGCGGTGTTAAAGATTCAGAGGAAGTAATCTAATATACAATACTGAAGCTTTCATTCCGGTTTTATTGTGTTGTCAGTGTGTGACTGTGTGCTTTTTTTGTCATATCGGAAGTTTGACTCAATACAATACTAGATGCGCTTTAAAATGATTGTTTGCACAGCATTGAACAATCTAACTATTTTTATTGGGAATAAAGTGGCCAAGTAATACTGTTTGCCTTAATCGCATTTTGAATTCAATAGATTTGTTTATTCTGTGTAGGCGTTTAACTGTTATCAAGAAGCTAGCAAAGCTTCCGTTATTACTGTGTATTAGCTGGTCAAACGCCTGCTAGCGCGACGAAGTCAATGCTCAGAAAATAAAAGGCAATTGAAATTGCACCGTTTAAAACGGTTCAAGTGAACCAAATTTGGAAATCATTACAGTTTCACTTGCACTAAATATATTCGGTGACTCGAATAACCATGACATTTGTGTTCAGGATGAACCTCTTTATGCGTAAAAAAAAATTTTCTAAGAGTTTTATAAAACCTACCACTCTGCTTCTCTACACCTGTATTTTGAAAGTATATCCTTTTTCGCAGTTTTCGAACAATTTTTCTGTTTTCAAATTTGCGCAGAACCGTGACAAGGAAGTTATTATTCATAGAGTCTCGGAATAGAGAATGCTACAACCTTACTGAAAAATTATACCTTGCAAGGAAAAGCAAAATTTTCAGAAACAAGACTGAATTTCTCTAATTGGATCATTCTGAAAGGTGATGTGGGAGAATAGTAAAGAACTGCGAAGAAAAAAAGTACTTTTATTGAAAGTTTTACTAAACGGATAACTAATTCTATTGTCGCCAAACAGAAGTCAATTTTAGTAAGTTACTCGTAGAGAAAAGAAATTAAAATATTGGAAAGACATCAAACATGCAAAAATCGACAAATCGAATAAGGAAGCGTAGCAGTACAAATATTTATACAAATTCCCAGATGGGGAACCGCAACATATCTATCCTATCTGTGTTAGCCAAATATTTGTATTAAATATTTATTAACTTGGATCACTTTGAAAAAATCCAAAAAAAGTATATCCAGAATTTTTTTTTGATTTTTCATTTGAATTATCTAATATCCGCTATTTCTGGTTTCAAGGAACTTGAGAAGCGAACCTATTGCCCAATTCTTTGAGTACCTGAAAATTTAATTTCAGACTATTGCAGTAATGGTTCAGAATTTTTTTCCGTGTCGTTTGAACTGTTTAAAATCTTTGTTGCGTTAAAGAGCACTCAAGGAGAAAAATTTCTATTGTTTTATCGTTTAAGCAAAGTTTGAGGAGGCGTTTTGATTTAAATGACAAAAACCTTTATAATTATACAAAAACGTTTAAAACAATACACTGTTATAAAGGCGTTGAATTTCAGCGGTAATTACTCCTGACTTACCGGCGTCTCTCGATAATCATGAGTTAAATTGGTAAAAAATTGCTGTCAAATGAAAATCTTAAGGGAAAATTATTTGTTGCATCTGAGATGCTTTTTTATTCATCACATGATAGCATTGACGTAAGAGGTGGCCGAGATGTAGTTCAGCATCTTCGATCAAGGCGTTTTCGTGACACAAGACAGAGCAGCGCTTTCACTTGCAAAATCATTTTCAAAATCTGACTAAAAATAATTAAAAAAATAACGATGGTGACAGATTTTATCTGACTTTACTTCAACTTCTAGGTAAAATGTAACCTCATGATAGACTAAATATTAAGCAAATAAACTTGGGCTTTAAAGTTCGGATGTCAAAGAAGTACAAATGAAGTTTGTTATAATACTTGATTTCTGAGGAACGGCATGATTATGATAAAAGTAGTCGATTAAAAAACACAAACACACATCCACTCTGTCTCGCTTTTATATCCTTTGATTTCTCTAAATGTCCTTGTTTTGTGATGTTTGAATCAAGAGAGAATAATCTTGTCTTGTTTGACTAAGGCTCCGGGTTAGAAAACAAACTCATACGAACTAATATTGTTAAAAATCGCGACAACACTTATTATTCAGCAACTAAGTGAGCAAGCAATCAAACTCTGAAGCAATCAGGAACTTAACCATCTCACACAGAAAGGCTGTTTTAAGTTTTTGCTTACCTTGCAATTTTGCAATCGACATTGATGAACAATATTTTACAGTATTCGCACGTAAAACTCCCTAAACTATTCTACAATTATACCGATTTATTACTGAGCCAGGTTAATAAGCGTAGCTTGAAAGGAAATTCAGAGTCAATTGGCTCTGAGAAATCGCTGAAATCTGTTATAAGTCAACTAGCTTTTTGAATTTTGGTTGAATCCAGTGGAGGAAACGGAAGTACGAATTTTAGTAACACACTAAGATTAGAGTGGTTTTCATTTGAGTGTCGTAAAACCAAAACCAAAGTAATTACTCTGGCCAATCACATAGGACACAGACAATACATTGAACCAATCAAAACTCGAAGTAATTACATGTGGCTGACGCAAAGCGCGGGAAAATGCATGCGAGCGCGTCACAATTGGCTTTGGTTTTACTTCTGATTGGATGAAAAGGTGGCGCGAATCTTTTAAGCCAATCGCATCGTGTAGAAAGTGCAAAACCAATTACTTTTCGACACTCAAATGAAAACCGCTCTATCATTTTCAGTTTAAATCACAGTGAACCAAATATTTCTGACATCGCCAGACTATTGCACCTTCTTGCAAGTAGATTTCAGCGATCAGTGAGAACACCAAATCAGTGACGTTCTTTATTGGTTTATCTAAATTATTTGTAATACGACCCGATAGTAGTTACTAGTATAATATTACAACGAGAAGCATCAAATTACAGTTTTCTAGTTTAATTTGAAATTTAATACTGTCGTAAAATGCCAATGGGTGGCTTTCTTCTGACGAAAAAGTCGAAAAGGAGGGATAAAATCAGCTTGAAAATAATAGTAAAGAATGTCATTATGACTCGTAAACAGCACATTCCAATTGAGGGTCTGTAACGGCTGCAGGGGAAAAAAACGTTTAAGTCACGACATCCGCTACGTACGTACAGTGTCTAAATTTAGAGGTACATAAATTTTTTCAACAGTTTATGCCTCATATTTTAGTGAAATAAGCATAGGAAGCAACGATAAACTCTTTTAACTGGTTGCATTGCTTAAATTTGAATATGATAGAGGAATTAGTAAAAACAGGAAAAGCGCAAGAAAAATGTCAACTTTATATTTTAAATGCACAGTGCGGGATGACCGGTAACGGGATTTTTTTATTTTTAATTGTGACATTGAATTGGGGAAAAATTGAGATTGTCCAAATTCCCGGGCATTGTTGTCCAGAGACAATTTAACCAGGCGTTTCAACGTGTGTGGCCCATTCAGTGAAAGATACAGAGAAACGTAGCACACAATCTTTGTGAAATCAGAATGAAGACTTCAAATCCCGGTAAGTGCCTCAATTCTTTGCTAGGCAATCATCTACTTGCTAACACTATCAATCGATCATTGAAAGTTGAATATCTGATGAACTTAAACGGGGCCACAAAGTATTTGTTACTGACTAGAGTACTTTTCAGGCACTATGAGTCGTGGTTAACATGTTTAAAATTGAATACTTAGTTTTAGCTTGTATTTCTAAGTTACAAGAAAACAATTTATAATTAGAAAAGCTCACTGAAATATAAAAAAACCATCTTCAACTAATTAATATAAAACGTTGAAAGACTAGTAAGAGTAACGTACTTATAACATTAAATCAGTCAATAAATCTTTTACTAAAAGTCAAATATCGCAAATTCTAATTTTTAATAATGATAATTATATCATTATTATTTTTTACCAGCCAAAAAATGGATGACGATTCACTAAGATCTTTTCCTTTTTCCAGGTTTTTACCCCACCGATTTCGTCATTTGGACGGCTTTGCTTATGTTCGCCAGTGGTGGAAGTGCCTCGTCAATATGTGTGTCTTTGCCCACGTCTCCAGAAGTTATAAAAAGCTTCACTTATTCCCATTTCGTCCAGCTGTCAAAGACTGTCGGTGAAACACAAGCAGACTTTGTAAGTGAAATCAATAGTTTAAAAAGTTATAACTCTCACAAATGTTTTCTTTGATCGATAGCCCCTTGGTCTTATTTGCTGAATTAATGCCTTATTCCAGCTAACGGTCTTTACGTACTACTTCTCTCTACGCATGTGTACTAATTAATAATAAGAGCTTTGAAAAGTTGCTTTTTTAGAGTGAGTCATTCTTATATATTTGGCGTGTTGAGAAATTAAGTGTCAGAAAACATGCATTGGACACAGTTAATGGAAACCGCCACATGCTCAACAATCAGCTGCGAAAAAACTGAGCCTCTACCTTCGCCGTTTTAATACTCGGAAACAAAAGTGTCAGAGTTACGTTGCACTATTTTGACTTTTTTTTTTCCCGGATAAATAAGTAAGATATGAAATGTTAGGGTCACTTTGAAGTCATTATGATCAATGCTCACTCGTGTGGAAGTTCAACAAGGTGATAGAAAACGGTCAACTACTGAAATATTTATGGGTAGCACTCGCTGACACCACCTTAAGAGATCATGAAAGCGACCCCGCGCTTAAGAATTAAAGTTTTTTTATCTTATTTTCTTTAATGATTTTTAGAATTCCACATCCTCGTCTTAAACGTTAAATGTGATAACATAGCTCGGTCTTAATTTTTCTCCTTTTCTTTTTAGGCCAAGGTTCGTCTTGGTGACAGAAACTACGACGAATGTGTGCGCAGAATTCCACAGCTACCTCGACCAATTTGGCATCCAGATCAGCTACAGGTAAGTGCGTTACAGCATTACAAAGAGGCAAAGCTTTCACATCAGTTTGAAATGTTTAAGGTCGTGCCTAAAAATAGGGTTTTATTCTCGCCAACAGTTGTAGATAACAAAAATCCAAGGCAAAATTACAAACTTTTAAAAAAGTTAACTTTAACATGAAACAAGTTAAATCTTCTAACAAAAAGTTAATAGTCTTAGCAAGCTGGTCTAAGATCAATACTGAATTGCTAATCTTTAGACCGTTAATTTTAATTCTAAGGACTGAGCTGAGCTTTGGCTGCTCTAGTGGAAGCTTTCTAACCTAACATCAATCAGGGTCATATATTTTGGTTGGCAAACACACATCTCTACCAGCGATAACAGCTCCTCTCGTCCTTTTCTCTCTTTAAGCTCACACAAGTCTTATCCTTGCATCAGTCCTTTTCATCTTGCTTGTACATGAAACTGTATCTTCAGACAAGGCGCTAGTTATTTCCTTGTTTAAACTGTTCAGGATCATTTTTTTGAAGGGTTAATTAAAAGAATATCTGAGATGGATATCGAACGACATTAAACCTAAAAATAGGATAGATGCAAGACAGTCTACGACTTTCATTTTGAGTAATTATGCAAATTTTCGACTATGGGCTTTTATGATCCACTCAACCATGAAAAGTAAATACGACTAAAAGAAAAGATTTCTTGGAATCGAAGATGGAAAGTGTGTTTCCGGTACTGAAGTACTCTGCGAATGAAGATATTAAACATGCGATTTTATTTATTTATCTATTTATTTATACGTTTTTCGTTTAGGAAGAAACACTTCTTCAGATGGAAATAAAAGATCTCTACACCTTTAAAGAATTTCTCAATGAGATTAAAACTCACGAGAAGAAGGACAGTGTATTTTTGGCCAAGTTCGAAACCATTGATGGAGAAATCAACAGGTTAATTGGCAACCTTCAGGATCTGGTGAGTGAATCAGAATAATAAATTACTAGTTAATACAAACTTAAAGCGGTTACGATCAGTGGTTTCATTCATTCAGTCGATTTATTAAAGATTTCAGTTATTGCACGAGTTTAACCCAGCCTTTATAAGTATGCGATTACTGCCTTGTTCTCGTCCTATCTGTTATTATTATAAACGCATTTTTACATGTCTTATGAACAAAGAGGCTGTTTATTTTTCCCCATATCTTTTAAGGAGGTTCCTGGACATTCAGATATGTTTTCGTTCTTGCCCTATGTAATACTATAATACTATTATGAAAGCCGAAGACTGCGTCATAATGATAAAAATAGTTTTTTTTACCATACTTGCCTTATCTTTCAAGGAAAGCTCAGTTCTCTTTTCTCACCAATCAAATAACAAAATTTGAGATCGTCTTTACCAAGAACATAAGTATTTCAGTTGGCCTATTGACCGACCATATCAACTGTCCTTTTTTCTTTTTTTGCACAGGAAGTGTGTCGTGGTTATCAAATCACGTATCAAGGTGCCTCTGTCCAGCCCACCCTCAAACCTACCTCAACACAGAAAGAACAGGACGAGTGGGAACTGGGCGTGCTGAAAGAATTGCTCTACTGGTTCATACCAGTACAAGGAGATCTTTACAAGCAGTTGAACCACAAATACTAGACTCGAGTCCCTCCCTTGCCTCAGATGAATTTGGAAACGTCAAGAGAGCAAGGCCAAAGAATTCTTCTTTCGTACATTGTATCAATGAAGTTTGTAACGTAGAGCTTAGTGCTCATTCTAGTCAGATTTCCGAATCGCTGTATCAGTAAAAAAAGTTATAAAAAATTACAAAAGTAGAAGTTCTAAAAGAATAAGTTTTTACAGTATTTCGAAAAGGAATTTTTTATTCAAATAGATGTGCAAATTGTACTAGTTAACTATAAATTTAAATAAGAAAAAACTTGATTTTTTACTTTTATAATCTATTGAGTGGTCACTTTAATTTTTTCTCCCCTTTGCGTGAGATGTACAAAAAAAGTATTTTACTGGCACAACTTCAACTCGTTTTAAAAGGATGGCCGAAATGTTTTCATGTTAAAGGGTCTGGGTATAATATGAGAACTTTTTTTGAGGGGAGGGGGATCTGTACACGGGCTACAGCAGATACAGAGACGTCAATTTTTTTTCGTCAGTTGATTGGTAATGGGTTAGGTTTCGAAACAGCTGAGAGGCTGCTAAAGTGCTTGAAAGATATAAATACTTGGGAAAAATAAATTCTTTCTAACGCAGAATATTAGTCTAATTTCTTGTAAAGCAATAATCTATTTTCGTCCTAACGAAGGACACTGTATAATAACAGTTCGCTTTCGAATCATTTAAAATTTCCAGGCTGGAAAAAAAAAAAAGAAGTCGACAGGATGGTTAGTATAAAAAGAAGATCGATTCTAGTGACGTAGGAAAGGACCAGAGAGCACTTATGAGTGATGATAACCAGCGGTTGGCGACAAACTTCAAAGCATTCGCGGAGCAATGCGAACTTCAGTTGCTAAGAATAGCCTTATACAGTTTCATCATTCGACTACTTTAAAATTAATCCGCCAAATTTCCAGCTTGATTTTTTCAGATAATAATTATTATTCGCCCTCTCTTAATATAAAATTAAGCACATTTAGGAGTACAGAGCACGGTTTATTTTAACTGCTTAATGAATTGTTTGTCGAACCGTAGGACCATACTTGTCATGAAAAACTGACCCCTCTCAGGTTAAAGGAGATATCAAATTACAGCATTTTGAGCTTCGTAAAATTTGACGACAACACAACGTTTTTTCAGCTACGCCAAAATTAATTAAACCGTGACCAGCTGTTAGTAGAAAATAACCCGGAACTAAAGTAAAGAAAAGGCTTCTTTCGTCAATGATGCTGGCCGCTTATGTAAAACGATAAAACCCATGTTCTCTTTTCTTTCAATAAGAATATCGAGGCTAAAATTTACGAATATTAAGAATATTACAAGAATATTCCCAAGGCTGAGATTTTGGAAAATGATATAGCTTTGTGTGTTAAAACTATGTAAATACCATACACGTGTACAATTATACGTTCTTAAACCGTTTAAACTTAGTCATTTCTCTAAACGGCAAAACTATAGTGAACAAAACGTAACAGGAATGACGATACAAAGCAGATTAAGGGAATGTAGACCTAGACTCCCGCAAAACCTCAGTGTCCAAAAAACCAAGGCTGCCATTTCAGTCACAGTATTTCTAATTCGAAACGAATTTTACTTTATTCTCTCTCAGCAGTTCAACTTCCACTTCCTAATGTTTTTCCGTGTCTTTTCACTTCCTAAAGCATAATTATCATGGATGTCTTCGATACTTATTCTTTTCCCTTTAGAGTTACGAATCGAATACGTCATCATGGTCTTTCCTACTCTTTACCAGTTCCCAAATTCTCACTTAGTTTTGGCTTGATGACAACGCTGAATCACTTATCAGTTTAAAGAATAGAGGAAGCAAAGCGCGTGCAATGTGCATTCATGTTAGTAAGTTACTTACGTACACCGTGGTAGTAAGAGCGTCAAGTCAAGACTAAATTTAACGTCAAGTTCTCAAAGTGACTTGAATGAACCCGACGAGGTTACTTCGCTTACTTGGCAGAAAACATTTTATGAGTTTAGTCTCTAAATAACGGCTAATCGTGAAGTGATGACTTGTAAATGAGATTGTCATCTTTTCATAAAAGAAAATGTCGCAGCGCACACCGGAAGTGGAAAGTAACTAGAGTCCAGACTCTCCTGCGCAATGTCGAACAGACATGACACTGACTGCAATCCCTCCTTGAGCACCTTATATTTTTCCATAAAAGATTACTATAAAAGAGTAAGCTTCGTTGCGGTGTTAAAGATTCAGAGGAAATAATCTAATATACAATACTGAAGCTTTCATTCCGGTTTTATTGTGCTGTCAGTGAGTGACTATGTGTTTTTTTTTTTCATATCGGAAGTTTGACTCAATGCAATACTAGATGCGCTTTAAAATGATTGTTTGCACAGCATTGAACAATCTAACTATTTCTGTTGGGAATAAACTGACCAAGTAATACTGTTTGCCTTAATCGCATTTTGAATTCAATAGATTTGTTTATTCTGTGTAGGCGTTTAACTGATATCAAGAAGCTAGCAAAGCTTCCGTTATTACTGTGTATTAGCTGGTCAAACGCCTGTTAGCGCGACGAAATCAATGCTCAGAAAATAAAAGGCAATTGAAACTGCACCGTTTAAAACGGTTCAAGTGAACCAAATTTTGAAATCATTACAATTTCACTTGCACTAAATATATTCGGTGACTCGAATAACCATGACATTTGTGTTCAGGATGAACCTCTTTATGCGTAAAAAAAAAATTTTCTAAGAGGTTTATAAAACCTACCACTCTGCTTCTCTACATCTGTATTTTGAAAGTATATCCCTTTTCGCAGTTTTCGAACAATTTTTCTGTTTTCAAATTTGCGCAGAACCGTGACAAGGAAGTTATTATTCATAGAGTCTCGGAATAGAGAATGCTACAACCTTACTGAAAAATTATACCTTGCAAGGAAAAGCAAAATTTTCAGAAACAAGACTGAATTCTCTAATTGGATCATTCTGAAAGGTGATGTGGGAGAATAGTAAAGAAATGCGAAGACAAAAAGTACTTTTATTGAAAGTTTTACTAAACGGATAACTAATTCTATTGTCGTCAATCAGAAGTCAATTTTAGTAAATTACTCGTAGAGAAAAGAAATTAAAATATTGGAAAGACATCAAACATGCAAAGATCGACAAATCGAATAGGCATTGTTACTTTTAATGGATCTTAGCAAATAAGGAAGCGTAGCAGTACAAATATTTATACAAATTCCCAGGTGGGGAACCCCAACATATCAATCCTATCTGTGTTAGCCAAATATTTGTATTAAATATTTATTAACTTGGATCACTTTGAAAAAATCCAAAAAAAGTATATCCAGAATTTTTTTTTGATTTTTCATTTGAATTATCTAATATCCGCTATTTCTGGTTTCAAGGAACTTGAGAAGAGAACCTATTGCCCAATTCTTTGAGTACCTGAAAATTTAATTTCAGACTATTGCAGTACTGGTTCATAATTTTTTTTCCGTGTAGTTTGAACTGTTCAAAATCTTTGTTGCGTTAAAGAGCACTCAAGGAGAAAAATTTCTATTGTTTTATCGTTTAAGCAAAGTTTGAGGAGGCGTTTGATGTACGTTGTATAAGAATATAACTTGTATGGCATTAAGAGAAGTAAGAAAGTTCTCTGTGCAAAGCTGGTAAATCGCGTACTTTATTCGTGTTACACCTGTTAATAGCGGTTAAAACCGTTACCATAATGTTCCTTTTAGCGGAACTGACTCATACGGGACATACATCCGTATTGAAGGAAAAAGTACCTTTTTTTCGAAACAAGTTAGAAACATTACGAATAGGATTTCCTATCCATCTGAGATGGTGACTTGAATAAAAAGGGCAGTCGCGAAATTTGAAAGTTCACTTGAATCTGAGACGATCAACAGGAGTGTCAAATTACAGAAACATATATCAGTATCATGCTAGGTAAGAGAAAAGTTGGTTTACTTATTGCAATCTGCTCTTACGACTTTGCTAATAATATAAACGAGAGATTCAACCATCAATCTATTCTGTAAATTTTCATGTTGCTGATTTTGACTTTTTCTGACAACTCGGTGCTGCTGTAAACCGATGACACTTAATCTAACTTTTGATTGTGCTTAAGTTACTGTGCTGCTCGGTGCTAGCCTATTACACGCCACGGTTAAATTGCTTTTAAACGAAGGTATCGCTTGTCATTGGAGAATAGCTTCTTATAAAATTTAGGAACGTAATTTTGCTGACTAACCAAAAATGTTATCTACGGGGCTTAGAAGACAAATTAACCACCTTGGCTCTCTTATGGAAAAAATAAAATACTTAGTTGTGTTAACCATGGCCAACAGAAAATATAATGACAAGTTTTACTTGTCAAAATTTACTTGCGAACCTGCGTTTCTCGCACTTAGGGGTGGGTGTTTGGCAACGCAACTCACTTCAGAGCTTTCAGCCTTATCCAGTAACTTTTCTCCATCGATTTGACCTTGAAAAGTCATAAAATGCCTTCTCTTTGACTTTCTGAAAGAATGTTAACCTGATCCATTTATCTACTTATAGCGTGTGTATCTCCTTCTTCTATTATTTTTTCATCTAGATTAAATAATTTTAAGCATAAATTCTTTATCTTATTCCTTAATTTTGCCAGTAACGTTTCTCATCTTGAAGAATTAATGTGTTACGTTTGTCGTTTTTCTCTTTATTGTAACTGTATTAGAAGGTAACTAGTTTATATCATCTTATATCTATGTTAAACCATACATTTGTCTAGTTCTATTTTTTTTTCTTGTTGTAGTCGTATATTTCTGATTAGGCATTGCTTTTATATGTGCATTCTGTATTGTTGTGAAGGCCGTAAGTTAGATAACTCATTGGGTTATTACGTCACCTTCGTAAAACAAAGAATATTGTATTGTTAGAGTATTGTATTGTACTTACAATAAATGTATTTCTTCATTTTTCAGTTTCAGTTTTACTGGTTGTGCTACTTCCACGGTTTTCCCTTGGTGCTGCCGTTAGCAGGAGGGAAGTGTCAAAGACAACGTTAGTAAAAGATGCGTTACTGTCCATGCGTAACGTCTGCATCTCGAAACCAAATCTAATGATATTGACTTCTAAGACAAAAAAGGCCTATGTAAGTGTCAAAAAATCTATTTAAACTTTATACTTTTTTACACGACATTATCATCATCTCAAAATCTTAAAATGATACATTTTACCAAAGAGACTTCTCCTAAATAAATCAGTCAGTCTATCAATCAATCGAAAATCAATCAATCAATCATCCATTGGTGTACTAGATTCGACTATAGAAATTATTTCACAAACGTTTTAAAAACTTACCTGGAACCTCGTGCTGCAGGCGAGTTGTTTCACTTCAAGGTTTTGAACATTTTGCATTCCTAAACAAGTTTTGCTCACGAAGCGCGCGTTTTAAAGACCATGTGTTTTAAGGAAACGACGGGATCTGGGAACGAATAGTCAGTAGTCCTTTCAAAATTCTCTGTCCCAGGCTTTTCGGGCGTTGAGATTAGGCTTTGTTCTTCTAATGTCGAACCCAGCAAGCAAAGACGCAAACAAAATATCAACAACAGACAACAACAACAACAAAAAAGACAATGGTTTATAAAATATTTAATATTTGGTTTTATTTTTGCTCTCTTTTAGGCGAAAGAACACTTTGGGGACCCTTTGGAGTCCAGGCAGGTTGACATTAATGGAATTGAACCACTGAGCAACTATCAGGAAATGACAGTAGGTTTCTCCAAGAGATTTGGTTGTTTTCAATGATAATGAGTTTTAGTTGAAAACATATTCCTCCTCATTTAATTTTTCACCGTACTTTGACTTATGATACTGAGGTGACTCTCACTGGGTAAATAAGGAATTATTATTGGTTAGGGTTATCATCTTCAAGAGGCAATACCGACCAACAAGTTTGAGCATTTACCACAACTCCAGCATAAACAAAGCCGAAATCGTGAAATAATTGTCACGAGGTCTGAATTAGACAACACGGAAATGTTAGCCCTTTGTTATAAAAATTATAAACTATTGACATCGTAGTTGTTAAAGCAACTTCACGGTAACTACCGGGTACTTTCGCCCATCGTAATTCGTCGGCCGCCTGCAAGTAAATTCTACGAGTCGTTTTTTTTTAAATCTGATCCTAGAACTCGAGGGAATACCTTTAGCCCATAGCCAAAGGCAAGGATTTAATTTTACCACAGCACTACGTACGGCTTTACACTTTTTGAACTGCTCTCATAAAATGTGTTTCGTATTACTTTCAGGTACGGCTGTTTGTTCCTAAAGCTTTCAAACAACTCTCCATATTTTACGCGATCTTCGAAGACATTTTGAGCCACTTGAATCAGACTAACGAGGAGCACAAGATCGTGAAGAAGATCGAGGCTATGAATAGAAAGATAAAAGAGCTGAAACGGCTGGCAAGAAGCTCTACCGTAAGTGATTCATTTATAGCCATTTTAGCTAAATTTGTATGTCATCTGTATGTTTCAAATGCGCTCAGTTTCTGACTTGTCCCCTGATGCTCTTTGTCTTTACTCCTTCCAATCTTCCTCCGTACGTCACGCGCCTTTATCTCGCGCGTTTCCCTTGTATGTGTATAGAAACTTTTAGATTCTAAGACGAACACGACTACGAGGAAGAAATTTCCTCAACACTAAATAGTGCGTGTGCGTGTATCAGCATCATTTTGGCGGGAAACACCATGGCCTTTCTAGTACGGTTTCATCGAGAATGTGGAAATGACATACACTAGACGTTTTATTATTTTGCGATAGGGAAAGGGCTGAAGCTACTTTAGTAAAAATTACCGTTCCAATTTTTGCGGTGAAAAAAGTGCAATAAAGCATTCTGGGGTGTCTCTCTATTGAGAATTCGCCAAAATAGTTATTTTAACTTTAAATTTCGTCCTCGTACTCGAATCTAAAGGTTTTAATATTACAATAAAGACAAACGAGATCCAAGCACCCATCGCTACCACGCCGTTATTACAAACACCACCTGTTAGAATCTCTAGTAGTCGTTAACTTTCCCACAATTTTTATACAGCTATTTCGAGAAAGGTTGTCGGAAAAAGTAAAACGACAATCTCGAAAGGTATTGTGGGTAGTTTTGAAATCACTTTTCTCCAAAGAAATTTGAAAGAATGGCACGAGAGGCCATGGATGTATGTTTGCGAGAGCCAAAGGAAAGCAACAAAACCAGGTTCAACAGCTACAGTGTCAGGAACAGTGTATTGATCATATCCCATATTATCTTTCGGGATCGTCGCTTGCACTTTTTTTCCGACAACCTTTCTCGAAATAGCTGTATGCCTTAATGATACGACCAACTACAAATGATTGCTGGGGAAACAAACAATCCCTCAGGTAGTAACACCCCGGCTTTAATTAACGCTATGATTATTTCTTTAGGCATTACTGCCTGGTAAATCCATGGCCTATAGCAACTCTTCATTAAAGCAACAAAGAGCTGTTTGGACCAAGTCGGCCTTTCAACAGGAAAACTGGATACTTGGAGTTTTGAGAGAGTTTGGAAACTGCTTAATCTATTTGGAGCAGGCGTTTTATAAGTTTTCAGTGTAATGAAAGAAGACATACGAGAAGTATTGAACTGGTCATGTCACTTTGAATCCAAGGGTTCTTATCACATAGTGTCGTTTGCCTGCAACGGGCTATCATTGTAACATGGTCTGCAATATGATCATTAATATATTAAGTCTATACTTACTTTCAGTATTAAAATTTTAGTTTACACGATTTTTCGAAAATGTGTTGTACGTCGCTTATTTATTCCTTTAGTCACAGATGAGGTGATAATAATATAGTTAGGAAACTTTTACCTTTAAGAAGTCTAGCTTATTTTTTAATTACATTGGATCAATGTATTTTAATGACGTTGGGTTTGTTAGCTCGTTTTATACATGTACATCAGTCTAGGGTGTAATTTTATTCAATTCAATATTTAGGTAAAGAAAATTTTACAAATAATATCAATTTTACAATTATTTTTTTTAAATAATGATAATAATACTTTGCTTTTTATAAAAGCTTTTTTACAACAGGTAATTCAACAAGCTAGTAGCAGTTGCCTATCGAAAAAAAGTTATTTAATATTTATACGTTTCCTGGCGAAACAGATTCGTTTCAGTACGATGATATTTATTCATTTACCGTGGGAATATTAAAAACAGGTTTGTCAAATAATATGTTATAAATAAAAGTGTTTTTCTATATTTGACTTTATAGTGTATAACTGTCAAACGGTTTCCCCCGACTACATTATTTATTTCGATGCTACACCCTCGTTCCTGAGAATCCATGGAATTAATCTTGCCACCTCATGCCACCTTGCCTTACGACGTGGGTGTACCGTCAAAAGGCGGGGCCGGGGCTATGCCTTTTTAGGCTGCTTTTTTCTTTAATAGACCCTAGCTAAACCCCTTTCCCCCCGCTCTTTGACCAGTTCCATTCCCCTCTTTTTTAAAATTTTTATTTGGGGGGGGGGGGACTTTACAGCAACAACAATAACAAAAATCACAGGGCACAGAGGAGTTATCTGTGACCTTGATTATTTATTGTAGTTACATTTTACAGTTGATACCTCGCATTGCCTTCGTTTTTATATTGTACAATCGAGCAAACCTTCATTTGATCGTCTTACAAACCTAGCAAAATATTATTCAATTCACTGGAAAACCGCTGAAGGTAATGACTTGGCCATTTTCCTCAGCTGATATCAAAACAGCATTTTTTTTTCACTTTCAGAGAGAATTTGAAAATTGACTTTGTTTCAACTGACTTTCTGGGGGCCATTCAGTTTAGCGCTGAATGTTTGCTTTCGTACAATGTGGACCGGAGGATGCTAGTGAGGGAAATACGTCATCAGTTTCGAAAATGCAGAGAATGTGAGGGGGGTCGAAATATTAAGACACAGGACCGGCCTTCTTTGTAAAACTATATTATGAATTAAGCAAAACAACGTTTCCTTTAAAAGAAGACAAAATAATACACTTTGGCAGTTGTTTGTCAGGAACAAAATTTTATCTGTATAAAGCTCGGCCCAGGAACCTATCAGCTATTTCTCCTACCAGTACCAGCATTTTTATAATTAAATTGGGATAAATATTTCGCTTTATATTGGTATTTTTGTGTTAGGATTTCCTTTATCCTTTTACTGATTAAGTGAAGTGAAATGGATCCGAATGTGAAGCCACAGACCTTGGCTGAGACTTTTGACCAAGCCAACTCTAATTCTATCCGGGAGTATATGCCAGGGCTCTCATAACTTTGTTGACTTATCCTGTGTCAACATACATAGCTGAGCGTAGCTTCAGCGATATGAAGAGAATGCAAACTTTTTTACGAAGGATCATGACAGACGAGAGATTGAGCTCTCTTTCAGTTCTGCATATGAGCACAAGGACGTAGTTGATATTGATAGCATTATAACAGAGTTTGCCTGTCTGAAGGGTACACATCCCGCCCATTTCTTGCCACCTCCTTGATGGCGTCACTGTTTTACCCTTTTTTGCCGTAAACACTGTACCTTACCGATAACCCTAGAGATGGGTAAAATAAACAACTAATTACTGCATTTTTCTTCGTCTTTATTTACTTAGAATGTCCTGCAGAAAACGCAGAAGATGGAATTTGCGAGATCCTAAATTTAAACTTTTTCTGGGGGAGCATGCCACCAGACTCCTCCAGGTTTGGGGTGCCTTCGGCGCGCTAACTTTTCTTCCCCTGCTACGCTGCTGACTACCGATATCTTATAGCTTATGAAATCAATGCCCAAGGACGGAAGAAGAGATTTGGTCTAGTGGGGTTTAAAGGGGGGGGGGGGGGGGGGGGGGGGGTGGGGGTCATTTTAAAAATTATAAAATACAACTTTTACACCAAAGACACGGTTTTGAGTGTCAACACAATATTAAACAATTTAACTGTTATTGTTCAGAATAAACTGAACACCATTGTGTGCCCACGTCACATTTTGAAGTCAATATAATTGCTTATTCAGTTAAGACGTTTAAACGTCCACAAAAAGCCAGCAAAGCTTATCACTCTGTAACCTGACCAAACACCTGCTAGTGTGCAGAAGTCAGCGCTAACTGGGCCTTCAGATGGTCAGAAGATTAAAGACAATCGAAATTGCGCCATTTACTGAAAAAAGCAATTTCACTTGCACTAAATAATTATATTCAATGACGCGAATGACCATGACATTGATTTTCAGTGTGACCATCTTCACACCAAAATAAAATAAAAATAAAAGCAGTGATATTTAGAGTGTATAAAAACTGCAACTTTGCTTCTCTACTGCTCTATCTTTTTATCACAGTCTTTGAACAGTTTTTGCTGTAAGCTAATGAAGAACTGTCTTTTAAATTTGCACAGAACCGTGACAAGGAAGTTATTCATAAAGTCTTGAAATAGAAAACGCTAAAACCTTACGGAAAATTGTATCTAGTTCTCGTAAGCAACGCAAAATTCACAGAAATAATTCGTGTAAGACTTAATTATCTAATTTGGACATTTTGAAAGGGGCATTGGAATAAATAAAGAATTGCTAACTAAGATTAACAAAATACTTTAACGGAATTTTTACTATGCAAATCACAGTAAGAGATTCTATTGTTGACAATCAGGAGTCAATTTTAGTAAATTACTCGTAGAGAAAATAAATTAAAATGTATTAGAAAGACAACAAACTTTTGCAAAATCGACAAAACGAATAAGCATTGTTACTTTTGGATTTTAGCAAATAAGGAAGGGTAACGTTGCTAAGTAAACATTCATACAAAATTCCCTGCCGGGGAACAAAATATTTTTTGTTATGATATTCAAGCCCAACATATTATCCATCCTGTCTGCGTAAGCCAAATATGGGTATTTAAAATTTATCATTCTGGATTAAATGCAATCACTTTAGCAAAATTGAAAAATATATATAGTGAGAAATATAATTATATTTTTCATGCAAATTTTTCTAACATCCGCTGCTTAAGAAGCGAACCTATTGCCCAATTCTTTAAGTACCTGAGAATTTAATTTCAGACCATTGCAGCACTGGTTCATAATCTTTTTTTCCGTGTTGTTTGAACCGTTCAAAATCTTTATTTTGTTAAAGAGGCTCAAGGAGGAAAATTGCTTTTGTTTTATCGTTTAAGCAAAGTTTGAGGAGGCGTTTGATGTTGTATAAGAATATAACTTGAATGTATGGTATTAAAAGAAGTAAGAGTGTTCTGTGTACAAATTTGGTAAATCAGCGCGTATTTTACTCGTGTTGCATCAGTTAATAGCGGTTAAAACCGTTCCCGCCATATGTTCGTCTTAGCGGAACTGACTCATGCGGGACATACATATATACATCCGTACTGAAGGAAAAAGTACCTATTTACGAAAAAGTTAGAAACATTACGAATAGGATTTCCTATCTATTCGAGATGGTGACTTGAATAAATAGGGCAGTCGCGAAATTTCAAAGTTCACTTGAATCTGAGGCGATCTTCTTCATAGAGAGAACAGGAGTGTCAAATTACAGAAACAGATATCAGTATCATGCTAGGTAAGAGACAAGTTGGTTTACTTATTACAGTCTGTTCTCAGGACTTTGCTGATAATGTATATCATCAATCTAGAATATTATTAATTTTTACGTGGCTGATTTTGACTGTTTCGGACAACTGTACTGCTGTAAAGCGATGACAATTAATCTAATTTTTTCTTGTGCTTGAGTGACGCTGTGCTGCTCAGAAATGCGAGCCTATTACGTATACGCTCCACGGGTAATTTGCTTTTGAATGAAAGAATCGCCTACAATTTTAGAGATCAAGAAAATTTAAGAACGCAGTTATGCTGACTAGCAAAAAAATTTTTAGTTACGAGGCTTAGAAAACAAATTAATTAACCTCTCTCCTACGAAAAAGAAAAATTAATACTTAGAAGTGTTAACCATGGCCAACAGAAAATATTATGACAATCTTTACTTGAAAAAATTTACTTGCGAACCTTTGGACGAATTGACTTGAAGAAATAGAAAGTTTTGCCAAGGGACTAGAGGCAAACACTGAAAAAAGTGAATTTGCACATAGAGCGTGGTTTTTTTGTTTAACCTGTTTCTTGCGCCTTAGGGCAGGTGTTTGTAAACGGGACTCACTTCCTTCTCTAGTAGTTTTTTTTTTTCAAGATATTTGACCTTGGAAAGTCACAAATGCTTACTCTTTGACATTCTAAAAGAAAATTGACAATGTGATTCACTGATCTATTTACAGTTCATAATGTATTTCTTCCTTTTTCAGTTTCGGCTTTGCTGGTTGTACTCCTTCCACGGTTTTCCCTTGAAGCTCCGGTGAACAAGCGGGAAGTGTCTGCGAGAACAAAAGATGTTTTACTATCAATGTATCATGTCTGCATCTCAAAACCAAAGTTAATGGATTTGACTCGAGAGACGAAAGAGGCCTATGTAAGTGTCCAAAAAAATCTCTTTAAACTTTGCATTTGTTTACACGCATTTACCATTACATAATCGACCTTAAAGCGATAAATTTTACCAAACAGGATTCATCCTCAGGTGTAATGTAATATTGATGTTAGAGTCGACCACATAAATGATGTCAAAATGTCTAAGTTTAATAACTCAAGTGGAACCACGAGTAGCAGGCGAGTTGTCACACGGCAAAGTTTTGAACATTTTGCATTCCTAGACATTTTTTTCGCCCAACAGATCGTATTAAAGATCATTTGACCTAAGGAAACGACAGGATCTGGGAGCGAGTAGTCTAAGGTCTATGTCGTATTTCCTTATCCGGGACCTGACTCAACTTATCAACCGATCAGCTAAATTCTCGTTCAAGAACGCACGTTGAGTTTAGGCTGCGGTCTTACTGACGTCGAAAGCAACAAGCAAACATAAAAACAAAATTCAAACGAAAACAATAGTTAATGAAATATTAAACATTTTGTTTCATTCTTGTTCTCGTTCAGGCGAAAGAACACTTTGGGGACCCTTTGGAGTCCAGACAGGTTGACATAAATGGAATTGAACCACTGAGCAACTCTAAGGAAAGGACAGTAAGTTTCTTTTAGTGATCCACTTGTTTTCAGTTATAATGTTTTTTAGTTGAAAATATGTTCCTCCTCATTTAATTTGTCACCGTACTTTTATATTGAGGTGACTCCTGATTCAGTGGGTGTATAAGGAATTATCGGAGTTATTAGCTCTAAGGCCCGGTTCAGACGCCGAACTTTTTATGAGCCGAACCTTATTCGAATTAAGGCTTAGACCGGCTAAATTGATTCAGATGCCGATCTTAATCCCCGCCGAACTAAATTCAGAAGGCGAAAAATGCGCATTTCAGTCAAACTGCTTACAAAATACGTTATACATTATGCATTAGGTTCGGTACATGAAAAGTTCGGCGTCTGAATCAAAGACGTTCCAAAGTCGATCCAAAGGCGAAATTCCAGGCCGGGCTAGGCGAAAAGAGGGGCTTTCCCAATTGAAACAGGCGTTCCTAATTGATTCAGACGCCGAACTTTTCATGTACTTAATTCAATGTATTAGGTTCGGCTCATGAAAAGTACGGAGCCTGAACCGGGCCTAAGGGGCAATACCGACCTCCCAAGTTTGAGCATTTACCTCAACGCTAGCATTAACACAGTATTTGTTAAAAAAAGGTCACCATTAAGATGAAGTTGCTATTTGTCATAAAATATAAAAACTATTGACGTGGGAGTTTTCAAAGCAATGTAATTGCTTATTTGGTAATTACGATCATATTTCGTTTACCGCCCCCTAAAAGTATAATTTGAAAAAATTATAGGGCCCTTTTTTATCTGTATTAAGGGCTCAAGGGAATAGCTCAGTTTAGCCGATATCGAAAGGCAAAAGGCCCTTGCCCTTTGAATTTTACCCCAGCACTAAGTACGGCATACAGTCTATTAAGTCCTTTTGAGTCCATCTTCTGAATTACTCTCACAAAATGTGTTCCTTATTACTTTCAGGTACAGCTGGTTGTTTCAAAAGCATTCAAACAACTCTCCATATTTCACGCGCTCTTCGAAGACCTTTTGGGCCACTTGAATCAGACTAACGAGAAGCACAATATCGTGAACAAGACCGAGGCTATGAAGAAAAAGATGAAAGAGCTGGAACGGCTGGCAACAATCGCTGCGGTAAGTGATTCATTTACAATCATTTTAGCTTAATTTGACTGTTTGTCATTATTTATATGTTTCAAATTCGCTCAGTCTCTGACTTGTCCCCCGTTTACTCTTTGTCCTCGCATCCTTCCAATCTTCCTCCGCACGCATTTTTATCTCGCTTCTCTTGTACGTAAATAAGGACCTTTAGATTCTAAGACGAAGACGACTACGAGTAGGAGGTTTTCTCAATACTGAGTAGTGCTTGCGCGTGAATCAGCGTCATCTTGGCGGGAAAACGCGGTGGCCTTTCTACTACGGTTTTAGCCAGAATGTCATGATTGCAAAGACTATAATTTTTATCATTTTACGATGAAAAAAGGGCTTAGTCCTACTTTAATACAGATTACCGTGCTAATTTTTCTGGTGAATAACAGTACAATGAAGCACTCCGGGATATCTATTTTTTTTGAGAATACGTAAACTTTTTTAGGCTAAATCTCGTCCTCCAATCTAAAGGTGTCCAATAGAGCTAATCCCTATTAGAAGGGGAATTGCACTCAAAAACCCATTGCGACTACCCCATTAATACAAACACCACCTGTTAATTAGTATCGCTAGTCGATAACTTTCCCACATTTTTTGCCTAATTGATACGACAGACGGCAAATGACTGCTGGGAAAACCGAAATAATCCATTCATTATGTAGTAAAACCCTTTGTTGATCGTTATGATTATTTCTTTAGAATTTCGAGTTTGATAAATCCCTGGCCTATAGCACCTCATCATCGGTAGCTACCTCATTGAAGCAACAAAAAGCTGTTTGGACCAAGTCTGCCTTTCGACAGAAAACCTGGATACTTGGAGTTTTAAGAGAGTTTGATATCTGCTTACGCTATCTGCAGCCGGCGTTTTTGGAGTTTTCAAGTTTTTCTTAAAGGAAGACATACGAGGAGTATTGAAATGGTCATGTCACTTTGAATCTAAGGGTTCTTATCACATACTTCCGTTTGCCTGCAACAGGCTATCATTTTATACATGGTCTGGAATGAGAGTTAAAAGTTTAGTTTATACGGTTTTTCGAAAATGTGACGCATGTCGCTTATTTTTTCAATTAGTCACAGATCAGGTTATAATGATATAACTAGAAAAATGTTCAGACCTTTTATAAGTTTAGGTTAGTAATTTATTACATTGCATCAATGTATTTTAATGACGTAGGGTTTGTTAGCTCGTTTTATTCATGTACATCAGTCTAGGGTGTTGTTCTATTCAATTCGATAATTAGGTAAAGAAAATAATGTTACAAATTATTTCAATTTTACAATTATTTTTTAAAATAATGATATTAATAATAATAATAATAATATTAATAATCAATAATAATAATTCTTTGCTTTTTATAAAAGCTTTTTTATGCAACAAATAAAACAACAAGCTAGTAACTGTTGCCTATCAAAAAATGTTATTTAATATTTTATACGTTTCCTGGCGAAACCAATTCGTTTCAATAACGGTTATTTTTAAAACATTTACAGTGGAAATATTTAAAACAGATTTGTCAAATAATACTGAGTAATAAACGAAAATATTTTTTCTATATTTGACTTTATTTTGTATAACATTCACAAGAAATGCTTGGGCTATGGTTTTTTAGGCTACTACCTTTCTAAAAGGCTCTAGCTAGCTGAGCCCCTTCCCTCATAAGCTTTGACCAGTCCCTCTCCCCTCTTTTTTTTTTTGTTTTCGACATTTGCAATAACAGCAACAAAACAAGCAAGCAAATAAAAAATGAAGCTTCAAATTCCATAGTTATTAGAGGAGACTGGTTATGAAAAGCGGCAAACATCAATGATAAAAACAACAGTGCTGCAGTTTATGTTGGAAGCACCCTGAAAGTGCACAATCCTTTGTTTTCTGTTGGCAAATTGTTACGGAATAAATTAATGCAACGTTTTTATTGGTCAATAGAATCAAAATGATAGGAATTCTTTTAAACGTTGTGCACTTTCAGGTCCACAAAAACATATAACAAAGGAGTCTGACGGGTTTCATAACCATTCCACTCAATTAACTATGTCAAATTCATACCAGAAAATATCTTCAGTTATTACTTGTAAATCGTATGTAGTGAGCCTTTTTATTCGTGGATTTTGTTGCATCTGTTTTCTCTCTTTTACCTGTTCTTCAGTGAAAATTGATTATACTGGAGGATAGGAAATTGACACAGAAGTGATGAACGAATGCAAATTTTCAAGTACAATTCGCTCGAGTCGTCAACATATATTAACATGATTGATTCGGATAGCAGTGGCTATCTTAGATACTGAAGTGCAATCCCGTTTCAATCTCCAATCTTATACTTCACTGATTGCAACGAAGAAGACGGTGAAAAACCCGTTTGCGCACCACACATGCGACAATTATTTTCGTCGTTTCTTTTGGTCACGTAGTCTGTGGTTCTATGCATGTGTCTTATTCCTCGTGCCAGCGTAAGTTTCATAGAAACCAGTTACGAAAAATCGTTTTCATTTGCTTGTACAGCTTCTATTTTGCGTACCAAGTTGTTACATGATGTCCTCTGAGCCGTCTAAACCCACTTAATCGATATAGACTTCAGAGATGTTTTTTATTCAATACAATTAATTCGGCTAAAAGTCAGCTTGGATGTCTTTGCCATTGGATATCCCTGGCTCATCCAGTCGTCAGAATACAAGGTAGACTAAGTCTGCTGCCTCTTCGTCTTCGAATAACTATTAAACATGGGGAGAAAACAAAAGGCTGTGTTAAAATAATATTGAAAACGTTAAATTACCCATTTAGATTGGTAATCCGGGTCTTAAATGTATGCGGTCAATCTTGATATGCTTAATAACTTCAATGGCAAAGAATTTAGACTAGAACGCGCTATAACGTCTTGCACGCCAATGTTTGACCTTGTTACCAACAAATATATTGCACGGTCGCGCTCATCAACCCACTTAAGTCTTCTGATAAATACTTTAACGTTTGGTCATTCAAGGAGCTTTGATTAGTTAACCCCGATATAGCTAAGGGTTAACCCTTAGACTGGAAAAGTAGTTCAATCGTTACCTTATAACAAGCATAAGTATATCGGTGTCCTGTTCCATTCATTTAGTCATTGAGACCAAGAATTTCATCTTTTTTTTAAAAAAAATAGTCTCCAGTTCGCTGTACTCCGCACAGTGTGCTCCGATGTGTTACGGACCCATGCACCGACAATGGAACCATTCAGGCAAGAATCATCGAGGGTCATTTCCTGTGTTGCTGCATGTTTGTTATACAGTATTAGGATTCTTTTAAAAACTCTCATTTGGGAGGTATTTGTTGAATTGCTGATTTTGGTATCACTGTGGGTGTCCTGAGGCATAAGGGCAATATTTAACTCCAATGATCATAAAGGGCCATGGGCTCGTTTCTCCAAAGTCCCGATAACTTTTCGGGCCCGAAATCAAATATTCAAATCGAAATAAAAAGAATAAGAACGCGGGTCCTGGCTTGCAAAATACTCCAAAATGTTTCATTAAATCATGTTGAAACTTTTATCTTGCATGTAAACAACAACAGCTTTACGGGCCAGTTAATTAGCGGAACTTGGAGAAACGGGCCCCTGGCCCGAAATGATTGGAAAGGAACTCAAACCACAAAACGGTACTTTTGTTCACTAGAACATTTTTTTTTTATCTGAACCGTTCCCTTACTTACTTTCTTAAGTGCCACGCAGCTTATCGGAAACTTTTTCCGTTATTTGTTTGAATATTTAACCCACACAAGATCATACAAAAATGCTGTTTGTGAGGACAACAAGAAGCGAAAAGAAAAAGGGCAAACTTAAAGCAATGGATACCGGCACATACACCAACCCACGGTCTGGGCAGTGCCTCATGCTTGAGCATAGCCATATCACTATACGGGAGAGAGAACAAAGCAAAAAAAAAAGCGTTTAATGTCATTGGCGGGATGTTTGTCTTAAAACTGTATCTTTTAGAGGTCAAATAACATTGAAGCCACACCTAGGTTAGCTTTCTTTATTGGTTTAATCAGGAGCCTTGTCCCGTCCTTTTTTCCTGCCCCCCACCTACAAATGTGAGTCACCAACCAGGGTTTTCTTACCCTTGAATTTGGGGATAAAAGTCGTGCGGCCAATCTTACATAAACTTTAAGGCAGCCTGTAGTAGTACATGTTAGCATACTTTCATTGACGTCTTCCTACATGTTCTAAAAGTGTAAGTTTGAATGGACACAAGAGCACGTTACGATTGTCAACTCATGATTCTATCATGTTCTATAGCACGCTCAGTAATTCAAAATATCAAGATTCCACACAGCCTTGAGGTAGCAGGAGGTAGCAGTTATTGAATGAAACATAACAAGACAAGTGGGAACAGAATCCATGAGAAACCGATTAGCGTGAGCTTTCAGCTACCGCGCAGGGGTTCCAGACTGAAGGACACTACCGATCACTTTACGAATGAATGACGTCATTGCCACTTATGTCAACTTTGGAATGATCCAGAATACAGTTGAATCTTTTTAAAAATCGTTCATAAAATGAAAAATTCAAGTAAAAGAATAAATTGACTTGTCTGTTTCTATAATAAAGATCTTACGCGTTTCAACAAACAATTTAGTGACTTGTCCTCTAACATAGCGTGACTCTATCAATATTTTGCATCATCGGTAATTATCACTTAATGCTTGGGTGCATTGAGCCTTTTATTGGCATCAAGTTGTTGCCATATCAATTGGTAATTGTTATTCCGTAATGTTATAAGCTGACTTTGAAACAAACATTAAAGATTTTCTCGCCACCACTGACCGTTGAAAAGTGCAAACGCGATATACACTCCACCAGTTTTTACAACTTGTCTTTAAAATTCAATTGCTTCAAAATTAAGGCGGTGGAATTAAATCTGCAACTGATGCAAGCCAATTATGAACTAACACCTTATCAAATCGACAAAGCTGTCATTGTCGCAGAGTAGCTCTCATTTATAACCCGCTTGGAAATTTGACATAGTTTGCACAATTCCTTTCATACTGTGCTTCATAATAAACCACTAATATCAACTTAATTTCGTATAAGCATAGCTTACTTGTTTCAAATCTCTCGTCATGTTCTTGAGGCTCCTTTTCCTCCTTTTGTACGTTGTTTTCAGCTTTTGCCATCCTTGCGCGGTGAAAATTGTACAGCATGAACGTAATCGCCAGAAACATCATTAACACAAGAGCTGCAATTATGCTATCGTCCAGTGAAATCTCCATCCCTACGGCGACTATCTCTTGTACCGCCTTGCAGTCTAACTTGGTAAATTACACTGGTGTTTCACTTACCCTCTAACTCGTCTTTTCTGGCGTTTGATCTCAACCTGTTTTGCTCTGAACAAGGAACAAGAAGGAAGGAACTGGCAGAAAGTCAACAATGTGATCATCAATCATCTGGTGTAACCTATGACGTCAATAGACTTAGACGGTCTTCTTGAATCACGCAACAGCTACTTAGTGCAGAACGTAGACAGACAACCTAAACAATCTCAAAAATCAATAATTTACTCTTCAAATATAAATTAATTGGCTCTTTTCGATTACAATTAGCTTTGCATCAGAGGAAGTTGTTTAGCTGTACGTACATCTTCTCGCCGAGGCGTTGAAATGACAGTACTGCATCAATGGTTCTAATTAAGAATTCACAAGTGTATAATCCCCTTGGTTATGTGTCTTACTGTTTATATTAGTTGGCCAATTTTTACAATAGTAGGTCATCAGACATATCTGAGGTGTTAATTATATATTTGCCTAGACCTTTATAATGGAATAAACACTAAGTATCCATTTTTCGAAGATTTGAATCTTGACCCAAAAACATTATTCTCTATTGACAGCGGATTGATCCGTTCGTGTGCACATTTATTTCTGCTTTTATTTGCAAGCAGTGGAAATAAGACGTGAAACATGTTTAAAGACAAAATAATGTGCACCTGTGACTCGTTATTATCGATTTCTTTTCTCCCTACCATTAGCTGTTATTTTGGGTAATCGGCCATGAAATTTATTGGAAGTACCGTAATATGTTCAAAACATCTTTACTAAAATTTTGAGGCTTTTTCAAAGTATACGGCAGACTAAGTTCCAGTAGACGCCAATGGGCAAAGCTAGAGGGGATGGGACTTATGGGTACTCATTATGTCATTAATGCTACATTGTAGCAAAAATTCGACTCCTGTTGAATTATTAAGAGCACCTTCTCGGCTAGAAAAAAAAAAAAAAAAATTAAAAAATAATGTTAGAAAAAAATCAAACTTCATGAAGGCAAGAAAGTTTGCTTTCCTGGATAATGGGCTTAGAACTATCCTTGCGTATGGTAGGAAACATTGTAATCACAACTCCAACAGAGAAATCTGGTTTATCATTTTCAAAGCAAATCTAGCTATTATGGCGTGCCACTTCTGCCGAAATTAAGATTTACGTAGTCACTCTAGTGCGCTGTCATCAGGTACTTTGTCATATGTGTATAGATTGGTCATTAGAATTTATTAATTTGTTATTATTAGCCATAATACCCGGTGCCATATACGCTAGCTAAATGTGGCAGTGGTTATTATTAGGCACTCACCTTATGCTATTATAAAACATTGAGTTTTGTTATTAGTCATTTAATTCATTACTGGCGGGTGTTAACGAGAAAGTGCACCATAAATTCCTAAATTGCCAAAATTACATCTAACTTCCCCCCCCCGCCCCCCCCCCCCCCCCCCATCACCCTATTCCACTCACCCCATGCAGGCAATGGAATATACGTGATTAGTCCGTTAGGCTATGTCTCCACTGTACTGGGTAGCTTTTCGTTTGGACGATACAAAAATTAAGCTACCCGGTAATGTAAACGGGATTGAAAAAGACCTTCACACATGGCTTTCTAAGCCAAAGCCGTTGACTGAGAGGCTTTAGTGCTTTAAATCTCAATCCACGCTGGGAAAAAAAGTGGTAAAAATCGGCCAAAAGATTGAGTGGGGGCGTGATAGGCACAAAACATTTTTGGAGTTCTTGGGGCTATAACTTTCTTTCCTTTAAGGGCATGACACTGAAATTAATACAGGCAACAATACTTCACTCCAGGAAAATTTTGGAATAGGCGTTTTGTTGGTAGAGAGTCACGTGACCCTCTAGTGGCCAATTAAAAAATCAAAATTCCCAAAGACTTCTCCTCCAAGAGAATTAAACCTGAAAGTGTGATACTTTGCACAAATATAGTGCACATAAAATTAAAGAACTTGTCCGATTTGGAATCTCAAATTTCATTTTTGTGACGTCACAACTGATGACGTCACAAAATGGACTTTTTGGTCATGCGCAGTACTAACCCAAAAAATGTAGAATTTGAAAGAAAAACTTAAGACAAATAGAAAGTGAAAGTCTCAACTCATTATCTTCTATAGTTTAAGAGATATTTGTGACATTCCACGCATATTTTTAAACAAACTTTGGACACATTTTGTGGCCGATTTTTAGCACTTTTTTTCCCAGCGTGATCCTCACTCCAAAAAATTAACTCCAGTTTCAGTGGGTTCCAGGCTACTTTCCTACTTATTCACTTCCGTTTGTCTGAAAACTAGCCTGTGTACAGCCGCCAGCGGCAGTACACAGGCTAATCTGAAAACCAGTTCACGGTACACCAGAGGTGGCACAGAACCAACAACAACAACAACAACATAAGCTTTATTTGCATGACTATAATTATGTAGTTACAGTGTTGCAAAAGCTTTAACATAAAAAAAAAACAAACAAACAAACAAACAAACAAATCATAACAATGATAATGCAGTGCAATGATTACTATAGACAATCAAGTATCATCAGCATGATTTGATAACAAATTATTACGTAAATCATTACATAATGAGACATATTTCAACAAATGTGAATTTACGGAAAAATTCTGTGAATTCATCAATTTGATTATTAATTCTGTGTAAGACAGCTGATTAAAGTCGACAAAATTTTGTTGGATTTGATTGTAGAATTTCTCCCTTGGGATTGAGAACCTATGCGACATGTGACGCTCCACTCTCAATTACAGAAATCGCGCCGAAATCACCGTTCTTATGTGTGAACAAAAGCCCTATCCCGTATGATTTTCGCCGCCGATCTATCCGGTAGGGTGTGAATACAACCTAAAGCTCAAAAGGATGAGAACGTCTTTCGTTTAGTTAATTTTATAAAGTGCTTTGTTTCGTTGAGGTATTGTACTGGCCCCAGTTGTTCAAAAGGTGGATAACGCTATCCACTGGATAAATCACTATCCACTGGATAGCGCAATTGGTTTCCCTAACACTTCTCCGTTGGATATGTAGTGGATAGCGCTATCCAACTTTTAAACAACTGGGGCCAGATGATTTAAAGCGAAAGGCAAAGACGATGTTCCGGTTATGCATGATCTCTGAATGAAACGACGAATATAACAGCCCGGGTCAGGCGACATTAAACATCCAATCACAAATCACTCTCACAAAAAATGAGTCAAAGAGCTTAGAGTTTAATTTAAAGTGTCGATGACCGCATGCAGTTGAGTTCATTGTACTTGTACACTATGTCCAAACCAGTCTAGGGTCTAAAAATTCTCTTAGGCCTAATTTTTACAGGTTCTGTGAACTCCAAACTAACAATTGGCATATTAAAAAGATAACGCTGTCGTGAAGAGTGCTCACAGTAAGATTTTGTCGCAATCCTCCCTGTCTTCTCTTATGTTTCTGAATGGATACAGCTCACAGAAACGACAATTTTCATTATTTGCTTTAAAAAAAAAAAACGCACACACACTTGGTATCGATTCTAGAGCTAGGGTAATTACATGGGTCTTTCATAGCTAGTTAGTCCCCCACACTTCCCACTGCGTCCCAACTCATAATCATGATGAGTAAAGGTTGTTCACCCCAATTTGTATCACCCCCTACAGAGTACCACATAGCTGGCTCGGTCCCCAGCCGAACAGTAGTTAATAGACCTTTTTCCGATGCGGCGGCCGTATTGAAGTAATTGGATTTAAGGAGTATTATGGGATGCCCAGGGGGCATGAGCACGATCCGATATACTCGCATCAGTATTTACGCGCGCTTTTCGGGCCAATTGTTCTTTAAGTTTTCCTAGAAAAAAGATTGTAATGGGAAAAACGATCGTTGTGCTGTGTTTGGATGTAATAATCATCACCTTTTTCCCGAGAAATGTGCATTGAAGTGCTCTTTTTGCCCGAAAAGTGCACGTAAATACTGAGCTAGTGCCCCCCTGGGCATACCATAATACTCCTTAAATCTAATAAATTCAATTTTACATATGGCCGCCGTATCGGTGAAAAGGTCTTCTGACTCGATGCACCCAAAGTTATAATTCACTCCACCTTATGGCTGGGCGCATGGAAAGTCTGGAAAGGGGACACTTTAAATTTTGCGAGGGATAAATTTTAGCCATACTAAGTTACGTACTAAGGATTTAAATTAAATTGAAGAATAACATAATGTTGTTTTATGGGGAACATATACTTTGAAACTTCTTGATCACTTGCTTTTGACAGGTTTGGCTTGATAATTTAACATAGGTGAAAAAACAGAGTTTACAGATGATTTCATTTCTCGTATGCTGAGCTTTGTAATTATCATGACTTCAAGAAAGAGCAAACAGTCGAACCCAGCTTGGCGCCCAACGGCTGGAGACTGAGGCAAGTGACTGCAATTTCATGTCACTTTGTCGGCAAAGCATGTTTAAGAGCCAACATCTGTAATTGTCTCAAAGAGATTTGTTGAAACAAAAGCTAAAAATATTCCTTTTGGTGGGCGAATAAGGAAAAAAACTGGGCTGAGAAACCGAGAGAAAATGTATCGATAAAGACAAATATTTGTTTCGTTACAGGTAACAGGGCTATCAATAAATTATAATTGAAAGAATTTTTTGAAGGTTTTCTGGCCTTTCATTTGTTTCATTTCATGCACTGTACTTGCCGAATCTGACGGAAGAAACTGAAAATATAAAGGTAAGTTACCAGTGCCTCTCCCCCATAAAAATAAAAAAAAATTATAATAAAAAAAATATATATAATAAGATATAATTCCCTCATACGATTAAAAGGGTGAGGGGGAATAAGCAAAATATCACAAAACTGAAAACTGCGTTCACTGTTTTGGTGACATGTTTAGTCAACTGATGTGTTTCCTGGAAATAAAAATAAAAGAACATAATATTGAAATTGCATCTCTACTTGAGTGGACATTTGTATATAATGACAATTTAAGAAATGGACATTTCTTTTCAATTCTTCTCCGTAATAATCGTCGCTCTTTTGCTATATTTCATTTAATTCTCCCACGCCCGTCAAGCAACGTATTCTTAGTAAATGCCGGGTTATGTGAAGGAGGAAAGGAGAAACTTTTATCAAAAATTACTTAGAAGAGATGTAGAATAATATCGATTTTTATCTTTTACTCTCAAAACTTCCAGCCCTCTCTAAGCCTTTGAATAATTCCCTTGAATTTAAATGGTGTTTCATAGCGAAGTAAAACGGGTTATTGACAATTGCTATATTGTAGTAAGCTGATATAAGGTATGTTCAGCGCGGAAACATTTCAATGCAAGTGCTTTTCAATTTAAGCAACTGGTTTTAACAGTGTAATGCGGTTTCAAAAGTAATGCAGTTATACTTACACTCCAAACAGTTGTAACAAGGAGGTATTTTAATTTACTGGTCAATCATTTGACTTGATGACTCAACTGCGAGCTTAAACTGGACTCGTGATATATTATTGTTAATGTCGTAGTGGACTAGAATAAACCTCAGAATTATTAGTAGTGGTTCCTACTAGACCTCTTGGAGCACAAGGCCGAGAGCTGGCCCCATAGCCTATTGTTAACAACGAAGCTCAGAACGAAGTTCACAATGAAATAATTTCTTTATTATCTTTACTTGTAGATAAACAGCATTGAACAACTAAACTTAAAGCGGTGGCCTGGGTATTGCTTTCGCTCTTTTGTGCCGCCTCTGGGAGTACATTTATTAACACAATTTCAAGAATTAAAACGGCCTGAAGAAATGTTTGTTTGCTTCTTTCACTTGATGTTTGTTTGTTTTCCTAAGCCCAAACCAGATGAATGCTAATCAGGGAATAGTTATCGAATTCTTTTTCATAGCATTGGCTGGAGAAATAGGTAGGTGCTAAAAGTAAAATTTATCAACCTGCAGTCACCAACAGTTTTTTCTAGCTTATTTGAAGACCGATCAGTACCAGGGATAAAAGGGGATGCATACGGTGTTACTCATGTATAGCGACAAGTGTTTCTTAATTATTGGACTGAAGTGTTTTTGGTCTCGAAGTGTTCTCGAATTCACGAAGTGTTTTTGGAATGCGGGAAACTGTTTTGTCCCCATAGAAACCACTCCGTTGAGGTGCAAAATTAACAGGACTCTAAACGTGAATAAGATAAAGTATTTCGCTTTTCTATTGTGCGATTTTTGGGGAAAGTTATTGTAACTGAGAAACCGTATCCGGAAAGGAAAAGCAAAAAATTCTTTCATTTTGCCAAAACTTGCCTTCATTTGGCATTATTTCCTTCAGCTTAAAAGCGCCAGGTGCTATCTAAAAGTTTCATGTTTTTTTTAAATTTTATCATCTCCTGGCTCTGAAGATGAGGCAACCTGAAACCTGAAACTTAGCTTTTTTAAGACAATTTTTAAATCGTATATTTCTTTTTCTGGTGGGAGGATCAGGATTAGCCAAAGCTTCAGGGAAAATTTTGGTCGCGATGACAGAAAAAAGTATTGAAAATTATTATCAGATTAGGAAGGCAAATTGTCGATTGCCATGGAAAAGTTCAATAAAAAAGAATTGTATCTTAGTGTTTGGTGTTATTATTTTTCAGGCTGCCATCCCTCTCAAGTTCCAGTAGAGGATACTTTTGATGACTTTTTAACCCAAGAGGATATCACCCCTCTCACTAAAATACTTGAACAGGATGATGTATTGAAATCTACGAAGTCCATTTTAAAACATATCTGGCCTTTCAAAAAGTATCTGTAAGTTAATGATACAATTATTAGTCTGTAATTGGACATACAAAAATATGTTAGGGCAGTAAACGGGAGAAAAGACAATTTTCGACTCGAAAAGTTTTTGCATGCGTCGTGTGATGTTCTTTCACTTTGCTACAAATGTCACCACTGTTTGGACACTGGCATCATATTCAGTTCGAGCAAGGTCGACTGTTTATGATGTGGCAGATACATAGAGATACACCGAGTTCCGTCAAACTTATGTGCATATTAAAACTGTTTTCTATTTATAACCTTTAAAATTAGGTAAACAGGTAGGAAATCTCATGATATAGTTACGAGACGGTGGGCCTGATTATGTCTGACGTACCCAGCTGTGTCTATTTTTTCTCACTATTTCAATAAGCATTGCTGTCTAGCTGTTTCGCTAAAAAAACTGTGATTTTATTCTCTTTAAGGTTGCCCATTTTCAAAAAAATCCTTATTGGAATTTCAAAAAGCAAGAATCCAACTGATATTCTACTTGACATTATTCGTGTCCTCGAGGGAGGCAAAAAGAAGAAAAAGAAAAACATGAAACCACGGAAAGAAGAAAACCGTACCAATGCAGAAGAGGAGAGGACGAAAGAGGAAGAGGTTTACGAACCTTCCGCATCAGGAGAATCGGACCTGGAATTACATGAAGATACCAAAGAAATTCATCCTAAGTTCAAAATTACTGGACCCGAAGAATGGTAGCAATTGGTCCGAATCTCGTATTGTATTCGTTAGGACACACGTCGTAAGACAAGTGTTTTCCCTCCGTGATGGAATGAAAATTTAAATTTTCGTATATTATTATGTTACGTTAATGCAAGGCGCTGGTTAAGTGCCGAAGCCACTGAGTTCTTTAACTTAATAAAGGTTGTTATCAGTCCCCTATTTCCCCGTAAGATCGTCGATATCAAGCACTAGTCAAATGCTACGGGGGTACCTTATTTTTCTTTTTTAGAGAGTCTATCCTGAGAAAGAGAATCAAATATACCTAGATGGCGAGACACGGTTTGAAATGAGGTGAGAACCCCCACCACTATATAGTCCGAGGCTCCCCCCCCCCCGCCCCCCTCCAACATTCTGAAGCCAAGAATAGCGCTCATAAAGGTCAGAGCTTGATCTTGCGATCTACAATCTTACTGAAGAAGAAAAGGGGGATTTTTTCAACATTCCATACGAAAAGTTAACAATATCGCACGTTCTGTGCTTGAGGTTGTTATATCCTGAGAGCATACCTATAATTTGAGCCTGTTGAGCTCACCAGTGCCCACTTACTTGACTCTTGGACGTGCGCCGGTCTGCCAAGCAGGAGGTCTGGTTCTTTCCTTAAAATAACCGAAGAAAATGATGGCCTTCTTTTAAACTGACATCTACTGAATAGTTCAGCATTTTGGTCTTCTCAGATAAGACAGTTACAAGGGCCCACCTCACAACCTTTCACTGTTCTGATTCTTTTGGAACATAAAATAACCCAAACTGCTGTCGGTAAAATGTTTAGTAAAGAGTAGAGGATATAACGGTGCCGTCGCACTCCACCATCTGAACGCCTAGAACAGGCTAGGGACGTAGACCTCGGTAGCGTGGACAGCCTTTCATGGGCTGCAAAGTGGGTGGATAATGTAGGAGTTGATATAAAATGGGACAGAAGTCCTTATGTATCCCTTCCACCCTGTACGTTGATCACCGTGGCACATTTCTTCGAAGTAAACTTTGCAACTCCCTTTACAAAACCAAAGATTTTGTAATGAGATGTTAAGATCGACCATATAACCCCTATCCTGTGTACATCTGCCTGAAAATCGTACCTACCTCATTTCTTTGTGTGTGTGTGTGTGTTGGGGGCGGGGGGGTGGATTCTTTGAATGCTTTTGTCCAGAGGTATCCCACCCCTATTTGGTCTTATACGAGTTGGTTTTTTTGGCCTTATAATTCCTTATTCACCCTTGACTTCATATTATTATAAACCACCTGTGATAATTTGTGTTTTGGGTGTTTGGTTAGAGTTATCCAAAACTTAAAATTCCTATATTGTGTTTCGATTTTTATTGGGAATCTGCCTGTTTCAGCCCTACATGCATTGTTGCTGCAGTATTTATTTACACCTAGCAACCATTTCAAGAATTTAATTTGAACTGATTATGCGGGATCTTTTTCTATTTGGTCGTTACAGTCAACACCCCAAATTTCACTTCCTTAGAGAAGTATGGGGGATATCAGAGCATCGAATAGCATAATTGTCAGCATAATTTTTTCTCTAAACTTGTCACCTATCTCTTTTCTTAGTTTATAAATTGCCTTAAGCCCAACTTTTTTTAGCTATGACCACCAAACTTAGCGACTTTTCCTAAAAAAATTATCCTGGAAACATTCTAACGTCGACGTTACCTTTGCAGCCAAGTTTTGGCAGCCATAGTTTTCAATTTCTTTTTTTTTCAAAGAAGTTTTCGTTCTATTTTACCAATGGAATTATTATTAATATTATATTAATTTCGCAGAAATCACAAAAGAGCACCTCTCAATTCGTTAACGGCGGATCAGTGAAATGTCTCTCACGATTCTCTCATACATGCATGTTCTTTGTCGGCGAGCTCATTTGGTAAAAAAAAGGACTTTTCTCGGTATAAGCATCCTCATGTTCTTTGCATGTGCTCTAAGGCATCGTAGAGTGATGACAGGCTACCATGTGACATTGAAATATCAGGCAAAACCCAGAACTATGGCCTGAAAAGGGTTTGCATCTCTAAAGTGACTCGATTCTACTTAATTTTGCTTTGCAAACAACATAATTGGACTTCAGGCACTTAATCCATTGAGATATCCACCTGGAGTTATGAAAACCGGGTTAGCAAACATTTTGTAATTTTTCTCAACTTCCCCTGTCTAATAGCTTTTTTACTCTCTTGTTTGCTTATGTCGTTTGTTTTTGCTTGTTTTGTGGTTAGGGATTTGTGTAGAAGTGGATGTGGACAGAATTACTACCTAACCCCTCCCCCGCTATTTTTTTTGGTCCCTACCCACAATTCTCTCTCTCTTATTTGAAATCAGTGCGCGCCTAAAGCTGGTTTCGGTGCCGTTTAGCAGTTTACTTTTAGATATTGGTCACCTTGAGAAAAGTTTCCCTGAGAGCATCATGTAAAGCTCCGAGATGGGACAAAGTTATTACGATTCGCAGAGTCTGCTTCGTCCAATATCGTATTATATTCTCGTTTCATTTGGTTAGCATTAGATGACAGAGCCAGATTGGACACCTTATGAATTTTACACAACGCATTATTTTCACAATGGAACGAGACTGGAATGTAGAATGAGCCTAGAATAGCTGAGGAAAACTACAGAGCGCCAGTTATGGAGAGAACACAGTAGAGAGTTAAGCACTGATCTGCAGTGATTAGGGTTAAGCACTGAACTGAAAACGGTTAGCTTTCAAATATTGTAATGGGGTACGGCATATATAAGAACATGTATATTTTAAAAATTACTGGATTTGGCAGCTAGTCCTCGATGGTTTAGTGGATATGGCTGTAGACTATAAAAAAGTGACCCGGGTTCAAAGCATCACAGTGGAGTTTTTGTATTTCACTTTTATATTACACAGCAAAGTTGGACTTAAGTTGTTCTTCATGTAATTTTACAGAAAGAAACAATCTGACTTCAGGCGATGTTACCTAATGCTAACCGTTTCATTTGGCTAAACGGATCAATCACCCTGATCCGGGCTGTTGCCCGTCGACCGTGTGACTCTACATCCAGGAACTTGAATAAGACGAGTGTAAGAGAAAAGTCCAGAGGTGTTTATTTGCTAATAGCCTGAGTTTTTCCGCGTTATTTGATGATATTTCGCTTATGTTGAACGTGAGAAGATTATGCGTGGTTGTGGATAGTCTTATCAGTGCCGCGAAAGTGTGTGATTGAGTGATTTCCGCATGGTGTTGGCAGGTATGTGATCGCGTGGTTGAACTGCCGTTTGGCCAAAATATTTTGTGCCAGCCATTAATACTTTTTCGTCGGTGTTTAGCTTAACTGGTTGTACCTTGGAAAAGCGACTCTCGACTCAGGAAAATTGGATCTAGGTCTAGTTTCAGCGTGCTCTAATGGCATTGAACCATAGGCCGATTTTGGCAGATGAGAAGGTGATAATTTGTGCACTACGTTTCATTCAGTTTGCTGTCTATTCCATGCGATATCCTATCGTTTATCGGACCTCGAAAGAAGTTGTGTTTTGCTAACTATTTAAGTTGTTATGTAAGCCTTAACCAGGCACTCTTTCGCTGAAGTTCACTCAACTTAAAAATTTCTAGACTGAAATGAAACCGGTTTGAAACTTCTCAAAGTCAGATTACTGAATAAATGTTCTAAAATTTGCGTCATTTTAAATTTGGACTCGTTTGGAATGCTTCTAGGGACCATTAGCTTACTGCCCGGCGTCAGATAAACGCTTTTAATCGGCCTTTGAACGAGTTTTATTGTTTTAAATTGCCAACTAGTAGAATGAGTTGATATTTTTGCAAACCCGGTTTTCAAAAATCCAGGTATATTTAAATTAGCATTATTTTTTCAAAGTTATTGTCACTGTTAATGAAATCCAGGCTTTTTGGTGACTAGTTTGAGAAAAGAAAAAAAAAACGTGAGCAGGAGAACATGAGTTAATATGACCAAATGGTAGATGCTAAGTTTGATTTTCATAAGTGTTCATTTCTATTTTGGAAATTTTCGATAGCCCATCCCTAAACCCTAACAGGAAAAACTCGTAGCCCTCCCAAAAAATGCCCTTTCCCCTTCATCATGTGGACCATCTAATACCTCTATTAATGTAATGTGATCATTTACAAACGTATCAGAGTTCGAGGGACATTTCCCTTATGACGTGCTAAGGTGCTCACAATACTGATAAGGGCATATTCGATTGTCCGTACTCAGGACTCGAGGAATACGAAAGTTATGATGTATATATAACACTTGTTATGGCTTTCATTGCTTTGCAATATCATGAATTCTGCTTTTGAAATAAAATACCGTAAAATTCCGAAAATAAGCCCCAGGGCTTATATTTTTCAAAGGCCCTTTTTGAGGGGCTTATTTTTGGAGGGGCTTATTTTCGGAGGGGCTTATCTACGGAGGGAAATTTTCGTTTCAAAATCGATTGGGCTAGCCTTAAAGTTGGAAGTAAATTTACCGTTTTTGCTTTGTGTTACTTTGTATTTGAGCGCAATTTCCAAGTACAAGCCCCCGGGGGGCTTATATTTGGAGAGGCTTATACATGGAGGGACTTATTTTCGGAATTTTACGGTATTCCAAAAACATGTAGCGTTCAAGTGGTTTTTAAAAAAATCATGGTAGAAGATAAGATATTTAAGTTTGTCACAAGTCTTCTGCGTATTCGTATTCCGGAATATCATGAATCAACCACACCCGAAGAAGAAGGAACTACTGTACGTTGCATTTACCCGGATGTAAATACAAGTATAGATATTACCATGATTACTGTGATATTAATAGGCGGGCGTGCAAGCCACGGGAGTCTACCTCGTTTCTCAAAAGCTCGGTTTGTAATACTTCGTTGATGCCTTTAATTTCTTTTTGATAATAATTTAATATAAAATGCTACAAGTCTTCAGACTGCTTGGTGACTTTCCCTTTTTTTGCTGTTGCTAGTTTATGTGCGTGTCCTGCTTTATTTGAGTGGTATATTGGTTTACCGGCGGAACACTTTCATCAACCACTGACAACAGGGACTTTCCCCTTCATTAGCTAAGCGCGTTGCTATTATATATATATATCTTTCTGCAAGAACGACTTGGGTTTACTCAAATACATTTTTCTGTTAAAAATCGACACAGATATGTGCAAAACAACCAAACACCCAGATATTAGGAACTAGTAAGAACTCTGGTAAAAATAGGAACTCGAGCGTCGCCGGTTTCCACCGGAAATCGAAATTTCTCCTTCATCGCGTCGCTTCAAACCATAAACACTCAGGACACAAAACATTACCGAGTCTTACCGTTAGGTACCCCTCTATTTCTTGAAACAGAAATCACAATAAACGGCAGTTTTAGTTTCCATTGCTTATAATTGCTGTTTGTTCAATTCTACCAAGTAAGGGCCCGGCGTGATTAAGTGGTTTACCTGATTGTCAAAATGACACGCTATGATGCATGTATCACGTAGAGGGAAAACCCCCACTCACAAAACCCCTACTCACTTTTCATTTCTGATCTTCCGTCTCACAAACTATAAAACTATCATTCATCTGCTCAGTGCAGACAGTGGTCATCCGTTGGTTGTACAGGGACTTGGACGAAACAGAACCGTGTTTGCAATCTTTGGTGAGTACTTAGGCAGGTATTTTTGACTTTCTAATCAATTCATTCGCGAGATGTAAATGGTTGAATGCTTAAATTCATCCCACCGGTTCTGCAACACGGACCGGAAGGGTCCTAGCTAGAGCGCCAATTTTAAAAAAAGTGAAATGGTTGCGCTGAAATTTTGGAAAAAAAAGTCGATTTGGTCAACCTTAAACCACAATCAAATCAACTCACGCCGTTTCATACCATGAATGAAGATATAATAATTATCCAGATGGGTTTTCAAGTAAATTGGCGCGCGAGGTAAACTCATGTCAGATGCTACACGATAACGACGATGCATCACTCAGAATGGTATCACTGAGAAATGGCTGTGAATAATGGCAGCTTCTGTAGGTCTTAAATTGAAATAAGTTTCTACATTATTTTCGGTCAACAGCAACATTATTTTGACGGAAAATAAAATATTTGCCCTCCGCGTAGGTGTCCACACGGTACGTGTGCGCCAAAATTTACTGTAACGCTGGCCGCATATAAAGTACATAGAAATATTAAATTTGAAAGTTTTAGTGTTCGAAATTTAAGACCAGTAAAAGTTCGTTCGTTTTAGAGAAGCCGTGGAGTAGTTCTAAAAACCGTTGGAGCTTAGAAAATAATTTTTCTCCATTCTATCTAAACCAGAAATTGTTTTAATTAGCATAATGAGCAGCTCTCAAAATCACTATTAATAAAATCCTATCACAAGCCCCACAGATTCCGAAATTTTTCTACGGATTTCTCTAGAATATATGAAGGATAGAACTCGCTTTGGTCTGGTGCAGCGCACTGATCGATCGTTGTCGTTCGCAAATGCAAATGCTCCGCCTTGGTCTAAATACGCTAGTTTCCGTCACGAAACACTTATTATAAGTTACCGTGGGACACCTTTTAAATTTTGCGGGTTCTAATTTTGCGTTTATTTTATTGTTATTGTTTTTTTACCTTCACGTAAAGTTTTGGCAAAAGACGCGCTCATAACCTGGCACTTGGCAACAACATGCTCTCAGCGGGTATCGCAGGTGAAAAAATTAAAGGGACTTTTCCCATGACCTCTTACAGCAAATGGCATATTCAAAGAAAAAGTCTTAGCAAGGAGATTATGGTTACTTAAATTTCCAAACATTATACACTTGAGATACGATTTTCCCTGACGTTTTTTTCGTCATAATTAGCGGAATGAATCCCGGAAATCCGTATATCCCATTAATGCCCTCTTTAATTTAGAATTATATTTCCGGTCAATTCTTGGAAGCGCCATAACACTCTGTTTAAGTTTTATTTTTTTTATTTGCAGATTATTAAGAAATCTTTCCTGAATTCACCATGCTTAGTCAGTACATGTGTGTTTTACCTGATAATGACAAGAAGCCTTTTGATCTTCAATACCTGTGCCCGTCCTGCAGAAATGTGCTGAGAGATCCAATACAAACTAGTTGTGGACACCGATACTGCAGGTCTTGTATAGAGGAGTTGTTAAGGTAATTTTAAGTTCGACCGTCTCCCTCTTAGGTCATAAGACATCGTAAAATACAACAAGCAAAGGCAAATACTAATACGTTACTAAAAGTGGAGTGGGAAGGGGAAACAAGCACGTGGAGCTGCAAAATGAAAAATGGGAGCAAAACTTAACTTGAACAGCAGTAGACTGTGAGTGGTCTCTTATTTTTCTTTGCAAAGTTATTGCACGCGAAACTCAAGCGATAAACAAGGCCGTGTTAAAGCCCGTCCCAATTCCTCATTATTGTAACGTAACGTCGTGGTCTGCAATCATAATAACTAGACGGATTTTAAGCGAAAAGGTTGACTGCAAGCAGTCCAACCCTAGCAGTAACGGGCTCAATTTTCAATTCTAGGTTTTGTTCTCATTTTTTCATTTTCTCTTTCTGCGTGCTTGTACCCCGTTCCCCTTTTAGTAACTTCTGAAATTAAATACGAACTGGAAAATAATCACCTCGTACCATTAGCACAATTTATGTTATTACTTTGTATATGTAAGAAATACTTCACGGACGTTAAGAACCGCCGATGCTGACCTGCCTGTGAAGTACATCTTTACTGAGTTCCAGCCACTTCAAATACTTAATGATCTACACCACGCACATGTCAAAACAACGCGTTGGCATTAATGCTATATCATGGAATTTCACTCAGATAAACATTTTGTTCCTTTTTTTGTTTCGATTCTTGTAAGGTCGTCCTCTGGCAAGTGTTTGGTCGATAACAAACAAATCAAAAGGAAAGAGGTAAATGCTCTCTTGTTAGCTCTTGTTCTTGTTCTCTTGTAAAAGTTTAAAGCTTTAAAGGACGGAAAAGAGCGTTATACATTGCCAACGAATAGAGCAGAAGATTTAGACTCCAGCGTGTAAGAAATAAAGAAAACCCGCTGTTTTAGTGCCAGCAGTATAAGGGCCTACTTTTAATTCAGGCTGAATCGTCTGTAACAAAATAATGTATAGTAAAATCATTTGTTTCTTAGATTTTCGAGGACCATTTTGCAAGACGCGAGATTCTGTCGTTATCAGTCCAGTGTACCAACCACTGCGACGGCTGCGATTGGAGAGGGGAACTGAGACAACTAGAGGTATGTTGTATTACCTCATTGAAAATATTCTGCCGTTTCGTTCTTACTTTAAAAACTAGGAAAACAACAGAACCCTGAGAGTAAATCTACGTTATTACAGTTGACGTAATTGAGTATTGATGTTGTTTCCCCGTACAAGACAGGAACGCTAGGGTCGCATTAAGTCTTGTTGCCTTAATGCTCTTTTTTGAATACCACTCCCTGTAGCTTTGACTATGTACCAGCCTTAAACATTTTACTCCTTTCTTTCACTGCTTAAGGTTCACATGGAAAAATGCTCGTATGCAAAGGTTCAGTGTATGCATTCTGGTTGCGGAGCCCTGGTACCAAGGGACGATTTGCCTCGCCATCTGACTGAAGATTGCAACTTCAGGCAGGTGTTTTGTCAGCTGTGCAAACTGGAGACAACTGCTGACCAGTTAAAGGTAACATTTCTCAATGAGTCTATTAAATTAGGAATTGTATGTCTAGAAAGGGCAGATGATCTACCGCAAAGCTAGCTGCAAGAATTTGCGAATCTTGATTAATCGATGAATCATTTCAATGAATCGATGTATCTCTCGATGAAGGTTTCTCCTTATGACGATATATGCCCTTGAGCATAAGATTATAATGTTCTTATAATTAGTCCAAAGTTTTGCAGGTTTGTTTTCAAGTTGTGTAAATGATATTTAGCCATTGCGTCTTTTTGCAGCAACACCACCAAGCGGACTGTCAGGAATACATCGTAGATTGTCCGAAATGCTTCGCTGTGAAAATGCCACGAAAACAGGTAAACTACGATTAAAGTCAAATTCCACGTAACTGTGTGCATCGGATTCTTCCTTTTCCTTTACTCTTTCATTCACCCACAAGGCTTACTAGCAACTCGACTGATAAAATCAATGGTTGTTTTTATGGTGACTTCGAGCGACCTCTCCTTTTGAAAATTTGTCTGAGTATGTATAGCCTGTGTTCACACTATATTGGATAGCTTTTGCGCCCCCGCGAAAATCATACCGGATAAGGCTTCTGTTCACACACAAGAGCGGTTATGGCAGCGTGATTTCCGTGACACAGCGAAGCTGCGCCGCGCCCATCTCTAAAGCGGATAGTCAAAAGTGGATACCTTTTACTGGCGCTACGAAAAGCTATCCTGTATAGTGGGAGTATAGCCTAAGCTAGTCTGTAGATCAAGATGAGCTATGAATTACATACTAAAAGCTTATACATATTTACATTCTTGGAAGTTCCCGGGGATTCCTTGAACAATTTTGCACGGTGAGAAGGCAAGACTGTGTTCAAACTAAAGGAAATAGAGGATATTACATGACCGCGCAGAGATACGAAATTTCTCTTCGAGTTTTGAAAAATATTTCACGAGTGAGGGCAGCGAACGAGTGAATTTTTTTTTTCAACACGAGAAGAGAAATTTCGTATCTCCAAGCGACCATGTGATGTTGTTGCGTTCAAGGTACGAGAACGCAACCCCTAATTTGTGTTGGGTGTTCTGTACATTATTGGGTGGCCTGTGCAATTAAAAATGGAGGTTTTTTCGAGATTGCATTTGTTGTCGTCGTCGACACACATTTGCCTCGCTTTGAGGCGCTTGCTTGCGTTTTGCCTCACTTTGACGATCTAACTCACGTGGTGATTCATGCGTCCTCAAGCGTTTGCTGAGGTCTTTTATTCTCTCTTCGTAAAGCGTTCATCTCAGTTTTAAAAGTTTTCTGAATCTTCGTAAAGCGTACATATTTCAAGACTTAAATGAAGTTCTACTATCGATTTGTGTTTGCTGAATCTTTCAAAACGTTCATCTTTCAAAAGTTTCGACGGCCGTTGTGCCACAAAGTAAATCTACCGAGTTTTGAAGCTCGGCGGCGCCGTTTCATCACGACTTGTGATATTTTCGGCACCGGACAAACGAACAATTTAGGTCCATGTTACTTATTCGGAAAACTTACAAACAGCCCAAAGTAACTCCACTCAAGTCACTGAAATCAACACACTCGACCAAACTACTGCACTTATTGAGATGGACCATACGATATCACTAGCGTTCAAGGCTTTTTCTTAATTATACGCAGTTTAAATAGAGGTGTCCCTGTAAGAAATCCTTACGTTTAAAATATGCCATGATCAAATTAAAGCCCGGTTTCCATAATGATCGCTACCATCGCTGTGATCGCAGCCGCGATCATATGAAACCACTCTCCAGCGATCGAAACGACAACAATCGCAGGGATATAAAAAGTTCTATCTCAGCGATCGTTGTAGCTGCCATCGCTGGAGAGTGGTTTCCATATGATCGCTGAACTTTTTTTTCTTAGCGATCACAGCGATCACAGCGATCGTAGCGATCATATGGAAACCGGGCTTAATCTATCGTAATAACCATCCGCCCTCCCTCCGCAACACCTGTACGCCTTGAACATATGGAACGCACTCTTCTAAGCTCCGATTACTCCTGGTATTTATTATATAAACACCAATGAAATACCAAACCGTTTTACTTAAATAGTTTTATGGTCTGAAAGGTGTGATTTATAATGAAGCCATAGGTACGGTGATATTTTCACATGTGAAGATATCAAGTTTTCGCGCGAAAGCTCGCTTGGTATTTCATTGTTGTTTATATAATAAAGTAGAATAATATAACGCTTACTGTTAATCTACAACAGCTTTCAAGCCACCTGGATCCTGTCAATGGAGACTGTGAAGCTTTTGAGGCAACTTGTCCGTTCCACATCATAGGATGCCCGGATGAAGAGGTTGGTCTTGTGAACATGCTGTTTTATGTTTGAAAAGCCAAAATTTTCCATGCACAGTATTGCTAAATCCCCTCGTCACTGTAAAATGTAAATAAATACTTATCTCTGTTAATTCAAACTGTATGATAAGCTGCTGGCTTTGGATAAACCGCTTTCCTTGAAACACTTGGTGTTTAGAGAAAATTAGTACAAAGCTCTCATTCAGTTCAATATCGCACTTTTTATAAACAGAAATATGACAACCCCATGTTTTCGTTTTCTTTTTTAATTCATTCATACTTTTCAATTAACTTCAGGCTTTCGGCACAAACTCTTAAAGCCACACGAAATGATGTATAATTCTTCAGTTTTAAGTACCCACACTACCTCTTTCAAATCACCGTATTTATAATCGTTTGAAACTGGTCGCTTGGGACATAACATGACTCAACGAGAAAAATATGATAAATAAATAAAAACAAAATAAGGCCCTTGAACGTAGCTAGGAAACTATATGTTTTATTTTATTTTATTTTTCATTTTTATAGCCAAGAAAGAGAAAAGAAAACAAGGATCATCAGGATAAAATGGTCACAAATCACCTTAACTTTCTCCTGTCATTTGTGCAGCAGCTGTCAAATGTAGTGTATTCCAAGATTGATCATGCAAATACATCAATGGCAAAATATCGACTCTTGGAAACCATGGATACCACAATTCACAATTTGCTACAAAAAGTAGAAAATATCATAGTAGAACAGTCTGACATGTCGGAACTGCTTCAGAGCCATGGTACACGTATTAGTGATGCTGAAAAGAGCATTGAACGCCTTTTAATGGATGATGTTGTACCTGACAGTCCTCCCTTAAATTCCATGCATCGTTGGTCTCAAGCCGATATAAGTCGTGTTTTGCATAGGTTGGACAATGCTGATGCAAAAACAGCCAATCACGAAGTTCTGTTGGTTGAAATAAACGCAATGGTGCAAGAAAAGACCAAACATGTCAGTGCTTTAGAAACTCAGCTTAGAAATGCAAATGACGAAATTAGGAAACTTCAACGTCGAATGGAAACTTTGGAGTATAACTTAAGTCTCAGAAACATCGCTACCGCTGATTTAGAAGAACATATTAGACAGCAGGAGTTTTCGTGCAATGATGGTGTCCTTATTTGGAAGATCACCGATTTTGCAAAGCGCAGGAACGAAGCCATAACTGGCAAACAGGTGTCTTTCTATAGCCCGTGCTTTTACACTAGTCGCCATGGCTACAAAATGCGAGTGCGCATCTATTTAAACGGTGACGGCATCGGTAAGGGAACGCACATTTCACTGTTTTTTGCTGTCATGCGCGGTGAGTACGACGCAATACTCCGCTGGCCATTTCAACAGAAGGTTACACTCATGTTACTTGATCAAAACAATGTAGAACATGTAATCGACGCCTTTAGGCCTGATCGCAACAGTTCATCTTTTCAGAGACCAAGAAGAGAAGTAAACATCGCTAGTGGATGTCCTACATTTTGTTCCTTATCAGAGCTACACAACCACGCCTATGTCAAAGACGACACTATGTTTATCAAAGTTATAGTTGATACCTGCGATATATAAAACCGTTTCTCAAAAAGGTGACAGAATATATTTTGATATTCTTACTATATCTTTCTTGACCTATTTAGCAGTTTAACATGGTGGTTTTATGCAAACGGCCTCCATTGTTTGTAAAGTTTAGATTGGGGCACGAATGAACGGTCAAAATTTCAGTTGCCCATCATTTGTAACAACATTTTACACTTAATAACTGTCCATAATAAGCGGTGATGTAACGAGTAAAATCATTTGCTAAAGTACAAGGGTTCGGTTTGCAATTTCTCCCCAAAATTTCACTTAGGCCCAGTTCACACTAACGCCTTTTCGTTTGAAAATGCATACCTTTGGAAGCGTTAGGGCCTTCCCGGCCACACTAATACGCCTACCGCAGTTCAATGAAAACGCTTCGATCTTAAAACGCTTTTGTAAGTGGATCAAACAAAAACTGAATACATATCGTATTTGTGTCGACGATCAAAAACGGTCAAAAACTCATTAAAATGAAAACGATGACTGAAAATATCGCAGACGCATGTATTTGAGGAAGCGCATATAGTTCAACTTACGTCACAACGTGCAATTTTATCGTTTTTGAACGTTTTAGTTTGGATCAGTCGAAAACACATGAAAACGGTAGTGTGGACGCGAATCGATCGATGCGTTTTCGATGACATCAACAAAACTGAGCACATTTTTTTTGAAAACGAGTTAGTGTGGCATCAGTACAATGGCTAGGAAGTGGGACACCGCGCTTGCAAACGCAAAAGTCGCACTAGGCCAGGACGTGGATCCGAATATTTGCACCGCTCTGTTTCTTTCAGAGTGTTAAATCTTGACTGTGTATAATTGGTCATAATTAGGTGCAGACGCTTCTCATTCGCCCTCTGATATTTTGACACCGTTAGAAGCCCGTCAAACCCGTTTTCTGGTCAAAATTACAAAACTTCTCAAATAAGCCAAGCACGGCGCTAGCTTCTCGGTCCCCGGCGTCAAATTGTATCTTGCGAAGTCCGGGCATACGCAAGAAAATACTGTCCTAGTCCAGTCTTTGTTTTTCCCTTCTTCGTCTGTGCATTTATTACGTTCAGTGCGTTATACTATATAAGGCTTCATGTCGGTGAGAAACCGCGAGGATCGTGGATTGAGGCCATGACAGGAGTCTAGTGGAAAGATATCTTCAACGTAATATTATGGTGAAAGTTGCATGTTTTGTTCCGTTCGTCAGGCCTGACTGACTGACTGATCATGAACTGAGCTTAAATCGCGTTTATTTAGGGTATCTAACTTGTAGAAGTTGTAAGTGGATATGGTTTTGTTATTGTTGTTGTTGCTATTATGACTTATTTCCCATTCAGTGACATCTGATGATCAGTGTACTCATAATCTTCTCACAACCGCAGAACTCACACAGGACCACTATTATATAATACGGATTAAGTCAATCTAAAAATCATTTTGCCGGGATATATATGACGAGCGGACTAAGAGCTTCCCCTCGTAATTAAAAAAAGTATGACGAATATTATTTCGACAAATTCCCAGGAGCCTATCTTGTAATTTTGACAATAGAGTTAATGTGGTGGTCGACTGTGCCAAACGCTTTCTTAAGGTCAAGAAAAACAACAGCGTTAACATTACCTATATCACTATTACAGGCCCAACTATCGGTTGTCTCCAATAAGGATGTAACTGTTGAATGAAGCGCACAAAATCCAGATTGGTGTTTAGACAAAATATTATAATCCGATATAAAATGGCAAAGAATTGATTGTAGATAATCTTTCAAATACTTTGGTAATTATAGAGATAACTGAAATTGGACGCGATAATTGTCTTTAGTATATACTAAAACAGTGGATAGTGTTTTTCGCGCGCTCTGATTGGCTACTCAGTCAGTGAATATCCTGCACTATTCACTGATTCACCTCCAGTTCCTCCGAGCGAGCGACGCCACACTCGCGTAGGTTGCCAGCAAAATGCTTTCCCGGTTTGCTGCCGTAACAAACTAAGAAATTTCACAACTAATCAAGCAAGCTATTTCCGAAATACATGAAGAAGGTGACGAAGTTCAGTTTGGAAGTTTTAACAAGTAAAGCTTTTTGTCTTTTTGACTCGAATTTATCGATAAAACAGGTGAAAAAGTTTTTTGTTTACAGATGCAAATTAACCTTAAGTCTTGTGTTACTTTATTTAGTTGACTTGTTCATAAATAAGCTTAAAACTAAATTTAGTAATCTTTTTTACAGAATTATTTTAAATACAAAAAGAATTCACAACTCCTTTTGAAGAAACTTCCCCGCAAGAGCTTAACAAACGCCTTCAAAAGTTTTATTTGTCACTAAGAAAAAGCGACGACCGCGGCCGTTCGGTCATCACGCGCCAAAATTGTAATCGTTGGCAACAGTAAATGAGTTAAAAATCATCATTTTTGTGCTCAATTATCTCACTGTTTTAGTATATACTAAAACAATTATTCACCTCAGTGTCGAAGCGACCTCCGGTAAATATCCAATACTAGCCACCTCCACTTTGGTGAATAATTGTTATATATCGCTTCTTTCGCCTTCCTTAAATAGATGAGTAACCCTCCTGGATTTCTAGGAAATATACCATTAGCTAAGGAACTATTAAATACAATTGAAATATGAAGTGCAATTAAATCAGCGCAATCAAGGATAAGCCGACTAGATATTCCATAGAGACCAGTTTAAGAGAAAACACCTGATTGCTATCAGTGAAGAAAAACTGGAATCTTTCGCTAAAGGCCAGAGATATATTCCTGAAAACTGGAGCCATTGTTGAAAGGTAGTTCGTTTGCCAGCTTGGAGCCAGTTGACAAAAAGTGATCATTGAAGGCGTTTGACAAACCGGACGAATTAGTTGTTGAAACTCCAAATGAGACTTACCTCCCTAACAGCAGGCCTACCCGTTTTGCGAGAAGTAAACTCATTGATCACCTGCGACGTTTTACTCGAGTGGCCGTCAGATTAGCTAAATTTGTTTTTGTAAAATAATTATTTGGCCTGTCGTATGATCGCAAAATTGGCTTTGTCACTCTTTCTTCATAGAACTCGCACTCTTATTTGTAAACTACAAATGGAAATCAAATGAGTTAAAAAAAACTTACATTTCTGTTCTAGTGAATCTGCTGCGGAGCAGGGTGAAATGGAAGTTGTTCTATGATGCAAAAACGATGTTTCTGTCGGCGCTTTCTCAGTAAATTTCACAATGCCTTATTTGAGGTGGTTTGTCTCGCATTTCACTGTTGGTGTCATGCGTTTGTTATTATCCTCTCGCGTTTCAGTGTTGATTATTAATGACATAATAACAACCGCGTGACACAACCAGGCACAACAGTGAAATGCGAGACAAACCACACAAAACAAGACGATATGAGAGCGTACACTTCGGGCGTCGTGGTTGTGGAATTAATCATGAATGCGGAGGAATAGTAAGAAATGATATTTTCCGGATATCCTTCCATAAAAATACCCTAGCTTTTCTCCTTTTGCGTAAAAGACGTCTTAACTTCTTCGCCGAAAGTCTGCTAGGTGCATGACCGCGTGGCTGCAACTCAATTCGATTATAATTCCTGTCATAAATAAATTGCGTACGACGCGATCTCAGTTTCACTTTCTTTATTTCCTCAACAACAACACTCTCCTTTTAATGTAAAGTTAACTGCACACCTTCTCCAGCAACGTAACTAACATCAGTACACTCCCTTACAAACTTGTTGAAAATGCACAATGTCCACACCGAGGATAATTCATGTACAACATCGCAACATAATTATTACATGAAAAACAATAGCACACAACACAAAATCAAGTCTAAAACACCTACTTTTCCAAACAAAACTAAAGGAAAAACAATGATAATGATGCCTATAACAACGGTTACGAAACTACGGTCACTGCGGGCGCTTTCCTACCCCTTGAATTCCCATACTTTGAAAAAGTTGCTAATTTAATGTATGATGTAAAGTCGAGTTCTGTTCCAATTAATGTATATCGAATTTGTCGTCTAAAGTCTCCAGCGTTAAATCTTATATAGTACACGCTCGTCAACATCTGAGCATTTTGACACAAAACAATTTGCACTTAATATTCAAGGAAAGGCCTTTTCCAACTAATGTTAAAAGCTTACCCAAAAACTCTTTTAAAAAATCTATTAAAGAAAAACTATTCAAAATTCTAGAATCTGAAGACTCCTAAGTATGTTGAAGTTGAATTGCCAATTAATAAAATGAAAAATTAGTTCTAGTTATTTTGTATAGCTTTCCTCTTGATATATTGTTCATATTATTCATATATATGTTCCTCTTCGGAAGTATGTTGAAATTCATGTAATATAATGATCAGGTTGTTGCTTCCCTCTTCGCATATTACATTTTGCTTAACTTGTTTTTGTTTGTTTGTTTGTTTCTTAATACTTAATAATATGAAGTCTAGCGTACATTTAATGTATATCTATATAAGAAAGTTATCTCTGTACAGTCTGGCTTGCGGCGCCTGATTAGCCCTTGGCTATCTGCAAGCCCGCCTATTATTGTTATTGTTAATTGCTTTTCATTTTGCCGACCCAAACATTCAGAAACCAGTGGAATTATTAAGAGAAAATGGAACGACATTGTTTAATTGTAACAAAGTTTCTAGTCGAATCGAAGGGATCCATTTGCGTTTCGACCGCAATTTTGATTACTGTTTAGCAAATTAAAGTAGGACTGGAAACAAGAAGTGTTTGAAATGGAACAGCAATTTTCGGTCGGACTGGACCGACCGGTCAAGGAGGACCATCTTTCGAGGTGGACAGCTTCGATCGGAAAATTTCCACGCGAACCGAAGCGTTCCATTTATTTCTTGAGCGAAATTTTGAAACATTTTGGCATAATGGAAAGCAACCTAGTTTTGCTTCCCCTTGTTGACAGTCAATCGCTTCGTCTACACGCACCTCTTTCGAATCACTCTTGCTGCAGCCAGTTGTTGAAATCTCTTCACTCTCAAACTTTATACACATTTCTGTCCCCAAAATTTTGTCCGAGTAACTTTTGTAACCTTGACTTTCTAAAAACTGATTTCGTCTGTTTAAGAATATTGTCTTTGACTGTCTCAATAATTTTCTCTCATTAATTAACCTTGACTTCGCACACCAGCCCATTCCGAAAACGCCTTACAATTTGTATACCTTATACTAAATTATTATTAATATCAACGAACACAAAAGAGCGACTAACAACTAACCATTGAAATTCTCTTTCAATTACAATTTTGTAATATTTCAAGTTATACTACTTATAATAGTTTCATTATGAAAATTCTTATACTGTACATTTCTTTCACTCCCCTCCCCCCCTTTTTTTATGAGAGCTTACATGTGACATTTTCCTTTACTTAATTCTAATCTTGTATTTTATCCAATATCTCGGACTTTATTTTAAAGTATTATACAATATTTTAAAATTATTTCAGAATTTTTGTAACTCTGCAGATGTCGCTATAGTTACTAGAGAAACTACTGAATCAATTCTCTGCACATTCAATAGGGAGTTCAATAGGAAGTTTTACATGTAACATAAACAAACCATTTTTGAGCTACGCACGTCAACCGGAACCAAGAGACTATAAAGGGGACAGAGAGGGCATCCCCCATATACACCCTACTCCATAGGTAATTCGTCTCGAGTTATTTTTAGAATCGGGATAAAGTTACCTCGCGCGAGGCGTGGATGTTTCGTGGAGGTTTCGCATGACCAAACGCCATGCAAAACATGTCGGGCGAGAGGCAATGAAAGCGTAAAAAGATCGAGAGCATTCCTGAATATTGAAGCGAAATGAGTCGGCGCTCACCTGGGAAAAAGGAATCGCTGGACTCTTTGACAACCCGTGAAATCAGTTTAACTCGAAGTTTTCGTAACCTCAGTGCTTTAATAAAATGAGAAATTTCGCCGGTCTATTGAAACCGGTCGTTTGTACAATTTAGGGAGTTTAAGATCCAACGACGCGGACGACAACTAGAACGTCAAAAAAACAATAGGTTTAATTAGCAAAACAACAACTTCGCACGTGCAACACACTTTTTTGTTCATTTCTTTCCCGTTTTGGACGACTATGACGTGAAAATGCCTAATTTCGCGTTTTATTGGCCGTTTTTATGCTAGAGACGTTAAAGTCGTCTAAGACGTTAAAGTCGTCTTAAGACGACTTTAACGTCTAGTATAAAAACGGTAAATAAGGCAGGCGACTTTAACGTCTGACGACTTTAACGTCTTCTGCTAAGTGCGTCCGAACGACGCAGTTAACAGACGACTTTAACGTCTCAGACGTTAAAGTCGTCTGGTATAAAGACGGGACGTCGTAAACTAGGAAGTTTGCTAGCTTGAAGTTCGTTTTTGGCGCCGCTTTAACTCGTGTCCAGTGTCTTCCGAGAGTAGAGCCTAGTCCTTTTTTCAGAAAAATCTACTTTTTTAAATAAGGTCGTCTACTTTTGTGCGTCCCGTTTTTACACTAGACGACTTTAACGTCTCAGACGTTAAATGCGTCTAGACGACTTTAACGTCTCTAGCATAAAAACGGCCATTGAGGACGTAAATAAGCAACGACGAAATTTTATTTCTCTTTCTGAGCTTGAACATGGTCCCTTGAAATTCAGCTTTAGGAGGGTTCGCCTACAATTGACAAAGTAAGTGGGTAGGAATAATCGCTATAAAGACTAAAAAAAAATAAACATCTAACCAGAAATTGCTCTCTTCAAACTGTAAATTATAAATGATCCTAGAGAATATTCAGTGTGTTAAGGATTTCCCTGCTCTACTGTTAGCTCTATATATACAAGAGAGGAAGGGCGATTCTTTTTTAATTTCGGTTTCGCTGACACAGCTTTCGCAGAAATCTCGCTGTAGTCGTTTTCGTCGACAAAAGGAATAGCAAAATCGCTCTCCGCGTCTTCCCCCATTTTGTTCTGCGTCATTTCGTGAAGGACGCGTGGCTCTCAGCGTGGGTCATCCACGCGGAACACATTCGCGCTATGTGATTGGCTTTTGTCTAATCCCCCTTGAGATCTGTGGTGTTAAAAATAACTCGAGACGAATTACCTATGGAATAGGGTGTATAAGGGGGATGCCCTCTCTGTCCCCCTTTATAGTCTCTTGCCGGAACTGAATGCTTTTCCATTGCTAAGTGTCTTTACCCTTATAAAGAAAAAACAAAACAAAACAAACAAACAAACAAACAATTTCCGCAGAATCACTTTTCAGGGATGCCAAAACTCCACTTCCGGTTTCACTCAGTTTCCTAAAAGCCCAAACTAACTAATCTTCGCACGCCGACTATTATATAAATATACCCTTGGCAAAACATTAATTTAACTTACCGTTCCCCGGGCGAGCTAAAAATAATATTTCTTTCTTCCTCGGATTAACTATAAAACAACTCGAGCTGATCTCGAGAAATCTCGAACAACTTCCTCCCTCACTTCGGCAACAAACTGCAGTTCATAAGGCTAAAATGCTTGCTTCTCGCTCCTCCTGAAATATGTATTGTAGCCGAAAGAAATCTAAGTGATCTCGAGATATCTCGAACTCATTCCTGTGTGACTAGGTTAAAGACCCGAAACAAGCCGAAAAGTCACAAACTTGTGTGGCCCAACCTTATCCCGAACCTAGTGCATAACTTATCGCTATTTTTCACATTTCAAATTACCTTAGGCCTCAGTGGCGCAATCATAAGTTGAGGGATTAAAATCCCCAGCTTACGGTGTCATCTGATCCGACGGGTCACACGTGAGTCGGTTCAAACCCTGGGCAAGCCAGAAATAATAATTATTTTCTCCTCAGTGAATAAGTGAGAACTCGGAGTGATCTCGAGATATCTCGAACTAATTTCGCTCTTACTTCGTCAAATAGCCGACTAAAAAAGCAACTTTAGGACATTCCTGAACGTCGCGGATCCTTTACTTTGCCCTGCCTCGAAGTAATAATAGAGCATTGTGAAATTAAAGGACAAAGCGCAGACACAAACATCGTTTTTCCATCGTAGAACAACTTCCATTTCACTTTAATTCAAGAAGACTGATAGAAGAACAGAACAAGTGAGTTTTTATCTCTCATTTGATTTCCAGTTTACAAATAAGAGTTTGGGTTCCCTAATGCATTCGTTTAATGCATGCCCAATCGTGTGGATCATTGAATCGGACTTAACAGCTTTTATTCCCCTTTTTGGTCATATCATGATAACTCGTAGAATGACCAAACCAAGCCGTGTTCGCAGAAGACGGCTGCATATCAGCCTCGTTCTTTTTTTTTGCGTTTTCATTGACCTCGCCCGTCTCGGTCCATAAAAACAAACTGATAATTAAGAACTTGGCCAATATCCATTCACCTACTGAATACGCTTGGTTATTATTGCATGAGTATTGCGTGACCCTCAATTCATAAACATAAAAAATGAAACCGAGAATTTTCCCTTTCCCGACATGCTTTGTCAGCATATTTTCCGCAAATTTTCAGTTTGGCTTCTCTTAGACTTCAAGTAAGTATGGTAAAATCATCGTCAGCTAAAACTGATGAGAATTATGATTTACTATAACGCTACATGTACATTATTTCCTTTACGTTCTGTTTTCATTGAACTGAATTCATTTGCATAATGCTTATGATTCAGTTCTAAAATGTACGTACCAAGTCAAACAAAATAACGAATGTTCTCGAAAGCTGGTTGTGTAAAGATAAACTACGTCTTTAAACTTTTATCATGTCTTTATCATCTTTTTTCTTTTCAGGCAGCAACTTGATATTCTGAAGTCAGAAGTTTGTGGCAATCGACGACGTCGCTTGCTGTAGCATAAATCAGGATACGATAAGGTAAATGAGAGTTAGAAGCGGAAGTGTTGGAATTAAGCTAGGGATGCCGTGTCAAGACTTTTTAAGACGTTTCCGGGTGTGGATTGAAAGAACTAGCGACAATTTTCTTCTATATTTGTTTTCTGCCCTGCCTATTTTTTCATCAGCCGAGGTCTAGGCACTGCGTAGTCATTAGAGCATTCGATAGTCGAACTCAATCTCGCAGTCTGTTCCGTCCGTTGCGGGTCTGCTTTCTAGGAACCGTTCAATTTTTACGAGTTAGCGGGGGAGGGCTGGTGGGATGTGGGGGGAAAGGGTCAGTTGACAAGTGGCCTTTAATGAACTATTTTGTTAAAAGTCTGATTAATCCCCAGTGAAATACACAAAGTAGAGTTAAAAATATATTAAAACAGTTTCTTCTGCTTTTAATAACGTTTCCACCACTACAGTCTGCAATTTTAAAGCTAGGGGATTTGAATAAACCAACAAAGTTTTCTTTTTATTTAGCATATTTAGTGCTTGCACCAGAATAACCAAATATCTGCAAGCTGCTAAGGCTTATAAACTATCCTAAAGAAATAAAGTTACTGTTAATTCATTCCTTCTCACTACAAATCTTCTTCAAGCTCTTCCTTGTCGTTTGTGCTGTGGGAGTCGCTTTTGCTGTCAGGCAGAGCATACTCTTCAGCAGGATAGAGGAAGCGTTAACATTATCTCTAACGTCAGGGGTCCGTCAGGGTTGAGGTTTGTGATTATTCTGGTTCCCGTCGCGTTGTTGAAGTGGTTTGATTGCTACACGGTGCATCTCGTCTATTCAGTTATTCTGCAACTTCTTCAATGTTGACGCGCACACTCTTCAGGGATGGCCTGGGAAGGAGGAAATACAAGACATTCTCCAAGTTACGTGCCTGGCGGGTTTCCAACACTGATGCCATACACTCGCTGGACGTTGTTTGCATCTACCTTCTTCTTCCTTTCATTTGATTTTCTTCGGTTTTCTTTCTTTCTTCGCCTTCTGCTAATATTTCCTTATGTATGCACTTATATATAGTGTGGAAAGTTTTCTTGTTTTCTTCTAGCATTTGCATATCCTGTTTGACCTTCAGCAGCTTAGCCCATGTCACTGCGCTTGATCTGCTCCACATTAAAATCGTGAGAAAATTGTTCTCCTTGCTTCAAGGTAAACCCACCAGGCTGAAACAGCGTGGAATCATGTTCTTTGAAATGTTTGACCATGCCATTCAACTTGTCAAACATGTTTCTGCGCTCCATGATTACTAAGATGTTCATTCTTCTTCTATCACTGGGTTTTAAACGATATCCTGGTTTCGAAATTCACGTTCTTTTTTCGAACACCCCGATCTGCACCAAGAAAAGTAGCCTCTTTTTGATTGTAAACATCCGCATCGATGGGTTCGTTCAGTGGTGAACCTTTCCTTCAACGATTCGTCACTTTGGCCATTCCTTCGCATTTTGAAATGAGAGAGGGCCTAGGAAAGTCAGAGTCTAAGGCGAAAGAGAAAATTATGAGGATTATGTGTGCAAAGATTTGTGCGAGCCAAAATTAAAAAAAGGTTTGGGTGCTACAACTTAACAAATACCTCAAGCACTATAATATCCAAGTAGACAAGCATCCAAAGACCACCAAAAATGACAAGCTAAGGTGAAGGTGATAATCGAATAATAATGTGTTCAAAAGCATTTTCTGGGATAATTCTCTCTGTTGATTTTAGAGCTTTCAATCATGTTGAACTTGCAGACAAAAAGAATTAAAACTGAAATGCTTTTTAAGCTTTCAAATCTGAATTCAAATCTCTCACTAACCCTGGGTTATCTTAACCCAGCTTTGAACAACTCGACCCTGTGTTATTTACTCAGTGCCAAAAAGTTCTCCGAAATTCATTAATTAAAAGAGTCACAAAATAATTCCCTTCAAGGTCTCTGGAAGTCGTCAAGTTGTCACACTAAAATTCAATATGATGTGTACAAATCCACTAAGGAAGTTCTTAAAGATTTCCGTTCTAATCAACAGGTTAATCTGCAACACCACCTAGCATCTCAAGGTTTCTTTTTCTCGAATCAATAAATTAAACGCTCTGCTTGCGAAGGAACAAGTAATCAGTAAACCATTGTAGTTCTGTATCATATACGCCATAACGCGGGACAGTTTTCTTAAAAGAACGGAAAGACTGTATCAAACGCCTTTGATAAGTCAATGAAAACTGTTCCTGTTGCCTTACCACTGTCGGCCTCCTTTCTGATGAGATCAATGAAGTAAGTAACATCAAGTTCCGTTGAGCGATTCGAACGGAAACCAAACTGGTTCTCAAAAAGTAGACTATGCTGCTCCAGCCGAGCCATTAGCTGCTTATTAAGTAGGTAGAATTGAGATAGGTCTGTAATTGTCTATCTCAGCCAGAGAACCAGCTTTGTAGAGGGGGTAATCACCTTTGCCACTTTCCACTCACAAGGCACAACTCTAGTTTCAAGAGATAAATTGATAATAAATGTCAAAGGCTTAAGTCAAAAAAAGAGCAGCGTCTTTGAGCAATCCCGGGGGAAAATTATCCAGTCCAGACGTTTTTTTAGCGCTTAAGATGCTTTAGCTCTTTAGGAATTTGTCCGTAACTTGATTGAAAAGATTTCTTCAGCAGGTTTGCTCCAAACAAAGTCACGAAACAAGACAACCTTTCCAGATTTCTAGCAATGGTACTGAAATATTCACAAAAGCTGTTTGCAATGAAGCTTTTGTCAGTTGACGTTGATTCATTTCCCGGGATTCATTTATCACAAACGCCTGAACCTTGTCCAGGCACTGCCTTCTCCAAATGAATCCTGAAGGAACCGATCTGCTGCAAAAAAGATTGAGAGAAAGAGACTCGACTGAAAATGAATCTTTGCTAGATTGATAACGATGATAGCAATGAAAGACACAACAGTGGAAGTGAAAGCAGTAGCAATGAGAGAATGAAAACGATTTCATCATGTTGGAGAAAGTGACGAATCGAATGATGCCATTCTTGCCTTCATCGATGATAAAGAAGTTTCCTTCATCGATAACGAAGAAACAACATTGGGAACAGGCATAACCAGAAGATCAGAAATCGATTTTTCCTTTTTTTGCTCTTCAACAAATTCAAAGTTTATAGCAGGCTGACACATAGTACAATGTCTTGATATTGTGAAAAGCGGCGGTGCTATTATTTGTGGGGGGTACCCCAAAATAAAACATTGTTTTTTTTGGGAGGGGGGAGGGGAAGGAATGAAAAAATATTAACTGAGGGGAGGGGCATGCAACTTCTTAAGGCCCCCACCTCCCCCACCTCGTAAAAAATGAACGGTCACCTTGTGGTACTGCTTTGAGATGCCATACATCCCATTTCAAGCTAACACATGTGTCAGCAGCAAACTCACTATCTCTAATACATGTCATATCCGGAACAGATTTCTTATTTTAACGTAACACCACGTGGTCTGATACGAGAAAACAACATGTCATTTGAGCGAATCCTTGTTTCATTTAGCCCATAGAAGACGCCGCCGTACATACATAATAGGTTTAAAAGTTACAGGGCAGATTAATTTGGGCATTTTTTATAAGTTTCAGCTAATTGCTACCAATAACAAAGGAAATAGCATCAGCACAAAACTGCGGAATTGCTGGGTGACAAAACAGTTAATGAGTTCAAACATTCTATACAAAAATTTTTCAAAAATAATTTCACCGAAACTATTCGGCATATTGGGCTTAAATTTTCAGAGATAACTGAAATTGTTATGTTCTTTCAATATACAGAGAAGATATTTCATAGCTCTCTCAGAAAATGATAAGCATACGCTAATGAGGCAAAAAGGTGTGCAAGGATTCGCCTATACTCCGGTTAGAGCCTGCCAGCAAGCTTTGCAAGCATTATATGTTACACAAGCTACTAAGGTATATTGACATTGATCATTAGAACAGTAAACATCTTAGCATTTTTTTTGCCATACAGGTCTTTGAAATATTATCCAAACTGGCGGCTACATATATCGTCACAGCTTTCAAAAAATCCTCTATCAAAGACAACGGGAAAATATTCGTGGATCTCCTGATTTTAACTTCAAAGTTACACATCATTATTGTGATTTCGAGCATGGTTGGATATCAACTCTCCAGTAATGATCTAAAAAGTATACAGTCCAAGTACATTTGTAAGCAGTGTGGCTTAGTACTACGCGAACCTATGCAAACGCCATGTGCTCACTTTTACTGCAGATCCTGTTTAGAAGATCTCAAAAGGTAATTATTGTATATTTACATATCGGTATAGATAAAAGAGTTGGTAAGCACTGAAAAATAAATAAATAAATAATGAATTAATGAATACGCCAATCAGCTTTTCTCTACTTTTATCCAAAATGCTGCCTATCGAATTGAACTTATTTCTATAAGCGAGGCATCCAGTCAGTATGATGGGTTTAATGTGCACCGGTCTTAAAGCTCACCAAGGCCACTGAATGTACAAAGATAAAGACAGAAGTAGGGCCGGATTAGAGCTGGAGAAGCCGGGCCTGACCGACCGGTTCACTTGTCCGCCATTGGACAGTTCATCCGTAAATCTGATGAGACCAAAACTATGAACTTTGAACGGTCAAAATAAGGACGCTTGAAGAATTCGAATGGTTTTATTTTTGAACCGGCACCATTTTCCTGCGAAAATCGTTGGAACAGTTCTTGCAAGAAATGCACTTTTGCGTCGCCTCCTTCTTTGACCTACGCGTCAAATTATTTCTGCGCCATTAATTTTTGCAGCGGGGACGAGACTTATAAATGTAAAGATGACAGTGAAGAGTTTAACCTGTCTGAGGTAAGGTAATGAGTTGTATGTGATCAGCATGCGAGCCATCGCGTTACGCTACTATAGCCCACGGGCTACCAAGGAAACATTTACTGCAATTGTAAAAGTATGTTTTAAAGAAATAAATTTAGGTAATTTTAGCCTATCGGAAATTCATAACTAGCTGGGCCCCCACCACGGGCTACATAATTCCATACCGTAGAGAGATGTTCAATTTTGTTTTTCTGATAGGAGCCAATAGAAATAACATTGATAATGATGATGATGACGTGGTGAAGAGCGTGGTGATGTCAATTAATGCACTAGCGAAAAAAAAAATCACCTGTTGAAGTTAAGATACCTAACTGATTTTTTTGTAGGTATTTTTTGATCGCTGGGTTAGGAACGAAATCCGGGACCTAACCGTCCACTGTTTATATAAGGAACACGGTTGTGAATGGGAAGGGAAGATAACTGCTCTGGAGGTGAGTGACGGATTAAAGTTTTTGAGATGAAAATTTACCTCTTGAAAGCCAGCTTTATGTCTTTGATACCTTCCCCTTTGGTTTTGATAAGTATATGCAGCCTACGAATTCTGCCACCTCTTGTCACTCCCTCTCACAGGGGACGTTTGGCGAGAGAAACGTAAAATACTTAAATAGTAAGGTTTCTGAAAATATTAAGAGGTTGGCTAACACATGAGTAACCTGTGACAATAGTGGTGATGTCATGATGACGTTATTTATTATCAAAGAGGGTACTGGAAACATCCCCCATCTTGAATCTGCCATTTTGAATTAATCAAAAGTATTTCATTCATTACATTGAAAATCTGTATAAAAATCGCGGTAATCGTCATAGAAAATTCGGCTGTCTTTGAAACAGTTTGAAAGGATGCTTAAGAAGCGAGCAATCTGCAAGTTGTAAAAAAGGAGAGAAATGAACAGTGCTGGAAATTGAATCCAATATCTACCATTCTAATAATTTTAAAATTCATGTTTTTTTCCCAATTTAGTGACGCAGGGGTCTGAATTTCAGTAACAGTTATAATACATTTCACATATATAATAATGTTTATACTTAATTAAATTAAAGTGTAATATAAGAATCCAATGAGTAAAAATAAAAATAAAACCTTCTTTTTATATAAAAAAATATGGCTGCCAATAATCGGTTGCTATGCCGCTATGTTGACGGACACTTCACAATGAATTAAAACTTTCGTTTCCCATTTAAATTTTAAGGAAAAGTCACTTATAGTTTGTTGATCATGACGTGAATTGTTTTTTAGTTATTTAACTTTCAATATTTGGGGAACCACAAAAGCCCGCCCTCCACCACCTCCCCCGTCTCCCCGGCCCGACGACCCAGCTACTTAACAATAGTTCTGAATGATGGTTACTTTAATTCTTTCTCCATTTTTGTTTGATTAATCACTAGGAACACTCTTCCGGTTGTGATTTTGTAGAGATACCATGTTTGTTTGAAGAGTGTCAAACAAAAGTACTGAAGTTAAGATTAGCTGAACATCTGAAAAACGAATGCAGTCAACGGACTGTGCACTGTGAGCACTGCAAAGAAGAAATGCCTTTTGCTAAACTGGAGGTAATTTTGTCAAATTAATTAAATAGACAAAGGATTACGTTGTGAGTCCTCAATGAGTTATAAAGGAATGGCATCCTAAAATACAATCAGTGGTCGGGAACAGAGGAATGTGATGAGATATTTTTTATGCATGAAATGCAAAATAAACTTTCACTGATAACCGCTATTTCAACGTGGTCTACATCCGAGCAACCCAAATGTCTAGTCGGCAACCTTTGTCAGTTTAAGCGGTAGGCCAAAGTCGACTTTTCATGAGACAAACAATCTCTAATTTTGGTCGACCTAAATTAAGATCGTCTGGGTCAGACGTCGAACTTAGGACGCGTCGAACCAATCAACCGAATTAGACCATAAGGCAATTTTAGCTCAGTTTTTAATAAATTGTCTGCCAAGCAAGGCTAAGTATATATATTCACACAAATTTTTAATTTGTTAGTTTAGTTCGTCGCATGTGAAATCGACGTTTCTCCCGAAGACGATCTTCTGACGTTCTGTCCGTCTGAAGCAGACGGATAGAGCGTGTTGGACGATCCAAACTCCTTCAGATGAACTTAACTGAACCAAACGTCGAACTTTTCATGAGACGGAAGGCCAACTTAAGCTTTATAGTGTTATAGTGAATTAAGTTCATCAAAATTTCGACGTCTGACTCAGTTAAGTTCGTCTGTTGAGTTTGGATCGCCCAACACGTTCTATCCGTCTGCTTCAGACAAAAAAAACGTCTGAAGATCGTCTCCGTGACAAACGTCGATCTACTAATAAACTAATAAATGAAAATTTGTATGATATGGTATATTCAGCCTTGCTCGGAAGACAACTTATCAAAATTGCTTTTTGGTCTGATTCAGCTGATGTGTTGGACGCGTCTTAACCCGACGTATGACCCAACAGACGATCTTAACTTAATTTAGGTCGACCCAAATTTTTACAGAGTTTGGTTCGTTTCATGAAAATTTCGACGTTTGCTTAGGCCTATGACATTTCTTCGGTTGGTTAGGGTATTAAAGCTGCGATATCTCGCTCTGCTGATCATCACTCTGTCGAACTTGCAAAACTTTCTGCGAGTAAAAATGTCATGCTTTTTTTTTTGTCACCTTTTTTAATTTCCCTTGCAAAAAGTCATAAGTTAATTCACTGTTAATTCAAGTCAATGGCAACTGACCGGAACAAGATCCGTTTTAACTTATTGTTCAGGATGTAATTGTTTGTTTTTTTGTTTGTTTTTGACAGGACCATGTTGCCAACGATTGCGAATCGTTTGCCATTGACTGCACTCTGTGCGACAAGAAAGGGATTCCTCGAGGGAAACTAAAAGATCATCAGGATGCAGAATTTGGCGACTGTGAAGGCACCAAAGCAATCTGCCCATTTGGATTACTTGGCTGTGAAGCAAGAGAGGTAATGCGGGAGGATCAGACTGCGTTTAGTATTTTTTTTTTTCTTCAAAGTTTTAGTCTTTTAAGAGATTCAGTGTGAAGCATTTTTCCCAAAGTAACAACTATGCAATTGAGAGGACATTTTTTATGCCGTTTAAGACCTACAAAAATCAAGATTACTTATAAACAACAAGTCACTAAAAACTAAAACAAACAAACAAAAAGAAAAAAACTTAATGGAAACAATAGTAAAATATATAAATTAACTTTCTAACTTTTTTTTAGCGGTTAATTGTATTTCATCTCTTTGGTATTTGCCCTTTCTACCTTATTCAAACCATTAGGATCAGCTGGTGAGCACGGATTCAAGAAAGTCACTCAGTGACGGTCTGTTTCTGCAAATCTTCTAGTAAGATTTTCTTTAAAAAAAAAACTATAAAACTTTTCCGTTTGTGTGCATTCTGGCTCTTTGCAGGAGTTAAGACGAACTGAAAGGAGACGCCACGAACAAACCTTGGTATCGTATCACCTGGCACTTCTGTTTCGATTTGTACTTACCTTAAGAGACCAAGTTGGAAGCTATGTTAACGAGATAAGTCCTTTAAGAGAAGGCGTCACAGCCGTAGATCGACTGAAATCAACAGTCGGTCAGCTTCTGTCCCAAGTTACAGCGCTGGTTCGGGAAAATGGGAATATCCAAGAGGAAGTCGATGGCTTGAGAACGCAACTGGCGCAAATGGAAGAAAACCTAGTGGAGCCAGATTCTGCTGCTATTGGACCGGGTCACTCCCTGCAAGTACGGTGTCAGCAAATAAATGCTATGCTAGCTGATTTAAGGCGTCAGCTAAGCAACATGGAAGCAAAATTTGAAAACCACGAACTGCTGCTCTCCGAAGCAAATCGTTACATTGAAGAACAAAACCAAGAGATTACTAGGTTGAAGCGACAAGAGGAAATGGACAGAGAACAATTAAACCGGTTGCAGGCCAAAGTAATATCTATGGAGGAAAGTTTGAGGAGACGCGGGAATACACCACCTGAAGCGAGTGTTCAAAACTCGCCGAGAAATCAAGAACCAAATAGCTTTGATGGTACTCTTCTATGGAGGATAAATAATATTTCAGCGAAAATGTATGATTCATTTAACGAACCCGAGAAGTCCTTTTACAGCCCGCCTTTCTTCACAAGTCGTCATGGATACAAAATGTGCGCACGGATTTACTTGAATGGTGATGGAATGGGAAAGGGAACACACATTTCGCTGTTTTTCGTGCTCATGCGTGGTGAGTATGATCCGTTACTTCGCTGGCCATTCAGACAAAAGGTCACCTTTATGTTGTTGGACCAAGACAATGTGGAGCACGTGATTGACGCCTTTAGGCCGGATCCAAACAGTTCGTCCTTCCAAAGACCCAGGAGGGAGACGAACATCGCCAGTGGATGCCCCCTGTTCCTGCCGCTTGCGAACTTAAACAACCACGCTTATATCAAGGATGATGCAATGTTCATAAAAGTCATAGTTGACTGCTTTGACCTGTAAAAGTTGACTACTTATCAGCTGTTAAAATTTTGTAGTATATTACCCGGCAGTTCGTCCCAGTGTTTGGCGGCGTATACGTAATGACTAATTAAAACTTTTTAGGCCACGTTAAGTGCACTATTAACCCTAGGTCGAGGCAATACATTTACACCTCGCACATTTGTCTGTAAGGTTATTTTGAGTGCAGTGTGAGCCTACCCAATTTAACAAAGTATGATATATAGAATAGTTTCACTGTAAATGAATATGAAAACGCGTTCCTTTACATTCTTTAGCTTGCCAATATTTCTGGCTCCAAAAGGGACCCAGACTTGGCTGCATTACTTAACAACAAATATAAGGAACAGGGGCATCAGCCTATTATTTAGCTAGTATAATAATAGACACGAAAAAATTACTCAGTTCTGACTGGCTGAGAAGGGAGTGCAGTTCTCCTGTAACACGAGTGCAAATTACAAAAGGTTTCTGATTAGCTGAAAAAAAAAAAACAAAAGAAACCAACAAGAACCAATCAGAATAGAGCTGTTTTAACAACAAAATTTAGTAGGAAAATTGCCGCCTTTTTCAGCAAACAACTATTTGATTTTGCATACAAATCAATAGAACATTTTTAAAATATTCCAAAACCCGAACACAGTAAAAAGTTCGACTTTTGGGCTAAATATGTTGAAAATGTGGTGCTAAGAGAAAAATGTTGTCCACGAAATCGAGGAAAATGAGCCAGGGAAACTAAGCAAGCTACTTAAAACAGGCTTCGCTTAAGTCAAAAAAAAAAAAGAACAACAACATCGGTGACAACCGCATGCAAGCCGTGACTGCCACACTTGTCAGGCATTTAAATAAACAAAGATACAATTTTTCCATCATAACAAAAGGGATTTCAAGCCGTTGGAGGAGAAAGATGTCCGGTTGCTCTCTTTAAGTTTTTTGTCGAGCGAAGACTTCTATTATAACATGCAATGGCGTGGTTCTTCAGTTCTATCTGATCAGTATCAAACGAAACCGAAACCTTGATGACATACATCTTGTTCAAACTAAACCAAAGGGCAAAAATACCATAAGTAACCGATAATGAAAAGAATCTGTCAATGATACTAGCCGTGAAGTTTAAAGTGAGAAAAACGTTGACGAATCATAGTGCAAGAAAAACAACAGACAGCAAGCATTGTACACTTACATATCGCCAAAGTCACAGTCCACAGAAACCGATGAAAAAGAGCGACGACGACTCTCTCTCAATAAATCCAAACGAATTTATTAAAACCCCAGCGTTGAGAAAAACAAATATTGGCAGTTTCCAACATCACAACAAATGTGGCTCCACTTGCCCATCGATGGCAGCGTTGAGAACAAATTGCCTCCTTCATTTTCGAGTTTTAAATCTCAAAAATGTTTCCATGAATCCAGCCAATCATGGGGTGTCAGGAACAGACAATGATGAACATTCGTTAAACAACTCAGCAAGTAATGTCTTTCATCTTTTGCAGCTCAAAGCGTTCTCCTGTTTTCAAAACAGCAGTATATACGTCTTGCCGAGCTTTCATAATGGCAGGATGATTCTAAAAACATTTGCTTTTGCTGATTATTGTAAACCGAGTTATGTTTAACAGGCTGGTGTAAAATCAATACCCTGCACATTTCCAAGTTCTTAGCTGAATGATTTTGAAAACGTTGGTCTTGAAAATGCTTGAATTTGACAAAGGTTGTAATCTGTTTGAGCCAAACAGTTGAATGAATTGAACTAAAAACGCGCGCGCTGTCAAAATTTGTTGTTGTAGTTATGTTTTTCGTGTATATTATTAACAAGTAATCACATGATTTTTCTCGTGCAATTTGGAATAAATAAGCATTTGTAAATTTTTCAAAGACCGAAAAGTGCACTCGCCCTACGGGCTTGTGCACTTTTGTTGGTCTTGTTTATTCGTGTTATTTATTCCAAATTGCACTCGAAATCATGTGATTTCCTATACTAACACCTAATGATAACTTGATATCTTTTGTAATGGGAACCAGTTTATCCGCCCAACTTCACTCGCTCGGAATATAATACTGACATGAATTCACAGATAGAGCAAAAGAGAGGTACAAAAGAAAATAGAAAGAGAGAAAGAAAGAAGAAAAAATGTTTTCTTATTCCTTGGGTGGTTAGACTGCGCGCAGTCCCTTTTTTTTCTTCCAAGTCACTGATGAAGCACGCGTGAAAAGCCTTTGTTGACCCTAGTATGTATTCGCTCACTGTCTAAGAACTCAAAGGATCTCAGAGAAAAGTTGGACTGCAAAAACAATCTATCGGGTACTGGTCCACATGATTTTTAACCATTTTATGGCTCCGACAACATCCAACAAAGAAAAGACATAAAAATTACGCGTGGTAAATAAAGCCATTTTGTATCCATTTTTTTAAATTTTTTTACTTTATTTTCAGGTTTAAGACAATTGTTTTTCCTCCATACAAGTGATCACATGTATACTTCAAAAGTTATACAACAATGCTGACGCTCATACTTCGATTCGAGCTTGGGCTTCCCGTGACGGGCTAAACATAGCTTGCGTTGCAAGCGTCGAAAGGGGTAGGGGAATGGAAGGAAGGGGAAAAGGGAGACGGATTGGGAAGAGAGGGTAAGGTACACCTGCTATAGGAACCTCCATTTGTTTATTTCTGCGGACGCTGGCGTCCGCAAATTCCTGATTGGCTGAGCCGTAATGAGCCAGAGTAACTTATTGGCGTGTATCCTGGCGTGTATCAGTAAGAGACAAATATGATGAAGGCATCAAGGAAATGTATTTTTCTGGCATGAGCTTTGGAAGATCTAGAATTACTCCAATCATGTAACACCTGAACATTAATTAATGAAGTAATAAATAAAACAAAATCAAAAGAGATTGTAGCACATCATTTCAAACAAAATGAACAAACAGTCACGGACTTATCCACATTTGCTTGATAGCCGAAAAGTTCAATGACTATTTTGTAAAAATAGGACCAAACCTGGCTAAAGAAATACCAACCCATCATATTTCCTTTACAAAGTATACATTAAGTATGAAAGAACTAATTATAGACGTTTCTCAGTTAGATTTAGAACTGCTATGATATGGAAACTGTTTGCCAAATAGTTTGAAGGAAATTAGATCATTACAGTTTTTTTAAAGAAAACTGGAATGTTTTGTTAAATAACAATTGTTCACCGAAGTGGTGTGGCTTGTGGATTTAATAATAATAGATTAATGTCAGTTATAGATGTAATACAATAAGTACTTTATAGGTGGCAAATAAAAGATTGATTGATTAGAACTAACTGTGATAGCTTGTTTAGCAGGCAGAGATCCTCTTGAGGTTTTGTAATTGGATTTTTGCAAATACAGAGCGGCGAGCGATTGCGATTCTTTCCCACCTTTTCCGCAAAAACATATACCGTCTTGAATAAACTTCTAAAAGGATTGTAAAGAGAGAGCTGAAGCTTTGTCCGTTGCGCTTTTTTAGAATTGTTTATAATTCTTCTTTGATTCATTATTCGCGCCACAGGCTAGAAACTGTTCTGTTTTTTTTTTTGTGATCATTGTGTTTGATGAGATAAGACCAAGGGTCTTGTGGACTCACACAAAACTGATTAGACTGCTAGCAGTAAAAACAAGAGAGACTGCTCGTAGTCTATGTTTGTCGTGTTTGCTGCGGGAGCAAGATCAGTAAAAAAAATGTATCATTTCGTTCGAGCTATCCTGATTTGAAAAAAAACGATTCGACTTGACAATTTCCGGTAAACAAAGTAATTTAAGTTCGGACCATGCTGAGACTAAAACTCACTATTTGTGATAGGGTCAGGTATTGACAATTGACGTTATCGGATTAGTAACTTAGTTAAGAAAATGGTGGCGGAACCAACTCGTATAGCAGGCGCTCCCTACCCCGCTTTTAGATCGTTCTAAGCCGACATAAACTTCAATGGTTTAAAAGCTAGAAAACGTCAAAAGTTCAAATTACTACCTAATCTTAGAAAACTGTAGCGCTTTATTTGTTTCTGTCAGATCACCAATTTCAGGTGGGTAAACACAGTTTTGGCAGTTTGAGAGTATATGTCATATGTCAAATCGTTGGAGCTCACAAGCTGAAACTTGGAAAGTGAAAAATATACCAGGTCAGTAAAAGATTTTGATTGACAGGTAAAATTTTACGGTTTCGTAGTTTCCATGGCAACATAGACCCTTCAATGCAACATTATATGTCACTTTTGCTCAGTTTACATAAAACTAGCTCATTAGATTTTCCTATAAACTTGCACACAGCTCACTATAATTAATCATCACCATTTGAAACTTATTTGACCAAATACAGTCAACTCGAGTTGGTGTCCTCATTAGCGAGAGTCCGTAATAGTTTCTTGGCGTTTTATCGTTTCGGAGAAAATGTGAGACATCAGTTTTCTCAAATGGACAACAAAGGAGGCGGAGTTTTGTACCTGACTGTACGGAATGCTAGAATATCCACTTACTAGGGATATTTTTTACAAAAGTAGATGTTTTAAAATATATTTAAGTTAAAAGACTCTCCGATGTAAAGCAATGCAAAAGTTTTCATCTGTTCTGTTTTTGGGTTAATTGGCTGGTTTTATTTTTGGCAGTGCATGTGTAATGTGGTTCTATTTCATCCTTCGTTTCTTTCTTTCTTTCTTTTTCTTATTTTCGTTAAAACCCATACGTTACCCATACGAATCAAGAAAATAGATTAAGTGGGGATTACATTGAATTTTAACATGTGTACATGTTTATTAATGCCTTTTCCTTGTTATTTAAGGTTGGATCATCCTCAGACGATTTTGCATTCCTTTACTTAAGTTGTTGATGTCGCAGGATGTACTGCATGAATGACTAATAACCAAACAATCAGTTAAGCAATTTTGATCATTATCAGTAGACTGGACTGTAAAGGTTCGCGATAAAATTCTCATTCAAAAGTGCCACATTGTAAAAGAATGCTAAATTCTGTTTACAACCATGTACGCCATAAAATTTTAGCCCTTTCGGACCCTTTTACAGACCCAATGAGAGATTTAAATGTCTGTTTTAGAATCATAATACTAATAAAAAAGTGGAATTAAGGCACTTATTTGAATCTGGGAGTGTATGAGTGAGAATATTTCGATATTGTGATATTGTGTATTCGATACTGTGTATTGTGGTTATGATATTAAATTGTGTTGGAATCTAGCAGAACGTTTCAAGACAGAAATTTGCTAGCGTGTCTACACGAAGCTACAAGCTCGTTGCACTTGTTAAGAGTGGCTAGATAGGACTTTCTGGGATTATAAAATATTTCTCCCACATACATAAATTACACCTTTTAGAAGGGGGTTTGTAGGCCTGCTTAAAAATTGTCTAGGTGACCCGGAAGTTCATGTTACGGTCTTTAAGGTTCCACAGGTACGCAGAACATCAGTTTACCTAGCTCGATGCTCATTGTTAAGTGATACTTTATCCTCTTTCAGTTCAGTTAGTCCCACGTAAGTCTTGTCAGGCTTGCTGTCTTTTGTATGTAGTTACGGTCGCTTGATTGATACAATGTATTTCCTGAGGCACTGCAATGGCCATTAATGGGGAAGTCGAAAGGTATGTTGCACAATTTTTTTTAAGACTCGTTCGCGGTATTCATGCTTGTGCTTCCAAGTAATACAGGAACAATGGATCACTGTCCTTGGAGCAAAGTTCTAGAACGTGAAGCAGATCCAACTATTTTTTTATCAGCTTCTTGAACACACTTGCTCCAAATCGACCTTTCGGCCGGCATAGCCTGCGTCGAAGACACGGTGAATCTTCTGTCAGTTGTCTAGACGATGCGTGGGCCGGCTCTAATGCAGGCTAATAGGACCTCTCACGACTGCGTCGCCCCTTCTGGCTTTGGAATTTAAGCCAATTCCTTCCCCTGTATTCGACTTAGTTTAAGCCTGGTTACAGAAATTATTGAACTGAAAGGCACGTCTGATCATACCCTGGCTCCAGAGGTCCGTTCCTAAAATACCTAATATGAAATAAACCGTGCTTACGGTTTGCGCCTCGTTGACGCGGCTTCGCCGCGAACAATCAGTGTCGATAAGAAAAAAATATCCTCTGGAACCCAGGATAGTCTGATTACTGAACCTATTGGAAAAGAACCAGCGGTTCTCTTTGCTATTCAGTTTGCAAATCACGAGAACGTCATTTGACGCTTTTGGTACTTGCGAGAGAAAAACATTGTGTCTGATATGACCTTATGATGTCACATGTTGATTACTTTGGGGTGAAATTGATCAAAATAGCTAAAAGACGTAACTCACTGGGCTTTAATACCCTTGGCGAAAATTGAAGGACCATACACTTATTTAACAAGTTATCGTGCACAAACGAATCTTGCTGTGATAGGTAAAAAAACAACCTCAACTTTTACAAGAATTATAGCAGTTTCCGAGTCACTAGAAATCCCTGGAAAACAGGTGATTTCTTACCCACATTCCGTTTCAGGGCGAGGTGTTCAATGTCTTATCACGTGGATTTCAAACAAATATAAATGGTGCAGTTTGAAGCAATATGCATTATTTGACAATTTTAACCGTTTTTGTGATGGCGCAGAGAAGAAATTACTCATCACCCGATCAAATGGTAGGTAAAATTTTGTCTCCATTCACGCTCCAGGTTTACTGACTCATTACAAGTTTATTGTCGCGACACCGATCATTTAGTATTTCCAACGAGGCATGCAAGGTAGATCAGCTATTGGTTTCTAGAAAAGTCACTACATATGCAGCATATAGCTCATCATGTATAGAAATTTGCCGCATGTTCACACAACTAAGCCCTAGTAATCTCTACTTCTCCAGCTGCTTCTTGGATTTTATGTTTGCAAGTGTTGAGTGACCTTTCCAACCTGTCTATCGTCGCTCTCCGATCCGAGTCTATAGTCTGTGTCCGGAACTGAAATGACTGGTCGCGCGAACGTTCCTTGGTGGTTTCCGTGGCTTATTTTTTTGTCTGTAACCCTGAATCTCCTCCAAAAATCCGGGAAAAAAAGATAAGTACAGTAGGAAAACGTAATACAGTGAGAAACTCCCGGGAAGAAACTGAGGATTTTTTGTTACCTTATGCACCGCGAAGTGACCCTCTTGAGAATAGCTTGCGTTACTGCCTTAACCGCTCATAAATTACTTAGTTTTAAACAAAATGTGTCGTTTTAGAGGGATATCCATTTCTTTTGCTCGGCTTCCATTTCAATAGCATTTAGCTGCTTAATAAGATTTTTTGTTTCTTCTATGGGCTAAAAAAAACTTGTAAGCCTTTATTAAACTGCCAATACGGCTCTTCAGATGCCCGGTGCAACCGCGTCTGTACGTGTATAAAGGTAAGGTTCAAAAATAACTCGTGATCAGTGCAAGATGTCATTGTACGGGGTTTCCCCGTGATTCCATTCATGATGAATATTTGCATATGCCCACAGTAACATTATTTAGATTTTAGGCCATAGAAACAACTATGAAAAATTGATTAAGCGTCACCGATATAGATGCTCTCTTAAACTCGTATTGACAAAATACCGAATTTTGTCGAGCAGATCGTATATATGCTTAAACAAGTCGTAATGTTTCCCATAGGTTTGAAGGTTCTTGGACTTTTACGCAGATGAGCAGCTCCCGTCGCTGGAACGGCTGGGCAGTAGCATCCTTCGTAGACGGGTCCAGACGTTGCTAGGGCTTCATTGTACGTTGACAAAGCCGCTAACAGTGTCTGCGTGGAAAACGCCGGCACTAGGTTTCGCTAAGTAATAGTGACGGTCCGGTGCTGCATGTCGAGGAATAAAACGGGCAGGAACTAAAGTCAGTGTTCAACTAATCGACGCCAATTCCACCGTCAATACCGTGTTAAAATTTCTTTCGACGGCTGTTCGGAACAATTTCAGGTAATGCATTGAATTCATGAATCTATTGCATATTTGTTTCGAACTGACTTCTCTTCACACTTTGCCAATGAAACTCCGTCATGGTGCCCATAAATGATATTAAATTGGCAGCTAAGTAGGGGTAGGGACTTCTATCAGGGGCGCCAAGAGAGGATTTTTGCACCCCCCCCCCCAAAAAAAAAAAAAAAAGAAAGAAAGAAAGAAAGAAAGAAACCGAAAAAATCCAAAAAGAATATAATTTGTGGCATTATCTAGAGACAACATAATTCTCCCGAACGTTTCTTAGAGTATTTTGAACAAACTCTAGAAAAATTTATCTCTACTGGGAAAAATGTTTGCGTCATGGGTGACTCCAATCTTTGTCTTTTGAAAAGTGAGGTATCGGAATTTAGTCACGACTTTCTATTATCTCTTCAGTGCTGTTATCTCATTCCTACCATTGACAAACCTTCGCGAGTTCGCGGCAACTCGGCTTCTCTAATTGATAACATATTTGTAAATAATCCTGATTGTGTATCATTGAGTGGCAACATAATTTGTAAGTGACCATTTCTCGCAGTTTTGTATATTCAGATCAGCAAGAGATAGAATTAAACCCGTTAAGAGAAAAATGCGCGACTTCACAAATTTCGATAGGGATTCTTTTACGCAGGATCTTAATCAAATTGATTGGCAGTCGATTATAGCAAATGGTAATAATGACATTGATTATATATTCTCCTCTCTTTATAGTAAATATAATGAAATAATGAACAAGCATGTGCCAATTAAACAGATTTCCCGACGCCAATTGAAGCGTTTTTCAAAACCATGGATAACACAAGGGATAAGAGCTTCAATTAAGACTAAAAATAAACTTTTTGCTTCTGGTGGTCAAGCTAAATATAAGTTTTATCGCAATAAAATTAATCATCTTATTCGAATTAGTAAAAGAGGTAACTTCCACGACTATTTTGAAAAAAATTTACAGAATAAGAAAAAGACCTGGAAAACGTTAAATAATCTATTGAATCGTAAAACTAAAAAATCCCGACATGCAAATGCGATAAAAGACTTCAATAATGGGAATAAGATTAATCGCAATCTACAAAGAATTGCTAATATGCTAAATGAGCATTTTGCGTCTGTTGGAGAAAAACTAGCGAGTAAGATACCTGCTTCTGGTGATCATCGCGACTTTCTCAAAAAAACCAAATCTCCAGCGAGTTCTTTCATGTTTAAGCCTGTAACTGCCAGGGAAGTTGAATTAGAAATATTGGCTTTACTCAACAATAAATCTCATGGTTTGTACTCCTGCCCGACTAAACTCTTGAAATATTCAAGTACTATTATCAGCGACATTTTAGCTAAAATCGTCAATTTGTCGGTCACATCTGGGAACTACCCTTCAAAACTCAAAAAGGCTAAAGTCATACCTGTGTTTAAAACTGAGGATGAGACAGATACAAATAACTATAGACCGATTTCTCTCTTACCTATATTTGACAGAATCTCTGAAAAGTTTATGTATAAAAGAATGATGCATTTTATTAATGTTAACAATATTTTTTTTTCAGCTCAGTATGGGTTTAGAGAAGGGTTTTCTACTGAACATGCCATTGTAGATATAGTTAGTGCAATTCAGTCTAATATAGATAAACGTTTAATTACCTGTGGAATTTTTATTGACTTAAAGAAAGCCTTCGATACAGTTAACCATCAAATTCTTCTAAATAAGTTAAATCATGATGGTTTTCGTGGAATAATTAATAACTGGTTTGAATCCTTTTTGTGTAACAGATCACAAACACTAGAAATAAACAAACAATTATCTGATGCAGCTCTAATATCTAATGGTGTTCCACAGGGGTCTGTACTAGGTCCTTTTGCTTTTCCTCTTATATATTAACGATATTCATACTTACTCTGATGCTTTTAATTTCTACCTCTTTGCTGATGATACTAACATACTGTATGCCAACAAGAACCTAAGGTCACTTGAGGTAACAGTAAATTCTGAGCTTAAAAAGTTGTCTCTTTGGCTGGCCTCAAATAAATTAACCCTTAATACCAAAAAAAACAATTTTGTTATTTTTCATCCTTACCAGAAGTCTGTTGACTACCTTCCCCAACTTAAGATCTTCGATACTGATACCAATCAGTACGTTAGTTTAGAAATGAAAAATTATGTTAAACATTTAGGCATTCTGATTAACAAAAATCTTTCGTGGAAAATACACATTGACAATGTAGCTACTAAATTAAGTAAAACGGTTGGTTTAATCGCCAAATTGAGGCACTTTGTTCCTCAACATACCTTGCTAAATATTTACCGTGCTTTAATCTTGCCTTATTTAACTTACGGTTTGATAGTTTGGGGGCAGGCGTCAAAAACACATTTAACAAAAATCTTATTGCTTCAGAAAAAAGTTATCCGTTTCATATTTTTTGCCAACAGGAAAGTTCATGCCATTCCTCTTTTTATTGATGCAAATATCCTGCCAATTAGCTTTCTCTATTTTAAGTCCGTATCTTACCTAATGCATGATATTCATACTAATTCTGCACCCTCAAAAATCGTTAACTTGTTCATGAATATAACACAAGATCATCCTCTAAAAATAATATGTACATCAAAAAATTTAATCTTGAAAACTAAGGCAAGCCGTACCAATTTTTTGGCGCTAAAGTATGGAATGAGATACCAGGTAGAATGAGAGATATGTCAAAAAAAGTGTTCAAACGAAAATTAATCAGTGTGCTCTTCGAAATATTAAAAGACAAAGATGATTACCTTGATGCAACCATGATAACACAAGAAATAAAATCGCGAAATCCTAAACCTTAGCCTCTTTCACAGGTTGCATTAAACAGATTTGTCTTTCTTCCTTTTGAATTCATTACACATATTTCTTTCCTTTTTCTGTGCTTTTTACTTATTATAATATGATGTGTGATTTGTAATAGAATTAATTTGGCACGCCTCGACTAGCATTTTTCTTGCTAACTGCGTGCCAAACAATTGTACTTGTAATGTTACGATAATAAATGTCTTGTCTTGTCTAGTAAACCTTCTGTCAGTCAGGTCTAGACGATGCGTGGGCCTGCTCCAATGCAGGCTAATCGGACCTCTCACGACTGCGTCGTCCCTTCTGGCTTTGGAATTTAAGCCAATTTCTTTCCCTGTATTCGACTTAGTTTAAGCCTGCTTACAGAAATTATTGAACTTACAGGCACGCCTGATCAACCAATTGAAAAAGAACCAGCGTTCCCCTTTTCTATTCAGTTTACAAATCACAAGAACGTCATTTGACTCTTCTGGCGCTTGCGAAAGAAAAGCATTGTGTCTGATATGACCTTATATAGATGTCACATATTGATTACTTTGGGATGAAATTGATCAAAATAGTTAAAAGACGTAACTCACTGGGCTTTAATCCCCTTCGCGAAAATTGAAAGACCACTTATTTAACAAGTTATCGTGCACAAACGAATCTTGCTGTAATAGGTAAAAGCAAAAAACCTCAACTTTTGCAAGAATTATGTCAGTTTCCGAGTCATTAGTTTAAAAACTGCTATTTCTCGAATCGAGGAGCGTTTTAAACCCCTGGAAGACACGTGAATTCTGACCCACATTCCGTTTCAGGGCGAGGTGTCCAATGTCTTATCACGTGGATTTCAAACAAATATAAACGGTGCAGTTTGAAGCAATATGCATTATTTGACAATTTTAACTGTTTTTGTGATACCTTTCAAAAACATCGACGCCTAAGAATTTTCTTGCGTTTTCAAAACATATTTCTATAAAACTGGCAAAAACATACCGGGTTCATCCCAGTGCATGGTTTTTTATTTTTTTATAGGCTGTGAATATAACACCGTAGTCCTAGAAATAGGGAACCAATCAGATTGCTTGAAACACCAAGATCACTGAGTGTCGGCGAATACTAATTAGATGTAAACAAAGTACATAATAATATATTATTCACACTCCGCTCACCAGAGAACAGTCAAAGAGTATTGAAGTATCTCAGCAAAAAAAAGGCAGAGCAAGTTAACAGTGAGTCACGCATCATGTTGTTCCTCGTGGTTCTTTTCTGTACTATGAGCATGTATCTTGCTGTGCTAACAACTGCTGATCATGAGAGTAGAAACTTCCTTGTTCGGGGCACTAAGATAGAAGGAGAAGACACTCATTGTTATAGCTCCTGTCCAGTCAGTTTGAAGCTGAACCAAGTGCTCCTTGTGATAACTGAGCCAGTTAGCCTTGCCGCGTGGCTTATCGTCCTTATCGTGATGATCTTGGTTCTGTACTCTACTGCTCTCAACTTGTACTTCGCCTTTGTAATAACAGCCTTCGAACGAATCTTGATTCAGGGCGCCAGGGTAGAACGACAGCAGCTCTGGGATGAGCGAGCAGCAGCGGATAGAAGGGACAATCTTGCTGTGAACGGAAATCGAGCCCTACCGCAAGAACACCCGGGATGACCGCCTTGAGAAGGTAAATGGCATTTCTTCTTCTTCTTCTTCTTCTTCTTCTTTTTTTTTCTTTTTTTTTTTTTTTTTCATTTTTAGTTTCTTCGCGTTTTATCGTTTAGGACAAAATGTGAGACATCAGTTTTCTCAAATGGACAACAAAGGAGGGAGAGTTTTGTATCTGACTGTACGGAATGCTAGAATATCCACTTACTAGGGATATTTTTTACAAAAGTAGATGTTTTAAAATATTTTAAAGTTAAAAGACTCTTCGATGTAAAGCAATGCAAAAGTTTTAATCTGTTCTGTTTTTGGGTTAATTGGCTGGTTTTATTTTTGGCAGTGCATGTGTAATGTGGTTCTATTTCATCCTTCGTTTCTTTCTTTCTTTCTTTTTCTTATTTTCGTTTAAACTCATACGTTACCCATACGAATCAAGAAAATAGATTAAGTAAGGCTAGGATTACGTTGAATTTTAACGTGTACATGTTTATTAATGCCTTTTCCTTGTTATTTAGGGTTGGATCATCCTCAGACGATTTTGCATTCCTTTACTTAAGTTGTTGATGTCGCAGGATGTACTGCATGAATAACCAAACAATCAGTTAAGCAATTTTGATCATTATCAGTAGACTGGACTGTAAAGGTTCGCGATAAAATTCTCATTCAAAAGTGCCACATTGTAAAAGAATGCTAAATTCTGTTTTCAACCATGTACGCCATAAAATTTTAGCCCTTTTGGACCCTTTTACAGACCCAATGAGAGATTTAAATGTCTGTTTTAGAATCATAATACTAATAAAAAAGTGGAATTAAGGCACTTATTTGAATCTGTGTATGAGTGAGAATATTTCGATATTGTGATATTGTGTATTCGATACTGTGTATTGTGGTTATGATATTAAATTGTGTTGAAATCTAGCAGAGCGTTTCAAGACAGAAATTTGCTATCGTGTCTACACGAAGCTACAAGCTCGTTGCACTTGTTAAGAGTGGCTAGATGGGACTTTCTGGGATTATAAAATATTTCTCCCACATACATGAATTACACCGTTTAGAAGGGGGTTTGTAGGCCTGCTTGAAAATTGTCTAGGTGACCCGGAAGTTCATGTTACGGTCTTTAAGGTTCCACAGGTACGTAGAACAGCAGTTTACCTAGCTCGATGCTCGATGCTTTATCCTCTTTCAGTTCAGCTAGTCCCACGTAAGTCTTGTCAGGCTTGCTGTCTTTTGTATGTAGTTACGGTCGCTTGATTGATACAATGTATTTCCTGAGGCACTGCAATGGCCATTAATGGGGAAGTCGAAAGGTATGTTGCACAATTTTTTTTGAGACTCGTTCGCGGTATTCATGCTTGTGCTTCCAAGTAATACAGGAACAATGGATCACTGTCCTTGGAGCAAAGTTCTAGTACGTGAAGCAGATCCAACTATTTTTTTATCAGCTTCTTGAACACACTTGCTCCAAATCGACCTTTCGGCCGGCTTAGCCTGCGTCGAAGACAGTGAATCTTCTGTCAGTTGTCCAGACGATGCGTGGGCCGGCTCCAATGCAGGCTAATAGGACCTCTCACCACTGCGTCGTCCCTTCTGGCTTTGGAATTTAAGCCAATTCCTTCCCCTGTATTCGACTTAGTGTAAGCCTGGTTACAGAAATTATTTAACTAAAAGGCACGTCTGATCATACCCTGGCTCCAGAGGTCCGTTCCTAGAATACCTAATATGAAATAAACCGTGCTTACGGTTTGATATCTCGGTGCTTCGCGCCTCATTGATGCGGCTTCGCCGCGAACAATCAGTGTCGATAAGAAAAAAATATCCTCTGGAACCCAGGATAGTCTGATCACTGAACCTATTGGAAAAGAACCAGCGGTTCCCTTTGCTATTCAGTTTGCAAATCACAAGAACGTCATTTGACGCTTTTGGTACTTGCGAGAGAAAAGCATTGTGTCTGATATGACCCTATGATGTCACATGTTGATTACTTTGGGGTGAAATTGATCAAAAATAGCTAAAAGACGTAACCCACTGGGCTTTAATACCCTTGGCGAAAATTGAAGGACCATCCACTTATTTAACAAGTTATCGTGCACAAACGAATCTTGCTGTAATAGGTAAAAAAACAACCTCAACTTTTACAAGAATTATGGCAGTTTCCGAGTCACTAGAAACCCCTGTAAAACACGTGATTTCTTACCCACATTCCGTTTCAGGGCGAGGTGTTCAATGTCTTATCACGTGGATTTCAAACAAATATAAATGGTGCAGTTTGAAGCAATATGCATTATTTGACAGTTTTAACCGTTTCTGTGATGGCGCAGAGGAGAAATTACTCATCACCCGATCAAATGGTAGGTAAAATTTTGTCTCCATTCACGCTCCAGGTTTACTGACTCATTACAAGTTTATTGTCGCGACACCGATCATTTAGTATTTCCAACGAGGCATGCAAGGTAGATCAGCTATTGGTTTCTAGAAAAGTCACTACATATGCAGCATATAGCTCATCATGTATAGAAATTTGCCGCATGTTCACACAACTAAGCCCTAGTAATCTCTACTTCTCCAGCTGCTTCTTGGATTTTATGTTTGCAAGTGTCGAGTGACCTTTCCAACCTGTCTATCGTCACTCTCCGATCCGAGTCTATAGTCTGTGTCCGGAACTGAAATGACTGGTCGCGCGAACGTTCCTTGGTGGTTTCCGTGGCTTATTTTTTGTCTGTAACCCTGGATCTCCTCCAAAAATCCGGGAAATAAAAGATAAGTACAGTAGGAAAACGTAATACAGTGAGAAACTCCCGGGAAGAAACTGAGGATTTTTTGTTACCTTATGCACCGCGAAGTGACCCTCTTGAGAATAGCTTGCGTTACTGCCTTAACCGCTCATAAATTACTTAGTTTTAAACAAAATGTGTCATTTTAGAGGGATATCCATTTCTTTTGCTCGGCTTCCATTTCAATAGCATTAGCTGCTTAATAAGATTTTTTGTTTCTTCTTTGGGCTAAAAAAACTTGCATGTCTTTATTAAACTGCCAATACGGCTCTTCAGATGCCCGGTGCAACCGCGTGTGTACGTGTATAAAGGTAAGGTTCAAAAATAACTCGTGATCAGTGCAAGATGTCATTGTACGGGGTTTCCCCGTGATTCCATTCATGATGAATATTTGCATATGCCCACAGTAACATTATTTAGATTTTAGGCCATAGAAACAACTATGAAAAATTGATTAAGCGTCACCGATATAGATGCTCTCTTAAACTCGTATTGACAAAATACCGAATTTTGTCGAGCAGATCGTATATATGCTTAAACAAGTCGTAATGTTTCCCATAGGTTTGAAGGTTCTTGGACTTTTACGCAGATGAGCAGCTCCCGTCGCTGGAACGGCTGGGCAGTAGCATCCTTCGTAGACGGGTCCAGACGTTGCTAGGGCTTCATTGTACGTTGACAAAGCCGCTAACAGTGTCTGCGTGGAAAACGCCGGCACTAGGTTTCGCTAAGTAATAGTGACGGTCCGGTGCTGCATGTCGAGGAATAAAACGGGCAGGAACTAAAGTCAGTGTTCAACTAATCGACGCCAATTCCACCGTCAATACCGTGTTAAAATTTCTTTCGACGGCTGTTCGGAACAATTTCAGGTAATGCATTGAATTCATGAATCTATTGCATATTTGTTTCGAACTGACTTCTCTTCACACTTTGCCAATGAAACTCCGTCATGGTGCCCATAAATGATATTAAATTGGCAGCTAAGTAGGGGTAGGGACTTCTATCAGGGGCGCCAAGAGAGGATTTTTGCCCCCCCCCCCCCCAAAAAAAAAAAGAAAGAAAGAAAGAAACAGCGAAAAAATCCTAGAATTTTCTGGAATTTCTCAGAAACTCTGGTGTAATTTTAAATCGGGCAAACAGTAAAGCGGAGCTTTAATTTTTTATCTATTTATTTTATTATTTATTTATAATTTTTAATTTTATCCCTTTTATCACGGTTATTTTTTTGTTTAATTTTTTTCATTAGTAGTGCCCTATTAGCAATAAGACCGTGCTTCTTACTTAGGCAAAGTGAAGTAACTTGAAGATTTACTTAGATCCTCGAACAAGCATTTTTGGCTGAGTAAGTTGTTAAGTTTTATTAACCAAAAATGTGCGTGTGAAGGCTGATGTAAAAATGTCATGGCAAGTGACTTTAATTTGCATCTCAAGTCGGAAAGTTGAAGCGATTCAAGAAAGTTTCAGTGACTTGAAAGCCATCCTTCTAACCGACTTAGATGACTTGCGGTTTCTAGGGCTTTTAATCAGGCTTAATTTCTCTCTCTGTGAGAAACTACTCCGACGCTCTTTGGATTTGAAATTCGCAAATTGGGTTTCTATAAGGAGTCCAAGGTAGGAGAAACAAGTAGCACATCACTTTTTTTTTGAGACCTTGGCAACTCTCAAGCTTGCAGTCGAGTCTTTGCTCGAATGAAGGCTCGCTGCTTGCAACATTTTGATTCTATGATTTGATGCAAGTGGAGAAAGAAATATAAAAATAGACTAAAAATATATAGTCAAAACCCTCCTCTTCTCCACCCCTCGACAGAACCGCCACCAAAATCACTTTTAAGTAAATGGTCCAATAAAAGCCTCCTCTACAATATTAAGATTGTATTAGACGCCCTTTTCTAAAAAACGCCCCATACCTAATAATAGACGCCCCCCCTCTCCACCCCATAAGAACACCGCCCTACAAAATACTAGATACCCGCGCTGATACCACGTCTTTTTTCTATTGTTATCCCCAAGAAAACTCATTTTCCTCTTTAAACCAAAAAGTCCCGGATATTTGAATGATTATATAGGTACTATAACCCATTCGAATCGTGTTCCATAATCTACCCTAAATTAATTTCAGTCGTCTTCTCAAGACGGAGTTTTGTTCCGACTTGGGGCCGTGCAATAGCTGCAATTCAGGCTGTTAACACGATTGCATTCTAATCCGTCAAAATCGAGGTTTTGTAAGCGTGGCCTGAAATCGATAAGGCGGTAAACTTTGGCTATGTCGTCATCATCGCGAGTAAAATCTGCGACGCCCAGGAAACTACGTTTCAGTCAGTTTGCAAATTCCTCCGCATAGTTTCGTGTGGGCCTTCCATCAGTATTTTGGGAGCTCGTAAAAGCGACGTGTCCACAAGGCGAGAGTTTACTGTTAAGCTGCTTACCATTTGGCAAAAATGTCCGAAATTCTTGAGGGGAAATCAAGTCATACACCAATTAATTTGCAAATTCCAAATTTCGGGGTGCTCCATGCAGCGGTACCCCTTCTCCTCCCTTTCAGAATGGGAAGTCGCAACCGCCTCTTCTTCAGGGCTTTTCCCCTGGAAGTTTTTAGAAAACTGAAGGGACGACCCTCACATTCTCTAAGGGAAAAACCCCGAAGACGAGGTTGGTGATGTTTGGGTATTGTGTACAATTCACTCATTTTTATGAATGTTAAGCTACATATAATGGAAGAGGACGGACGCGACTTCCCCTAATACATACGAAACGGGTAATTCAAGTTCATGTAATATGCTATGATTATCTCTGAGGGGTGAAATACGTTTATTCCCCGTTTACTATATAATTATTATTACTTTTTTTTTTACGGAACAATAAGTTCATTCATTTTTAGGAAATTCATAATGAGTAAAAATTGCCGTTATAAGTTCTTGTCCTATTTCTACCGATCACATTGTTACTCACTCATCAGAATTCATATCTGTAGCTAATCATGCCAGGTTACAGTTTGGCTGCAGTTGACCAGTCAAGAATCGACGAAAAGAGTCTATGCCCTAAATGTAAGGGTCTTCTCAAAGAAGCTGTTCAGACCATAGAGTGTGGTCACAGATACTGCAAAACATGCGTCGATGCCCTGTTAAAGTGAGTTAATATGATCATGGACGACGAAGTAAAATTTAATGAAGGCGAAAATAGTTTAAGAGAAAAAAAACATTTCTCAACAAACAACCAAAACACGCTTGGCTTAAGAAGTCTGGCTATGGTAGCTATAGACCCTTCCCCGTTGATGTTGTCGTTTTTTTTCGTCAAAACAGGTTAGACTTACGCCTTAAAATTCGTAAAGATGCCAAATTTGAACGTGATTGGTTGAAAACTAACGAAGATTTAGCTTCGAAAAGTCACCGAATTTCAAATTTCACTGAATTCAGTGGAAGTCGTTGTAGTTCATACCGGCTTTTGTCTTTGTAACATATGCACACTGATTACTTAACAAATGACCCGTTTTTTCAGGAAATTTGAAATTGAATCTTTTCAGGGTCAGAACACCTTGAGCTGTTGACGAAAGGTTATGGGTATTTAAATGAATTTACAAAAGCGTTTATTTCCCTCTTTTTTGTCTCTGATTCAGCCATGAAGATGGAAAGTGTGTTATTGATCGATCAAATATTATACGAGAACAGGTAAGTTTACTTTATTCCTTTTTCTTACGTCATATCTACTTTTGGACTCCTTTTTTTTTCCAGTAAATCCTTTTCTTTTCGATTGTAAGCAAGATTACAGTACATGAAATATTTTCTGTTTCATTTCTTTTTCCCGCTTTTTGCAAGTGTCAACATCTATTTTTGATTTAAACACTTTCAACAAATTTCCCTCCGTTACTCAGAGGCATAACAATTTTACTATAATCCCCACCTTCATTTAAGAAAAAGACGGTTATTTTCTTTTAGATAATTTTAAAACAATCTTGTACATAACGCTTGGAAACCAAAATACCTATGACAAGACACATATTTACGGCAACCCATGTAACTAAATCGAAGTGCCTCATCCACCAGAAGATTAACGTTTGGTTTTTCTAGATGCTGCAGTTTTTATTCTTTCCTTGCGTAAACTATATATTTTTTGTCTTTTTTTTTCAATCTGTATCACATGCAAACCGAGCATGCATTGGAGTGAAATAAATCTCATTCTCTTGTCTTGCCTTGTCATTCTTGTCTTGTCCTATAAGATTTTGAACAAAGAAATGTTACGGAGACCGGATGTGTTTGCATGTTGTCATTTTCTATTTTTATTTGTGAGATCAGTATTAACTCCGGGTTTTAATAACATTTCAGGTGTTCTTGGACAGATTTATTGAACGTGAAATCCAATCAATGTTGGTTCATTGTGTTCATCATGATCAGGGCTGTGATTGGAAAGACGAGTTAAAGAAACGAGAGGTATACAGTAGTAGTGTCTCTGAAGAATTTATCAGTTTATTTTTCTCTTTTATTTAGTATCGTGCTTCCTTCAGCAAAGTGCGCGGGTACAAACGATACGGAGATCTGTGTGGCGACACCCTTATAACTCAAGTTGTTTAAGCCGGGATTGCGAGCGCTAGACTTAATAGAATTTTTCTCTGCAAAGAATTTACATATGAAAATTGTGTTAAGTTCCCAGAGGAGAGAAACGCCTTTGTTCTTGATCACCAAATTGAACGTGGCCGCCTTGACGTTACGTGCATGCAAAGCAACGATTTGTTTTGTCAAGAGAGATGGGACGTGACTCTCTTATTATAATCAAGGGAGTTAAATTTCTCTAGTGCACTTATTTTCGATTTAGACTAATATGCAATTTCATGGTGCCCCGCACCAGACTTTCCATGTTTGTCACTACAAAACAGTAGGTTATTTTTTTACGGTTTTTGACCATGCCGTGAACGATATCTTACGGATATCAAATGTTCTTTATCCTAATTATATCCTTGGAGACTCCGGGGAGGAAAATCTTTCCATCGATTTCCTGCTTGAAATCTGACTACATCACTAGTTCAACTGAATAAAATTGTCATTTAAGTATGCATGTACATATACGTTTTCAGGATCATGACGCAGTCTGTGCATACGTTCAAGTACCATGTGTCCATTCAAAATGCGGGGAACTAGTGACTAGGGCAAAGCTGGTAGAACATCTTGAGCATTCATGCAAGTTCAGAATGGAAAAATGCGGGTACTGCAACGCTTTGATAGAAAATGCATTCATGAAGGTAGATGTTAAGTTATTTTACTAAGGTTTACTTTTTTGTTTGTTTGTTTTGTTGTTGTTGTTGCTGCTATCGCTTATATTTTAAGCCCAATTTTCTAACAACAGGTATGCATCCTTCCTCGTAATGCAGCTTTAGGTTTTGTCGTAATATGCCGTTTTTTCTCTGCAAAGAATTCGTCGTATCGCCGTACTAAAATTTTCTTAACTTTGGATTAACCTACCTTATAGTTTCTTGTTTCTTGCAATCTGGTCTTTAATGGCTGATTGCCGTTTTAAAATCCATGAAAACCCAAATGAATGTTTATGAATCATGAATCTTCAGGTGAGTGAATTATATTGTTGCTGTAGTAGAAACGAAATACTATGGTAATAAGCTAATCATGTATTATTATGCACAGGGTCACCAGGAATCTCAGTGTCCTTCAGTCCCTACAGTTTGTCCAGAGTGCGACAGGAAAGACATCCCTCGAGCTCAGGTGAGTTTTTTCGCCCCATGTAAGGGAATCCAAGATAGTGTTGGATTCTGGATCCCAAGCCGTTGATTTCGGATTCCAGGTAGTGGATTCCAGTCAGTGTCAGTGGAGTTTGGATTCTGGATTCCAATCGTTAGTAGGATTTCGCATTCCACAAGCAAAAATGTCCCGGGTTTTTGAATCCGGATTTCCTTACATGGAGCTACATGGGGCGAATATCTACTGAGGCTGCACGAGTATATTTTTCAAAGACCAACAAAAGCGCACGAGCCAGTAGCGCGAGTGCACTTCGATGTGGTCTTTGAGAAATTTACGCATACAAGTGCCTATTTATTCCAAATTGGATGCGAAAAATCATGTGATTAATTGATTAATTTACTCAAATTTATCATTTATTGAGCGTTTTCAATTCGTCTTCCGTTTATCTGCTCAATATGTAGATACTATGTACAGATCAATTTTTTGTAACAAGTTTATTAGTTTTGATCTTAACCCGTTTAGATGTCTGCCCATATTGATCCAGTGAATGGAGACTGCGAGGGAGTGCTATCGCATTGTCTATGGACACAGATTGGGTGTTCCGAGACTAAGGTATGGAAACTGCGACTTCAATTCGGTTGATTAATAAGTTGATAGTTTCGTAAATATTGAAAGAGATGAGCATGGTAAAAAAGAAAAAGTTACACGGTAAATGTTATACTGTGTCAGCGACGGAATCGAATACGAGAGTATAATTGTCTGCCGAAACAGAAGATTTTTCAGCTCATGCTGGCTATTTCCAAAAAAGACAAAACAAAACAAAACAAATATAATAAGAGGTCTTCCTCTCAAGGCAGGTACTTAACTGTGATGATTTTAAGACTAATTAATTTGGCAGACCGTAGTATCTCCAATTATACTATCAAGTTAGAATACACTCTAATTATGCATCACATGCAAACGGGATATGATTATAACCTTCAAATTGATATACGTTAACTTGTGCAGAATGAAAAACCCTAGTCAGTGGTTGGAATATAATAAGTGCAAAGATCATATCTTTCGCTATATCAGCCGTTCACGTCATTTGATTCATTCTAGTTCAACATGAACAGTTTTACACCAGTCAAAGTGTAAGTAAACAATAGCTTTAAAAATTTTGAAACAAAAAAAAACTAACTAGTTAGGTATCCTTAGCGTAATTTAGTAGGTAATTTTACATCATCACTTAGAACTCTCTTTCTTTCTTTCTCTCTCTTGATTATTTTTCCAGAGTATGAAGTTACAGGAAAGAAAGATCCATGAAGAAAGACATGCCTCTGTCCACCTGATGCTCCTCTTTCAGACCGTTATGCAACTCTTTGCAATTGTTGGAAGGAACGTGCGAGAATCTGGTAATTTGTCACTGAATGGGGTAAATCTCCCTGCGCAAACAGAATTGGAACATTTTTCCAAACAAGTGGAGAATGTGCTAAAGGAAAACGACGAATTAAAAGCTAAAGTAGTTGAACAAGAACAGCGAATACAAAAGTTGGAGGGCGCTGGACAGAATGGCCCTCTACCAGGAAGCGCAGCTGCGGCTGCGTTCGATTCGCCGTTGGGTGGGGATCTTTTGAAGAGGATAAATACAGAAGAGGCGAAGACAGCCGATCTGGAAGTTTTGTTCGTTGAAAGCAACAAGCTTAACGAAGAACTTCAGCGTCAAGTCTCTAGCATAGCCAGGCGACAGGAGTCTTCGAATGGGACAGTGGATAGACTACAGAGACAGTTTGAATCCATGAGTCACTCATTAGCACTTCGTAATGTAATGATGACCGATTTGGATGAACATATTAGAGAGCAACAAGTTTCTAGTCATGATGGAGTCTTGGTTTGGAAGATTTCTGACTTCGCCAAAAGAAGACAAAATGCAGTCACTGGATATGAAACGTCGTTTTACAGCCCCTGTTTCTTTACCAGTCGCTATGGATACAAGATGTGCGCACGCGTCTACTTGAATGGTGATGGCATTGGAAAAGGTACGCACATTTCAGTCTTCTTTGTGGTCATGCGTGGTGAGTGCGATGCCCTTCTCCGCTGGCCATTTAGACAGAAGGTGACGTTCATGTTGTTGGACCAGAACAACGTGGAACATGTGATCGACTCGTTTAGACCTGATCCCAACAGCTCCTCATTCCAGAGGCCAAGAAGAGAAACAAACATCGCCAGTGGATGCCCTACATTCTGTCCCCTTTCCGAAGTAAACAATCATGCCTATGTCAGAGATGATGTCATGTTTCTGAAGGTCATTGTCGACACCACCGATTTATAAAGCAATTTGAAAACTCCAATTAGCTAGAAATTATGAACTTTTTACCCTGATTAAAAAACTTATAAAGAGACAACGATAACAACACACAACAAAATCAAATCAGGAGGCTGTAATTTGATCACTTATTAGATGTCTCTACAGAAGTGGAATGGATACGAAACAGATCGAGAAGTGCGTGCGCATCTACTGGAACATAGAGCGCACTGAAAATAGTTTCTTCCCTTACCATGCTGGCAGAGGGTCACGTGTTTTGGATCATTATCAACTCGGAACATATGGTAGGCATTAAGCCTGATCCCAAAAGCTCAGAGGAGACTGGAGGTTTGGATCTGCTCAAAGACGATCACCCTGACCTTGGCTAACGGTGACTACAATGAATTAACTTGTAGTGGTATTTTCCACGTTGGTGTTGTATATTGCTGAGAGGATGATAATCAGGATTCTTATAAAGATCCTCATCAGTGAATATACTGACACCAGAGAGAATGTAGCTCATTCTCTCTCGACTGACATTATTTTCAATTCATGGTACCCAGTATTTAATTCGTTTAAATGCTTTTTTTGTAATGAAACTTTTGATTTATGAAATAAATAAGTAAAAAAAAAGGTTAACTTAGGAGGTGGCCAATTTTGGCACGGTACCTTTAAAATGAAAAAAACTGTAATTATGCCGTTTTAATAATGGAGGTGATGTTACAATTGAAAGTTATTTTAATATTTGGTTAAGTCTTTCTGTATTGAGAGGATGTTTAGGTCAAAGGATTTTCTGCTTGTCACAGTCCTTTTAACAATTTTCATACTCGTATGTTTGATTAGTACCTGGCTACAGTAATCCTATATTTTCTACAAATGACCTTATTTCTCTTTGCATGAGTTATTTATATCAGTTTTGTGTCCCTAGTTATTTTATTTAGACTGCTTATTTAACACCATTTCAGCTTTGCGGCACTTGAAGCAGCTACGTGCACATGTGTTAGTGCGGCATGCACACGCAGTAGGTACCAATCACTTATGGTAAGCGAGTTGTTTGCACATTAATTTTGGCTAGGTCGTTAAAAGTATTTATTTTGGCTATCGGCGGATTTAGAGGAGGCGGACTGTGGAGATGGGGTTTTGGTGCGACTGGCCTCTACCCCTCCTCTATTTGTCCGAAATTGTGCTGAAATTCTCCAAGAATTCTTTGTAAGATCGTTCTTAGCGAGGCTTTTAGATTTTTGGACGCATATACTCTCTGAGTTCTTTAATTAATTTATTGTAGTATCTTCACACAGTAGCTCGTAACCTTGCGATCCCCTTTTCTTAATTTTCTGAATCCGCCCTTATTGACTAAAGTAACCACGTCAGGATTAAAGCACAACTTGCAAATCATGCATCGAAGTATGGTTTGCCTGCCAAATCACACGCATGCACTGTGCATGCCCACGAAGTACACACTTGCGGATGCTAAGCTCGGAAATAAACATGCATTCATGACTATTTCAAATGCCTGGGTTCCAATCAGTTTCGAACCCTTTTTCAATAACGATTAACGTGAAAAAATTGAATTGATCCACCCAAATAGCCCATTGAACGACTCTTGAATTTTAACAACTCAATTAACCGTTCCCGGCAACCTCGTTTATATTTAGAATATTATATTGGAAATCATTGGGAATGTTCGAGAGTATTTAAATCATGTTCGGCAATATTCGGATTACACTGTTTGGAAGTCGTCGAAAATTTCTTATTTTCAGGTAATATGGTTTCAAAAATCTAGGGCATTTTACTTATAAAGAGTTGGCAGGTTTACCATAGTTAGTTAATATCGAAATAGTTTTGTTTGGCTACAAGAAGTTAATTATTTATGTTTCAGTTAAATACTAGAGCCAGATAGGGTTTTACTCCAGGCCCACTGCACGGTTCCTCTCTCTAGAAACAATAATTTTTGTAGTATTGACTTTTAAGAGATAAAAGAAATAAAATATGTGGATGAAAAGTAAATATCCATAAACTAAAGTGCATTGCGAGTTTATTCATTGGCTAGCTAAGTTGTTAGGAAAATAGCCTGATCACAGACTTTCAAGTTTTCTCCATTTCTAGATTAAACGGAAAAAGGCGCTGAGAATTTATTGACTCAAGCGCCAGGAGAAGGGAAGGGGGAAGGGGGGGGGGGGGGGGGGTGTTTTTTTGTTTGTTTTGGTTTTTGTTTTTCTCAGCCTTCGTCCTCGGTTTTGAGAGCTTGCTTTGCTAACAAAATACAGGCACTCAACTAGTTAAAGAATTGCATGTTTATCCGTAGTAAATAAACTGACTTTTTTTATATGAGTTTGGAAGAAATTATGACCAGTCTGCTCAGTTCTGCCAGTTGACAGGATAATTCAAGAATCTCTTTTTACACGTATCTCTGATCACCATATGAATTGAGCGATATATCTGCGGCAATGACATATATACCTAATTCAATAAAGGTTACTTTAGCACTTGGTCATTGCCAATTGGTCATTGGGCATTTGGGTCGTTTTACGGAACTCGCTGCAGTCAGATTTGCTTGAGTGACCGCCAAACAATAGCTTTTCAGTGCGCAAAGCCCAATGCCCAAAGCAACGTTTATTGAATAAGGTATTTCTTCTGTGTCGCCGCTTATAAAAGACCTTTAGATTCAAGGACGAGGACGACTACGAGTACGAGATTTGACTAAACGTTTTTTCGCGTATTCGCAAAATATAGACTCCCCGGAAAGCTTCTTTTTACGATTTTTTACTAGAAAAGTTAGCACTGTTACCTTTATTGAGGAGGTCACGCTTGCCTGTAAAGCACTAAGTATTGAAAGCATGGTTGGTGAGGTGTTTTTACCAGAGTCATCCTCATCGTGAACAGCAGTAGTTACCTGCTCTTTCTGTTTGGTGCTTTGGCCTTCAACAGCGGCCTGGCTTTCATTCATGCTGAAAAAAGAGCGGGAAAAAC
>NC_133205.1:32929041-32942541 GCF_958299795.1 Porites lutea
AGTTGTCTTCTTGCTGTTCTTGCTATGTTTTTAGACAAGGGTTCGCTGTGAAACAAGTAAAATGTTCTGCCATTTTGTACTCACTGCCAAAACAACTCAACTTCATACCCAGGTCTTCTCGGTTAACGGGTTAAATTAGCTGTCAATTTTGCTGCATGATTGATGTCATCACTTCAATATCGCAAAATTCTTCCAAATTTGGTTGACAATAGCTGGTTATGATGAATTATGCAGGGAATCTCGGCCAATCAGAAACTGTGAAATATTTTGCATGAATATTAACTAACTTATTGAAACAATCCTCTGCATGCACTATGCCTAACAGAGTTCTTTAGCCATCAATACCTTGTTACTTTTCATTGAACAAAATTTTTTCGCAATTTACACAGAGGCAATTACAATCATTGTAATGATAATATGGTAAAATGAAGTATGATTTAGGTTTAATGGAACTTTACCTTGCTCTAGAAAAACTGAGGCATTTTTATGATCTATAGATACGTTTGTTCATTTGATTTTTTTTTTTTAAGCTTAGGTGAGCCTTATTAATGTTCAAGAAAGTATTCTTTTCCTTTGTTGTTATTCTTTAGTTGGGAGGACATGGGTTTGCAAGGGTTGGGTTTTATTAATCGATAAGAACTTGACACCTGAGATTCCAGAACTGCCGATTCTCACAATTCTGCTGTGAGTCGCATCTCCTTATTGTTATTATTATTATTATTATTATAAATATCTGAACTTGATCGAAGAAATGATTAGAAATTACAGATGTGTGAAATTTGTAAATCTCTCCATGAGCTCCCTTGGCAACTTTTCTCCGATGAATACTCCACAATGTTATAGTCATGATGAATGAGATTGGCATTGGCAAAAAGCAACAACTTTATGTAATCAAGAAAATGATAAATATAGCCATTAGAGCAACATTTTACATCTTTTGTTGTAGAAATAGGAATTGGGATAGCCTAGACTTAATGCAATTTTGATTTCTTTTCTTTTCTTTTTTCTTTCTTTTTCTTTTTTTTCATTTTTTTGAATAATCCAATCTCAAGCAGCATTTGTAAATTTATTTACAATTGTACATTCAAAAACACAAATAAAGTTTCTATTATTATTATTATTATTATTATTATTATTATTTTCTTTTTTTGGCTGCCTTATGCCAAGACTCCCAATCTCACAGTTTTTTTGGAAAAAATCGTTCTGAAATGAAATGTAACCTTGTTGAAAAATTATATGAGAAACCAGAACTGCACTTCAGAAGCAGTACTTCTGATCTCACACACACTAACAACAACAACAACAACAAAACAAATAAGCTAGTAGGTAATATTTAAATAAACACTTTATTCCCATACTGGAAAACACGTTTGTTTAACCTTGATAGGGGAAATATAGAGAATCTTGCTACTTTTAGAAGAATGAATGTATCTCCAGATTTTTTTCTTAGGGAAATGGCATGTTAATTATCATCATCATCATCACCATCATCGTCATTATCATTATTAGTGTTCAAATAGAGTTTTGTCGAGGCAGCTATAAGTAGAGTTATAATTAATGCTAATGAAAATTCTGCTTAGAGCTTTGATTGTTATAGCCATTAAGATAGTGTGATTTCTGCTTTTCCGCAGGATGCTGGCTGCTCATTGGGAAGGTAACCCAAACATTATCTTTTACAAAGCAAAAGGAACTGGAGGGGCTGATGAAATGGCTGGTTCTCTTGAAGATGGTGAAGTCATGTATGGTCTAGGTTAGATGCTTTTGGTCATTTGTGTGCTATAAGTTGATTTTTATTCCTTTCAGCAATGTGCAATGAATGTTGAATTTCTTAAAGATGGGACTAATTTTTGGGCCTGTGTGCAAAACTCCTATACTGGTACCATCCAAATGAAACCTCTTCTTTTGGATTGGTGGACAAAATCCTGTAGTGTGATGATTTCAGAAATAAAACTTTTTGGTGGTACATTCTTTTCTCAGTATTTTTACAATAATATTTATAAAAATTAAATGGGATTTGGAGATTTCATTGTGCACTTCTGGGGTGAAAGTCCATTACAGTTTCTCAGTTTGTGTTGTCAACTGCATGTCCACAAAAAAAAAAAAAAAATCAAAAATACTACATGTATTAAAACAGTCACCCTTGCATCATGTGGCACCTTCATAGGCAACTTCATACTCTCAAGACTGTTCATCATGCACTTTCTATTGACCTGTATCACTATTAAGACAACTGTTTTAACTACATGTATGTTGATATTAATGTTTATGTTGATGTTACAGTACTGGTCAAAAACTGTCTGTTGCAAGTCTCAATTCTTGATTCCTGTGTGAATGGAGAATCGAGAACAAGTTATTGAGAATTGCGTTGAGGATTGAGCCTCGCAAGACTAGACAAAACACAAAAGATTCACCCATGACTGATTTCTCAATAATTTTACATGTACATTGACACAACACAAAATGGCACAAAATGGCATGGTTTATTTCTGCAAGTACAGCTGTATGCTTATACATTAAATTTTGTAAGATCAGAACAAGACCAAGTTGAGCAAATTATTTTTTCTTTAAGGACATCTGCGTGACTTTAAACTTCATTTTTCTCAAATACAGTTTCAAATGCCTGCTCCAAATGCAAACAAACAGTGTATACATTTGTACTAGCAAGAAAGTATTAATAAAATATGTTAATTATGTTTTGCAGTTCGCTTGGAAGAGTTAGTGGACAACTATGTTGAGAAGACTGTAAAATTTGTTTATGTTCACTGGGTGGGAGAAAGTGTTCCATTTAGCAAGAAAGGCAAGTTTGGTGTTGTGCATGGCAGTGTTAAGGAGCATTTTCAGGTATTTTCTGCTGTGATTTATGTTTGGTTCATTTAAAACATACCATGTGCATACATGATGCATGTTTGGCATGGCCAATGTGGATTTAATTGGATATTAATTGCCACTATCCAATGCTCAGTGTGTAACCTAGGCCTGGTGACACAGATTGAAGCTACAAAGATCAGGGGTTGTTAATCATTTATTTATTTGTTTATTTATTTATTCACTTATTTGTTGTTGAGCTTTTCATGATAATTTCTGCCTTAGATGCTTGTAAGTGACAACCATGTAAGAGCAATCTTCTTAATCAGTCTCTACATACAGTTGTGTACCGTGTCGGACAAATTGATTGTCCACCATGATTTCATTATAGCCCAGTCATTGCATCATTGAGACGTCACACAAGTCAGATCTGACAGAAGAGGAGATGATGAAAGTTATTTCAGACACAAGGTGACTTTTCACGCAAAGGCTAATAGATTACCCAGAAGCCCCTAGCCTCTCCTTACCCACTGCATGCCTTTTTGCCTTTGCTTACCCAACAAAAAACAGTCAGTCCGACATCTACAATAGAGGACAAAAGAACTTTGGACTGTGTGAAAAAGCTCTTCCAAGTAATTGTTACATAGGACCTTACTCCTAACGACAATTTTTTATTTGGCTTTGGGTTCATCCTGTTGTCCCCCCAACTTTCCCTGCAATGTTGTGGCCAAAAAAAGCACTCATTTCCACCCATTTTGCTCAAACTTCAACTTTGATTGGGGTGGGAGGGGAAGGCTCGCCAGTTTTAGTAATATCACGTGAAAGGTCCCAACAGTTTTGACCTCCATTGTAGCCCCATGTAAGGGAATCCAGGGAACATTATTGAATTCTGGATTCCACGCTGTGGACTCCAGATGCCAGCTACTGGATTGTGGATTCTCTGTCAATGGAACTTAGTTTCCGGATTTGTATAGGTAATAGCATGATTAATAGTGATATTTGGCATAAATACCACGAGTGATATTTCGAATTTGGTATACGTAATTAGTGAAATTTGAGACAATTTTGAAATATCACTAGTGGTATTTATGCCTTATATCATGTACAAATCATGCTATTATTTGTTTATACTACTACCCACAAAAGGTTTGTAATTTTCACATGTAGGTATTTCAAATTAAGCTGAAATACCACTGCTCTGAGCCAATCAAATTGCAGAAATTTCTCATCTAGTAGTATAGCAATCCTTTATAGTGGGATTCCAGATTCCTTTAGCTGTACATGTATTCCAGAGTCCAAGCTCAGCATTCAATATTCTGTAAGCCAAAATTTCCAGGATTCCCGATTCCACTGCAAAAATTTCCTGGATTCTGGAATTGGGATTTCTTTACAATGTATGGGGCGAGCATCCTTTATTTTAATTGTTTAAAATGAAGACTGGCATTGTGTTGTAATGTCGTGACTGCATATGAGGGCCTAGACATGAGTGTTTTCCTGGAACGGGCTGCTGCAAATGATAACCTTGTTGCCCTTGAAACACCGAGTTAACATTAACATCTTAGGTTAACACATAATAGCCTTTGCATTGGTAATACGGGTGTCCGTGGCGATTATTCTGAGAGCCCGCGCTTGATATGGACACCCGGGGGGGGGGGGGGGCGTACTTCAGGAATTTCTGGGTGGGGATGTGCCGCTGGGACCCTGGAACCCTTAACCTATACCAGAGCTAGTTCAGCTAAATTTTGCTACCCTATACTAGAGTAAATTGCCCAAATCCCCCCAACAGTAGAGTAGCTGTTTCCCTAGTCTAGATAAAATCTCCAACCAACTGATCAGTTTCCTGAAAAATGGTACCCTATTCTAGACCCAAATGTTCTGATTTATATACCCTATCCTAGAGTAAACTGCTTGAAAACCATACCCTTCACAGCGGCACATACCTATATAGCCCATATATGGCAGTACTCCCCCCCCCTCCCGGGATATGGACACCTGGCCCCAGTTGTTCAAACAGACAATTATTAGGAAAATGAATTGCGTTATCCACTTGATACGTAGAGATTTATCCCGTGGATAGCGTTATCCAGCTGTTGAACCACTGGGATCTTGATAGTATACGGATAATTTCATATCCATTTCTGTTCAATGTTAACCGGATTCCTCTTTACATTGAGTAAATACCAATATGGTAGTGTAGTATGTTAAGGAACACAATTTTTACTCTGGCAAACAACAGCAGCGGCGTGCACGTTGTTCTGTCGTGGCTTTGTTGATTGTGACTCATGGCTGTAAGCCGTGATTGGTGGTATACACTGTAGCATGATTGTGGCGCGCCCCCTTTATCATCGCCGGCGATATTGTTAACAAGAAAGTTGTTTGCATTGTATTTGTCTCATTCTTTTTCCTTTCTATTTTGTTTCAGTGGACGTACAAACAAAGTGCTCGATGTCACAGATGCTGCCCAGAGACAGGTGACCGATGTTGTTTAATATCAAGAAGTTAGACAACACGGTATTCAGTAGTCCGGCTATCAGTGCATTTAAGATGCAAGGGTACAGCAATGCTGAGAGCACGCTCCTCCCACCAATGTCGGTTGGTTTCAAATACCGGCGTCGACGCGTTGACGTGTTGGCTCTCTCCTTTGCTCTGAGAGGTTTTTCTCGGCTTACTCCGGTTTTCCCCTCTCCTCTAAAACATTTCTAAATTCAAATATGACCAGGAATGGTAGCGAAGAATCACTAAGGGGATTTGCTTCCTCTAGATCCTTGTTTATTTCAATTTTTATTTTTTTATCATTATTTTTTTTAATTTCTGTACGTCTCTCTGTCAGTCACAAAGTTATTGGTTGAGGCAGCATTTGTCGGATCCATTCCTTAGTTTTCTTATAACTGAACACATGAAAGTGCTATTAAAAGACCGCTGTAAAACAAAACCGCTCATGTGTTGCATTGACTAACACAAAAAGAGGCATTTTTAATTAGCCAGTAAAACAATATATGAATGACTAAAACACAGTTCCTAGCCGTCTGTCACCATGGCTATAATAGGGTATAGTTGTAAGTTTGATACGATCAATGCAGGTAGACGAAATTACTTTTTTCAATGAGGGTTTCAACACGGTCGATGTCAAACTGGGTTTTGTTTTTGTTTTTATGTTTTTATGTTTTTGTTTGCTTGTTTTTGACTGTATGTCTGCACTATTTAACGACTTTTTGTGTTCGTGTGGCAGGATCGTGGTTTTACTAGCAGCAGTAATGTTATCAAAACTGGAAAGGCGGTGTCTAGTTTTCAGACCCCGGGATCTGGTAAGCCTTCGACTTGGCTTGGCTAGTTATAGCTTGAGAAAACAGCCGACATTTCGCTGGTTCCCCCTCGAAATAACGTCTGAGAAACGAGCTCAGAAATTCCCTACTGATGACGCGTCACCACCCAGTTCTGAGTAGTGCTACTGACTGATGGTGCCGCAAGTGAAATTTGCTTCGACCAATCAGAAGTACTACCCAGATCCGGGTAGTGACGCATCATCAGTATGGAATTTATGCGCTCTTCTCTCAGACGTCATTTCGCGGGTAACCAGCGGTGGCGTCGCGAAATGTCGGTTGTTTTCTCCGGCTAGAATAGTACTTGATATGATAATAGCGATGATTTATTAATCGGTCTTTCTATTCCTGTTGTTAGGTATGTGGGGTAGGGGGAGGGGGGGGGGGGGTTATTATGTTGGTTTCTTGATGTGTTTTCTTATCATGTGTCTGCATGTTTGCCTGCAGTCGCTGTCAACATCGACGATGCTGTTTATGGAGCGATAGCTGACGTGCGGAGCGATGATACGTCAACTAATTGGTAAGGTTAAAAAAAGTAGATGTGTGTATTTATGTTATTAATTGAATATTATTGTCTATTATTATTGTTATTTCTGTTACTTTATCATCATCATCATCAACATCAACACCACCACCACCACCACCACCATCATCATCATCGTCGTCGTCGTCATCATCATCATTATCATCATCATCATTATCATCGTTGTCGTCAACAACACCTAACGCGGTCTCTATTATAAACTGAGTAAAGGACGAACTCACTGAAATTAACTTTATTCTGATCGTCTATACCTATAGGTGTGTTGGTTCATATGCGGACAATAATCCTAAGAAGCCCATTGACTTGATCGGCAAAGGTGCAGACGAGTTACAAGGAATCGTCGCACAGCTGAAAAATGATATTGTTGCTTATGCCTTACTACGAGTGGTGAGTGAATATGATTATTCGCGCTTATTTAAGTGATTACTCTTTAAAGCATGCGACTCATCGTGCATTAGTCATAGCCAATTGAAAGGGAAAGAACTTCGCTCAAGAAAAAAAAGATGTTGATGACCGGATTTTCAAAGTCAAACAAACACACAATAACAACCTATGAAACGCCATCAACGGATACCCAGGAGCAAATAGTGGGGGGCGGGGGGTGGATGGGATGGTAAACTCGTTGATAAACTCGTGAACCTGCCGGAGGGACTATTGCAGGACAATCCGCTTTCCTGTCACTACACTTTGGTTTTGTAGAAATATCACAAAACAATGAAATAATAATTTTTGAAAAATAATAATAATAATCACGGGAATTTCTCAACTAATCATATACTTTCCTCCTTATGGTGAATCATAACTTATCTTTTACAAGCGTGAACGCCGCAGGGGGTGGGGGGGAGGGGGGGTTCTTGTCGACTTATTTGGATTTTGTTTATTTGTCTTTTCTTTTCATCAGCAAGATGTAGTTGATGGCATAACAACGGTGAAGTTCGTCTTCATCACATGGGTGGGCGAAAACGTCAAGCCAATGACCAAAGGAAAAATAAGTACGCACAAGTCAACAATCGAAAAGGCATTCCACGTATCCTTCGTAATAAAAATAATACTGATGTTACTAACAGTACACGTGTACTGCCTATATTCCGTATGTTTAAGTTTACTTCACGGTGGTAGCTAATTACGGTGAAACCTCCTCAATGCGGACACCAAAGGAAGAGATCCAAGTGTCGTAGTTACAGAGGTGTCTGTGTCTGTTCAAAGAGGTAGAAACGGAAGAACTAGATTAATTTAACTCCCCTGTTTTAACGTGTGATCGATATGATTGGGCGCTTAATTTTAATTGTGGCAGTGTGTTCTTTACATCTTGGTCTTAGTTCTTCTTTGACTTCTGCTAATGATCCTAATCTTCTTACTCTTCTTCTCTACTAAATCCTAACTCTTCTCCCTAACTAGTCAAATAGCCGCCGTTTTTGTAACCAAAGCTGGTCATGTTTGGGTTAGCTGACCGTGGGAATAAAAACAAGGTGAACTCGGTGTGGGTAATGTTTTGATATTACTGAACCTACATGGTTGCGATCGGCAAGAAGCTACAAACACTGAAAAACTAAAACGCTAGTTAACAAACCCAAACGGAAAGTTCAACGAGACTAGTGAACCAAGGCCAGCTCTAACATCACAAACATGACCACCTATGAAAAACTAACATCGGACAACGGCAAGCGAAGAATATTCCTAAAATGGCATTACTGAGTAAACTCGCGAGCTAAGCAAAAATTCAAGTACAAGCCTGAGGTAAAAACATAAGATGGATACAGGAAAACACCTATGGACAAAATCCAAACAAACCCTTACCTACTTAATGAAACAAAATGAAGCTTAAAAGATGAGACAAATCCGTCTTAAGAATAACTTTCAAAATACTTCACAACATAATTATACCAAGGAGGTGGGCATCCGGGTCGGTCTACGGCCGGTCTAATTGCCTAACTCAATTTTTGGCCTATTGTCGAGCCAAGAAAATCTCCATTTTTTATATATATAATTATATTTCACTATAGGCTGTTGCATCTATTGAGAAAATTTATCCTTAACAGTTTTTCCAGCCAGCGCATGTTACAATCTATGCAAACGCCTTAGGCGAGTTATCAGAAGATATAGTTATGTCCAAAGTACAAAATGCAAGTGGATCAAAGTCCCATGTCAAATAGGTGCAGAAAATGAAGCAAAGAAAATTGGACGATGACACCATCGATATTTAGGTAGATGTGCTGTAAAATTTTTAATGTCATCGACAAATAGTTAAGCACTGAGACATTGTTTATTATTACTCTTAAATGGTTTAGTATACGTCTGAATTCTAAATGTGAGACCGGATCGTCTATATTGTCTTGAGCATGTTTGACGATTAGGATGATTCAGGCGATTATATGAAAACTATCCTACATCTAGCCAGGCTATATGCCAACTATCCTACATAGAGCCAGGCTATAACGATCATCTTGATTCCGTACACACATTTTAAGACGACACAGGGCCCTTGTAACAGTGAGTTTACGAAACAGGACGACAGGAAGAAGAAGGCGGCAAAACGCTTGTGTGTGACTAAAGTGACAGGGCTATTACTTGCGTGTTTTGTCGTAATCTTCACTTATAATTAATGTTTTCTGTTCTTTTACAAAAAGATCTGCTTAAAAAAAGGTCAAGAAGTTTGACGGAAGGTTTTTCAAACATAATTATTTTCACGCTTGTCACAGAAGGTTTGCCGTCTTCTTTTCTCTCCCTTCCTGTTGCGTAAGTTCAGGCTGTCACTCAGTACTGGGCTGCCAGACCTGCCCGTTAGTGAAGAGAATAGACCCTTCCACGATGTTTGTTTGTTTGTTGTTTTTTTTTTCAACTTGTGACATTGACAAGGTAGAAAAAATCCGTCGACACCAATGGAAAAAGCGCCATTAAAAAAAACAAAAACAAAAACAAAACAAAAAAAAAACATGCCACCCCCACCCCACCATGTAGAAAAGTAGAAGGATTTCATACGAGTAGAACTGAGAACATAACACTTAAATCACCGCAAGACGGACTAATCTATGCTGGTACATAAGCTACGCACGTGTTATCCAACCCCCCCGCCCCCGAGCTGTTCAGACCGGTTTTTAGAATTATTTACTTCATATATAACCGCATGAACTGTCCCACTACAACCGTACAAACGTCAGTCTGTAAATCTTCGCAACTTTTCGGAGCTATATCTTCGCTCGCTTAAGACGAATCACTTAAATTGGGCAATTTTACAAATTTTAAGGCGTTTTTTACAGTGGTGTCGACGGATTTTCGACGGGTTTCCACAAAGTGGTCCATGTCAAAAGTTGAAAAAACCGTGGAAGGTGTCTATTCCGCTCTCAGTCAGGGCTGTCCAGTCAGGGGATCATTATACGTTTCTGGGTAACTGCCCACCTACCCCTCCCTAAATCAACATTTTGCCCCAAGTGAGAAGTGAGTGTTAATGTTGGTTTAGGGGAGGGGTAGGTAGTCAGTTACCCAGATACGTAACCCCCAGGTTAGTCTATTCGTTAATCCTGCGAGCAGCATTGTTGGAAACTTAGCAAAAACTCTCCAAAAAAGCCCCTTTCACTTTCAATTTCAAGTTGACCGATCTAGCCGGCCAGTTCTTACTTTAGGTAAACACCCTTAGTCGATTGAGATGATCCACACTTTTATTACATTTATGGAAACCAGGTTTTATCAGTCATGGTTCTAAAGAAATCCAAATCTATTTTGGGAGAAGATGAGGAAAAAACTAAATAGTACCGTATGACAGTTTTTATTGAGCTCTAATTTACGTAAAATAATGTTTTTATTATGAAATATTCCATGTGCATGTAGAACTAGATTAGACATCTCAAGAAGTAAAAGTGATAAGTGAAGTGTCATTTTTATTACTAGTAATTATTATTATAATAGGCTTGAACGCCATAGATTGATTAGGGTATTATGGGGCATTTTCATCTTTCTAAAGTGGGAAAGTAGGCTATAACTTTCGAATTGCAACTAAGCTCGTTGGTTACTCCTTGGATTCATTGGTATAATATTTTTTATGGAATTTATTTCCTTTTTGTAAACCTCTTCTTAGTCATACATCTTATAAAAAGTGGTATCGCCTGTTTTGCAAGGAGAAAATTTGCATCGTTGGCTAACGACGATGTCTGAAATGTATACATGCAAGAAAGGAAATACCTCTTGACTTTCCGAGTTCAAGGTCCTTTTTGTAAGTTGCGGACCGAGCATTTTTTCCCGCTTGGATTCGCGGCCGGCCCTGTACGCGCCCAAGCCGTTTATCTAAGCGGGAAAGAAACGCGGGGATCCTTACGGACCGAGAAAAAGAGATTCTTGATATAAATAATGTCTTTACATTTATGTAGAGTTGCGAACGATTCAATTTAAGCCGAACGTGACGAACGACAAGTAGTGTATTGCTAGTTTAAGTATTCTGTAGTTTGTCGTGGTTAAAGCGGTGTAATGAAAAAGAGAAGACGAAGGGCTTGATGTTCTTTAAATACTACCACACTGGGAGCACGTCTCTGTTGGCCGTTTATAAAAGGCAAAAGCGTCAGGCATGTGGAAGTTTCCTTTTTGGGAGGCTTGATGGGGCCTGAATGAAGAAACAAAAAAATATTATTAATGAAATAGGGTGGTGACCGTTATCAGAAGTAATGTTATTTTCGCCTTTTCTACGGCAAAATGCGGGAGACTGAAATTTTGCTGAGGTGATCGAAATAACTTGAACAGAAGGAAGTGCTTCAAAAAGTTTGAAATAAAATTTAAAGTGAAGCTCATTTGTTTCTTGTCAGTCTGTTAATATCTTTCAGCTAGTCAAAGGGCCGTACTTCGTAGTCGGTTAATTGGTACCGAAGGTATGCTTAACGGCAATATTTTAGAGACTTTGATAAGAGATCAAAAGCCTTTCTGACCCGTTGTTTGGAAACTGGCTTGCGTCCTAAAAAGAGGACCAAAATTACAGCAAATGTACCACTCTCAAATAGAAGTCACCGTTACCTTGCTAGTGAAGCACTGTTGGTAATAAAATTAGGTATACTACTACATGAGAAATTACTGCAATATGATTGGCTCAAGCAGTGGTATTTCAGCTTAATTTGAAATACCTACATGTGAAAATTACAAAGCCTTTGTGGGTACTAGTATAAACAAATGATAGCATGATTTGTACGTGATATTTGGCATAAATACCACTCGCGATATTTCAAAACTGTTTCAAATTTCACTAGCCTAACGGCTCCTGAAATTACGTATAACAATTTCGAAATATCGCTGGTGGTATTTATGCCAAATATCACTACAAATCATGCTATTACCTATACTAACTCATGCTAACTTACATGTGTCCGTCGCACCCCTTTTGAGTCAATTGACTTCTTGCTCGAACGTACGTCCGTCCACCAATCCGTACAGACAGTGACATACATAGCATCATGTCCATCAAATTTCTCGAAAACTGTCGAGTGTGCTTGTAATCTGATATTATGTCGCAGAAAAATGAGCATTTCCTTTGTAATTTGCTTAATTTTGAACGCGATCTAAACCCATGTGTCCTTTATCATAATCACAATTATAGATCCTACTTCATTGGCGTATATCCTTTTCAATCTTGTCGCAGGTAGCTGTAAGGATCTATCAAAAGGTTTCACATCAACGGTGATTTTGGTTACGTTCATTATTATAACAGCGTAAAGAACCAGCAATAGTATCGAATTCAAAATTAGATATCATTTTTTTTTTTTGCGTGTCGGATTTCACGGAATCCAGAGCGGTCATAGTTAGTTTGTGATTTGGTTCTAGGGAATAAATACAGAGGAAATAAGCACTAGTAACAAAGTGAAATTAAACAGAAGAATGTTTTCTCTTTGACATTATTTTTGCTAAGTTTTGGTCTAAATTCGTTTTCTTATTGTTAAGCCTCCTTACGATACAGCCTACTAGAATCTGTAACGTACAATTTCATCATTGCTGATGCTCAGTGCATTCACGTTGGCAACAAATTCAAGTTCTGTTCCACTTGACTTATTTGCTGTTGTTTCTCGATATAAGCTGCACTACCGCAGTGTTGTCAGTAAAAGCGCATATGTGTCTGATCATTCATGTCACAAATGGACGGAGGCTTGCAAGGATTACCCATTTTAACGGAGGTGCTCTATTTCAATCAATTTACACTGAAACTTTCAAATTCTGCATTGTCATTTGCCCTTATCACCCTGATAGAATATCACAGCTCAGTGTGTTGATAAAGATTGTTCCCTTTTTAGTATATAATCCATTTTCGTTTGGCACTACTTAAGAACCTCTGTGTTAATGTCGTCATTATGCCCTGTTAGTCCACAAAATTTAAAGTGGTATCAGATTTTCTGTTGACTGTGGTTCAGAAGTGAAGGTACAGGAACTGCAAATTAACCATTCAGCATGCATGGGTAACCCTTTATTACCGCAAGCAGTAAATAAAGTACACGACCGGAAGCTGAGGCATGTTGCTATATTTAGACCGGAGTGATGAAAGGAAGGGGATTGTTTTTTTCCACGAAGAGAGAGGGAGAGTAATCTCTCTTGGTGACATGATGATGTGGGTCTTGAACAATTTTTCACCTACCTTAATGGATTGTCTCATTTGTTTATATTTATGTATTTATTTGTCGCTCTTTTCACATTCATTCGTGAAATGTCATTCAACCTTAACTGACTCAGAGTATCGGCATTTTAGCTGGATCGCCGCCTGCATCCTCACCCTCCTCCCCCGCTCCCCCCCCCCCTCCCTCCCTCGCCACGCCTCTTGCTACGTTTTACGGAAGCCCCTGATATTTTGACGATGTATGTCGATTTGCA
>NC_133205.1:32942741-33018952 GCF_958299795.1 Porites lutea
AGGACGTTTTTTGGGTTGTTGCTATTCTATCCTTTTACTGAGATACTTCATTTATTGGTCAAAGTACCAATCTGTCTTACGACTGTTCCTCTAATGAAGCTTATTCATCTACCTGTTTTAATTTTAAATAAATGTTTAAAAGCCAAAACATTGCGGTCTTTAAATTCATGGTGGACACTAAGCATAGATCGGCAGCGCTCATCAAAACAGAAAAGCCGGCTTGGGAATAATGTTGATAGGTTGAATATGTAAAGATACCCAGCTCTACCGCGAAGATACTAATTTTCGAATCATAAGCAAAAGTACCAAAATGGTCGAAAAAACAACGTGGTTTTCTTCTGTTGTTTGTTGCCGTGCTGTTTATTTTCTGTAACAGCCTTTGAGATTGAGCAGTCAAATATTGTAATTAACATCGCACGCGCCAATTAACAGGTTCAATGACTTTACTTTCAATTGCAGATTCATCACGTAAAACTATTTCAGCGATAAAAGGAAGTTCTTGTTTCTAGTCCGACCCTCAAAACTTACTTGAAGGAAGAATAAAAGTGTTATTCCGCTTTACTTTTTAAAGTCCGTTATGACGGATACCAAATGACCCTGTAAAATGTCCAAGAATATATGAAGAAATAAGCTCATTATTGTTGTTATTATCTATTCATTTTTCAGTTTTGGTTGTTTGTTTGTTTCAAGGAAAACAAAAAAATAGCGTTTACACCTCTCCAGCAAAAAGCGGAGAATTCAAGAACCGTAGAAAAGTGATGTCACCTGATGTCCCCTGATGTCCGTATGACGGTGAATTCATCAACATTCTGTATGCGCTGTGAGGTTAATTATACAATTTGGGCGGAAGAAACTAATTCTTGCAGCCAAGTGATGCAGTAAGTTCCTCAATTAAACAAGGATGCCTTACCACGTGCGCTGCATTAAAGAGGATGAAAAGCTTTATTTAAAGAAAGTGCAAATGGTATCGAAAATAGAACACAGAACAATGACTTGCTCCAACTCAGATCCGCATTCTGCATAAGTAGAGGAAGATAACTCCCATCCATGAGGATCAACTGGAAAGAGTTTCTTTCATTAGAAAATCTGAACTACTAAACTGGACGAAAGGCGTAATTGGCTAAAAATGTCTTGGAGTAATAGTCGAGTGGTGTTCAAGGTTCCCGGTGTAGCTATAAAAGAAAGTCAGATTTTCTGGACTGTCAAATTCAGAGAGTTGAAAGAACACAGAACATTTCTGAGTATATTCGAGTTTTTAAGGCAACAGAACTACCTCGACTAGCCTGACGGGTTAATTCACTAAAATGGCATTTTGCGAAACAAAGGTAAGTGCAAATTGATGATTCAGGGCAAAGTCAAAAAAATATTTTTCCTTGCTTCGCGTTTATTGTGATTGGGCTTTCCCTTCCTTCAAAAATTCTGTAAAAAGAGAAGCAATTAATATAAGCAGACGACTACCTTTGCAGGAGCTAGTCGTCCGTCTAAACTATTTTGCAGTATGACAGCACTACACTCATCCCCCTCTCGAATGGCCCCTCGAGCACTAAGTCGTTTATCTTCGATTCTCTGAGTTTTGCAAAATATTGGCAAGAAATATTGCACAAAAAAAATTAAACAACAACAAAAAATATATTCCAGAGCGTCTTCATCAAACTTAGCACTACTTCAAGCAGAAATCATGAACTGCAACGGGGTGTTTGTTTCTTGTGTTACTCCCGCCATTTGATAACTATAAACCACACAGATCCAAATCCCTAGCTTTGAGTCGCTCTGAGAGAGGGCCAGAGTTCAAAACCTCAAGTTTTTAAACCTGTTAGCTCAGTTGGTAACTTGGTTGAACTCTCTCTTCATGTTTGTGGGCTTGTTATTTTGGTGTATATTGTTTCACTTGTTTACATAATAGTCATATTGGTCAAACTTGCACTTATCGAATGACTTTTTAATTTTCTTCTCCTTTAGAAAAGTGTTCTTTACACCACCTCAGCTGTTCTTCTACTGGTTTTCTCGTTGTATGGAAATTCAGCAGAAAGCAAACCGACAATTCCAACCTTGCAAATTCGTCAAGACATAAACCCTACGGAACAAAGCATCCCTGAAGGCTCTGCTGAAGAGAAGTCTGGCTTGCTCGTTATTGCCCCAGAAGAAAAAGATGACATGGCGGTTAGTGACAATAGAGACGAGAATGCTTTGCACTTAGACGGAGCAAACAGACCGCTAGGACGAAGAGCAACATCTAAAGGCCAGAATAAGGCAATGCGATTCAAGAGGAACACCACACCAAACCCATGTGTAGAGAGATACCAGCTCAAATTGATAGACCGCGCAACAGTTGTGCCCACCGTGATATGTGCAGAGGGTTGTAAAGAAATTAAAAGAGTGTATTTCTTTAAGGACAGGGATGATCCACTAACATTTGCAGTAGACTGTCAACGGCCTGCCGAAGGAGCACGGCGGTGAAGGACATCCTTTCTTCCTCTTTGCCCTCTCCCCCGATCGAGCTTTCTCGTTTGTTTCATTCGTCCTGTAACCCACCAGAGGGTATGTTCACAGACTGCATTTTTCTGTCGACTGTGGAAGTTTTGGTTTGCTGCGTATTGCAAAAATGTATTTAGAACACTTAGAACATGGTTTCACTTTGATAATTTATTAATTTTTCATTATTGTTATTAGAAATCGATGCTATAGACGCTGTTGTCACCACAAATAGTAATTAAGGCAGTTATATTATTTAATATTTATTAAGCTGTAATGAGATTGTAACCTTCCATTGGTATTAAAAGAAACAATCAAATTACTAAAATAATTTCTACCCGTCTTCTTTTCTCACGCTTACACCTTTAATATTGGCGAATCTCAATTTCCTCCCCGAGGTTAATGTTGTACAAGGTGAACTACGACCTTACTCACCCACTCGTTCATGGAAGAAAGGCCAGAGGAAATGTGGGGACAGCAATCTAACGTTAGTAGCGGACATTGAATTTACATCAATCGGTCAATCAATCAATCATCAACCACCCAATCAATCAATCAATCAATCAACAATACAATACAATGCAAAACAATACAAACTTTATTGACACTCCCTGAAGAGGGCTTTTCAGTGACAATGATAATACGTCGAAACAAGAATAAATCTAAAAATTACAAATTTACACCAGCAAGCACTTGCAACACCTTTTCAGCCTGCCCAACATAAAAAAACCCCTTTTATTTGAGCCAAAGACAGGAGCTGCGTTAATTGGAAAGGTGAAGAGACGTTTTGCTTAGCATGGAATAATAGATACTTTCCAGACTTTCAAACAAAGTATCAGCCTTTGCCACAATGTATGAGTTTGAGCATGTTGCAAGCTCCCCAGAGAGTATCTGTGGAGCAATGTGAAAAATGCAATTGAGACGACTAATCGAAGGCTGAGGTGGTAGATAAAGGCCCGGAAAGGGGGCGGGGAGGTGGCGCAGTACTTGGATTAATTTTTGCTGCGTATGTGCCGCTAGCCTCTAAGAGCCCATACCCCATTATAGTCTATTCTGTGGCCAACTATAGACCCCACCATCTTAGTCACTCTTGGGCAAATATGTAATTTTCGCGATCCCAACTAGTCACTTTCTATTTTTTTGAATTGAACCATTTTTAGATTGAATAAAGAACACTTTACTTTTCTTCTGCAGTACAAACATTCTGATACGTTTCCTAACCGTAAATATGAAGAACTGTATTACCCCAAAAATCCGAAAATGTGCGACCCCATTCTAGTACAGTCGCGCGATCCTATTATAGTCAATTCAGTCGTGAAAATGCGACCCCATCCTGCGGCATATCCCCATTAGCCTCTTATAAGGGCAGTACCATCCCCCGGGGATAAAAGCCAGGAGAGTTGAATTTAGCAAGATGTAGACGATCTCACAAGAAAAGCAAGTGATGCCAGATTTTTGTTAAATGAAAGGAAATGCAAGGAACGAGACAGAGTTTGACCCTATCTGTATTACACTAACCGTCAGACCCTGGAGACTGGGAACAGTGTGAAATTGTTAGGGACCGTTGGTTTATTACGTCCCAGTGGGGGGCGGAGGTTATTAGAAAAGTGTGGTGTATCAAAACTTTACCCTTCTCCAAAGTAATTACATAAAAAAATTGTACCCCCCTCCCTCCCCCTCCCCCTTCCCCCCCACCCTTGGCAATAACAATTTTTGAAATTGGGCATTGATTTCATAAGTTATAAAACACCGGTGGTCGGCAGTATAGCAAGAGATTTTGAAGGTGCCCGCAGGGGAAAATTCGCGCGCCTAAGGCGCCCCAATCCTCGGGTAGTCTGGGGGCATGCTTCCCCCAGGTAATGTTTAAATTTGGGCTCTCGAAAATACCATCTCCTGCATTTTCTGCAGGACATTTTTGTTAAATAAATACGAAGGAAAATACAGTAATAGTTGTTTATTTTACCCATCTCTAGTGTTATCCGTAAACTACAGACTGGTTACGGCAAAAAAAGGGTAAAACAGTGACGCCTTCAAGGACGTTACAAGTAAAGGGCGAGATGTGTACCTTTCAGACGGGCAGACTCTGTTATAATGCCATCAATATCAATTACGTCCTTTTGCTTGTGTATGTGCAGAATTGCAAGAGAGTTCAATCTCTCGTCTGTCATGGTCCTTTCTAAAGGAGTTTGCAATCTGTTTATACCGCTGAAGCTACGCTCAGCAGTGCATGTTAGGAAAGTAAGGAAAGTAAAGTCCACCGTTTGACAGAGATTGATATATAACAGATCTTTTTATTTTATCATTTTTGTTTTTCCACAAAACTTTTGTTATTTTTTCTTGTACCTCAGTTTTATAACCATTTCAGGAATACGCAGCATATAAGAGGCTGCATAAACTAATTTGGATAAGCCCAGGGTCTTAACCAACTTTGTGCGTCCAAATAAAGTTAGTTCTCTTGTTTGCCATATATTCAGCTTGGTATCCATTTTGCAAATTTTGATAAAGAGATTTAAGTTATCGTCCTTTTCATGTTTGTATGATAGATTTATTCCTAAAGGTTTAAAACCTGGAGGTTTAGTTTCATTATTTTTGGCTGAACTAATCCACATTGCTTTCGTTTTCTTCTTATTTAATTTAAGACCTGATATGGCACTAAAAAACAAAACAAATTGCCTCCCCCCCCCCACAAAATCAAGCCTCTTAGAAGATTGTACTCCCCTCCAACCCCCCCCCCCCCCCCCCCTCACAACCCGGGACGTGATAAACGATCGGTCCCTTTGGACTTCATATTAGCGGTGATTTAAAGTACTATACAGTACAAAAGAAATAACAAACCGCAAAAACAAACAAACAAGCAAACAACAACAACAACAAAAATTCATAAACTCTTTCTTAATCTGATTATAATCTAAGAATAATACAAGAGTATTTTCAGGATGAAATCAGTAGAAAATTAAGTTAGAATATTCAGCCCGGGCCGAAAAAAACAGCATTCCTATATATTTGAAAATAAGGTGCATATGTGTCGCGTATTATAATTATCAGCCTTTGCTCATAATGACGAAGCTGTGTGCATCTTAAAGTGTTACATGTTTTCAGACTCGTACCCAGTCGCTATTTACATGTGTTTTTGGGTTGAGAGAAGATTGGGGTTAGGTTGAGGCGCGCGAGGTCTCATGGGAAAGAACGAAGAAGAAATAGCGACGCTTTTTTTCCTTCGTACCTTCTTATGAGACCCCGCGCGCGCCTCAACCTCACTGACTGGGTCAGATAATTTTTATTTCCAGTTTCCTTTGAAATAGTTCCGTGTGGGAACAAGTAGTTGAGGGAAGGTTTGCTTTTGTCTCGTAGTTTCCGTTGGAGACACGACACACTCACACACACACACACCAACACACACACACACACACACACACACACACACACAAATACAAAAAAAAAAAAGAAACTTATGCCAAACTTATTAGAAATTGAGCGTTTTAAGTCTAGTATACTTTGAATGGGTCTCTATTTTCCTTTGAATTGATCCTCCTTTTATTTTCATACCACACTGCCAGTTCTTAGGCCAAGGCTGAATGGGCCACATCTTGTTCTTCTTTTTTCTTTCTTTTTCTCATTCTTTTTTTCTTTTCTTTTTTTCTTTTTTATAATACAGAGATGACCTGGGAACCAGAAAAGGCGCGCAGTGGTTTATGGGATTATTAGGTTTTGTCAGTGTGATTCGGCCTCAATTAAGGCAGGGAATTTTTTACTCTCGTGGAAAGTTGCGGCCTTCCAATAATAATAAACTCTTTTCCATTTCAGTAGACTATTTGCTTGCATGCCGTGCAAAAAAAAAAGGTATTTTACTGTGATCGCCGTCTTTAAAATTAAACAAAATAAATAAAATGAAATGATAATAATAAAAATAAAAATTCAAAGAAGAGGAAGAGTGTGGAAACATATCATGGTGTATATATTTGCGCAATATTTTTTGTGTGTTTCTGAGTGCCCAAATGTGAAGAGTTCGTAAAACAGCCATTTCTATAAACTACAGCTCTATTATTTTCTTGTTTGGGAAATGCGTGTAAATATAAGGTTATTTTCTCTTAAAGCGGTCTTAAATTTGTGAATTCAGAAGGAGATTAAGGAGACAAAAAACTCGATTCATTGGTTGAGCCGTGCATGATTATGAAATACGAAAAACGACAAGTAGGTTCTTTGAGAGGTTTGCTTGGAAGAACCGTTCATGTACTTGTTATCACTATAAAACACCAAATATTATCTTGCTTTGTCTTCTCTAAATTGTTTTCTAAAATATTCAAAAGGAAGAGACACACCATCTGGTAACTAGAGTAAAATAAACCAGTCATCAGCTGGATGGATTATTAAGAAACATTTTTAATGCAAACGATTGTAAAATGTGTATTTTTGTTTTTGTTTTTTTTTCCTCTCCTCTTTCTCATTTTCTTTGCCTATGCATCCTAACATGGGCTGAGTTTGTTGTTGGTTGTCTTCCTTACCCAAAGAAAATTTTATCCGGATGTTCCAGTTCCTCGCAGAATGTGGTAGGAGAAGAGCCACTTGGTATGCTACCACAAAACTCATATTTATTCTGTATTTACATTTATATATTTTTCACTGAATATCATGCACTAATCTACAAAATACTTGGCGACAGGGCAGTAGTTGAGTTTGTCTGAAAACTCAGATGGTTTTTTGGTAGAAATTCTTAGAAGAAAGCTTTTTTCCATGTTTATGCGGAGGGTAATTCTCAAGGCAGTTCGATCCACTTCGATCCAACTTCAGAAAATTTATCAAGTCTACTTCCGACTGCCGTTTGAATATCTAAAATTTTCTTGGCGGGGGTCAGATGAAGTTATTATACGAACACGATATAATTAAGGAAAAGAATAGCAGTGCGAGATGCCTTAAATGTCTGACATTGTCATTTTTGTCACTTATACCTAATTGCAAAACCATAATAAGTATTTACAGAAAACATATTTACATGGCAAATTCCCTTTTAACTTCCTTAACTCAACTTATGATACCGCATGTTGTTTAGGAATAGGCTATTAAACTTATAGCAAACGGAAGTTTTTACCGTTGTTGCAAAATACTTTTTTTTTTAGGATTATTAAAACGGAATTTTGATGTGATCAATTCCTAGTTAGTTCTTTGTTCTTATGTCGAATTGTTTCTTTGGCAACTTTAACACAAGGACGTATATACATCATATCTCAGCTGATATCTAGCAGGGTTTTGGTTCTTTTGAACCTTATTATGGAGGATCTGACGTGTAAATGAAATATGAACTGCAATGTGCCTAAATTTCAGGCGGGGATCCACACTGGTTTCCACCGTTTTACGGAAATCGGTCAGATTTTTCATAACAGATTTTTAATAAAGAAAAAACTTTTCAAGTTGCAAGGCTTCATCCAAGGCGAATGAAACTGGCCAATATCGTGTCTGAATGACTCAGAAACCCAGGAAAAGGGACTTTAGGGAGTTAAAATCGAAAAAATTTCCAGGAGAGCATTCCCCCGATACCCCTGAAAGTGCACCTTCAACGCTCGTTCAGTTTAGGAAATCGGATCCTAGATCCGCGCCTACTAATAATTTTTTTGAAAGTTTTTTTGGCAAATTAAAATCTGTAAGAATTTAACTACTTAACCCTTCCCCCCCTCCCCCCCGCTCCCACCCCTACAAAAGAAAAAAGGAAAAAAAAAAATCTTCTAAAACTTGATTGTTTACGCGTGTAGGCAGATGATATTTAGCACAATGTGTCAGGTGTGCCCTACGGAAAATTGCCATCGATAATGGTGGGACGCTATCTAATTCATTGATTTAACCAACCATAGCGGGAGCACTAAGTGTTAACAAATTAAGACGCCGATAAAGCCACCTATATGGTTTAAACTTCCTCCTCCAATTACTGAATTAGAGGTAGCGTTTTGGATGAAGCCAAAGTTGCATCTCTTTTGTCGGGACATTTATCGATGGATTTTTTCATTCCTGGAAACGCCGACAAACAAACTAGGACAAAAGCACCCGAAATATTAATTCTTAGACAATAAAATAAGTCAGCTTACACGAGTGCTCAAGACATAGGCGTTAGTTCAAGATTTTCCCGCAAGTAAACTGCCCGGATTATTCATTTAGTCAGTCAGTATATGAGAAATTCAAAGCTGCAAGGTTATGAGTGAATAGGTGATCCACTGACTAGGTGGAGTTGATACTTGTTCTTTCACGTAAAACATTAAATAATTTTGGAGAGAAAGATTTAAAGGAAAAACTTTACTTTCCCTAAAAGCCTTCGTTTTTACCAATAATATCACCCTCTTTAAAGCCCTGAAGGCCTTAAAGCCTTCTTTATAATAATAATATCACTTTCCACAAAACCTTTTTTCGTACTCCACAATACATTTAAAACTCTCTTACTAGTGCATGACTGTGTCACTGCAGAAGCCGATTTCTGAATTGACAATAGTGTTAAACATCGTGATAGAAAATTAGTTTCCGGCTTGTGGGAGTCCATACAATTTTAGAGAGCGTGTCATACATCATTTTGAAGGGCAAAAATTAATATGACATTGTACTGCGACAAAAAAACCACAATTATTTTTGATGTGGGTGTCTAATAACTACAACACCGGCCGCTAAATAAATTACTTATACACGTGAGAGACTACTTTGTCTCTGTTTCACAAGCGCTTTGTTGAAGTATAAAATATTAAGACCAGTGTTTTACAATAAATGGAATGCCTTTGCGAGTAATTTAGGATGGAATTGTCGTTCTTTGAGCTAAATTAATTCTAGGGCCTCCTATTATGAGACCTATCAGGCTGATAACCACGCTAAGCCGCCAGAGTATCTGAAGCTGATGCATTTGCCAAATTATATCATACACAAGGCGAAAAACAGTTACTTATTCTAAGTCTTGGTGAGGGTTTTGGGATATTGAAAACGTAAGTACAGTGCTCTGACTATCATCAGAACTATCATCTTCCTACAGGTAATATAAATATGTGTATTTTTTCCTTCTGCAGGGTGTAGTTACCTATTTAGGGTAATGAAACGTATTGTCGCATATAAATTTTCCGTTAATTTTTTTACTTTAATTATTTATTTGGCGTCTGTCATCTAAGTTGCTAATCGCTATCCCAGTTCACAGTGTTAATTATGCAGCGACGTTTTTCTCTGAATACCATTAAGCGTCCTATACATAATTAAAAATAAAAAAAACTGCTTTCTGTATTCAAGGTGTATTTTTCTTTCAATGTAATGAATATCATTGCCGTAAATGAACTTTCCCTTAACATTTTGGTAGAAACTAATAAGTGCTGGTCAATTTATGGATTTCAAGGTACATTATTTTTTACCAACGCGATCCCAGCTGTCCCCAGAATTTATGCAGCAACGTTTTATGCACTTTTACCCACTTGTTAGCGACTGATTACGTGTGCTGAAAACATAACGCCAACAAATTTTCTGTCCTGAAATTGTCATCACCTATCCATGCTGTTTAAACCAGGAAGCAACGTAAGTGGCTATCTTTCTTTCTTTGTTTTTTTTTTAGTTGCGCATCTCAGCTCGTTATTTTTGTCACTTACACCTAATTGCAAAACCACTGTCTTAGAAAAACTTAAATATTAGTCTTACACGTCCACTGTTGAGATAGTTCTTCTAATGAGGCTTATTTATCAACCAGTTAATTTTAAATAAATATTTAAAAGCCAAAACATTGCAATCTTTAAATTCATAGTGGACACCAAGCATAGATAGACCTAGATAGGCAACACTCTTCTTAACAGAAAAGCCAGCGCGGAAATAAAGTTAAGATAACCCGCTCTACCGCGAAGATTGTAATTTTCGAGCCATAAGCAATATTACAATGATGCTCGAAAAACAAACTGGTTTTCTTTTGTTGTTTGTTGCCGTGCTGTTTATTTCCTTGAGATTTAGCGATGAAATCTTGTAATTAACATTGTTCGCGCCGATAGGCAATTTTCGTATTACCCAAGGGCCCAGGGACGAACACGATTGCGAGGCTAATGCGGTCTACTTCTTCGCAAAAAATAAAAACAAACATATTTAATTTGCCGCTGAGTCGCTGGAAAACGATAGAAATCTTAAAAATAGTAAGATTTCAAAGCTTAAACTTTACCAGTAAACCAAAGGGATGTCTGTTGCAAAAAACAAAATTGTGGGAAAGTTACTTAAGTAAAGTTTGTTAAAATGACAATATTTTACTCCCTTTAATTATCTTACTTCTAAGTGTTCTATTTTACTCTTGCATATATCTGTAAAATGGAGTTTACACTGCTCAGTATATCTTCTGTATAAAATTTTGCGCTCGAGCTCTTGTCGAGTGAAATCTGCATACGTTTTTTTTTTTTGGTGACTGAATATTTTAACAAATAATGTAAGCTACATGAAAGCTTATTTATCTGTATATTGTTTAAGTCATCTTCGTTTAAACCGATTTAACTTCCTTACAGTGCAAGGAATTTATGCAGGACGTCTGCCCCGTTGATTTCTTTTTTTGCAAACTCACAAAATTTTGCATTCGATCGCTCCGTTAGAAAAAATGTCAACTAAAAATGTTTCAGATTAACGTGCAAGCTTTGGACAAGTACGTACACTTCATGGAAGGTATGGCTAAGCAGTTTTAACCATCACTAAAAATAGCATTGATGGATTCAGGGTATTACCTTGTTTAAGGATTTTGAAAGCATCTTCGCATTTTTATTGAACTCACTCACCGACCACTATTTCGGTCAATTTTGGTTATGCTCGTTGTTTTTCTTAATGATGACGAGCTGATTTTCGTTTTGCTGTTTGAAACAATGATTTCTCAAGCCTATGAGTAAGTTTTGAGACTTCCAAAACCTTTCAACGTTTCAAATTTTCCTTTTTTTTTGCTAACTCAGCAGCAGTTCTCTCATGTTTGTTTGTCTTCTTGGTGAGAAGTAACCTGTATTAGCCTCGCTTTCGCGCAAAAACAAGGACTCGTCATAGGCTGCTCGGGAATACGAAACTCACCTATTAACAGGTTCAATGACTTTACTTTCAATTGCAGATTCATCACGCAAAACTATTTCAGCGATAAAAGGAAGTTCTTGTCTCTAGTCCGACCCTCAAAACTTGCTTGAAGGAAGAATAAAAGTGTTATTCCGCTTTACTTTTTTTTTCCGGCCAGTTTAGAGTCCGTCATGACGGATACCAAATGACCCTGTAAAGTGTCCAAGAATATATGAAGAAATAAGCTCATTATTCTTGTTATTATCTATTCATTTTTCAGTTTTGGTTGTTTCTTTGTTTCAAGGAAAATAAAAAAAAATAGCGTTTACACCTCTCCAACAAAAAGCGGAGAATTCAAGAACCGTAGAAAAGTGATGTCACCTGATGTCCCCTGATGTCCATATGACGGTGAATTCATCAACATTCTGTATGCGCTGTGAGGTTAATTGTACAATTTGGGCGGAAGAAACTGATTCTTGCAGCCAAGTGATGCGGCAAGTTCCTCAATTAAAGAAGAAGAATGTCTTACCACGTGAACTGCATTAAAGAGGATGAAAAGCTTTATTTAAAGAAAGTGCAAATGGTATCGAAAATAGAACACAGAACAATGACTTGCTCCAACTCAGATCAGCATTCTGCATAAGTAGAGGAAGATGACTCCCATCCATGAAGATCAATTGGAAAGAGTTTATTTCATTAGAAAATCTAAACTACTAAACTGGACGAAAGGCGTAATTTGCTAAAAATGTCTTGGAGTAATCGTCGAGTGGTGATCAAGGTTCCCGGTGTAGCTATAAAAGAAAGTCAAATTTTCTGGACTGTCAAATTCAGAGAGTTGAAAGAACACAGAACACTTCTGAGTATATTCGAGTTTCTAAGGCAACCGAACTACCTCGACTAGCCTGACGGGTTAATTCAAAATGGCATTTTGCGAAAGAAAGGTAAGTGCAAATTGATGATTCAGGGCAAAGTAAAAAAAATATTTTTCCTTACTTCGCGTTTATTGTGATTAGGCTTTCCCTTCTTTCAAAATTCTGTAAAAAGAGAAGCAATTAAGCAGACGACTACGTTTTGCAATGACAGCACTACACTCATCAGCTCTCGAATGGCCCCTCGAGCACTAAGTCGTTTATCTTCGATTCTCTGAGTTTGCAAAATAGTAGCAAGAAATATTGCACAAAAAAATTAAACAACAACAAAAATTATATTCCAGAGCGTCTCCATCAAACTTAGCACTACTTCAAGCAGAAATCATGAACTGCGACAGGGTCTCTTTTCATTCAGCTATTTTTTGTTTGTTTGTTTGTTTCTTATGTTACCACCATTCGATAACTATAAACCACACAGACCCAAAATCCCTAGATTTGAGTCGCTCTGAGAGAGGGCCAGAGTTCAAAACCTCAAGTTTTTAAACCTGTTAGCTCAGTTGGTAACTTCATTTTATTCTCTCTCTTCATGTTTGTTGGCTTGTTATTTTGATGTATATTGTTTCACTTGTTTACATAATGGTCATATTGGGGAAACTTCTACTTATAGAATGACTTTTTAATTTTCTTCTCCTTTAGAAAAGTGTCATTTACACCACCTCAGCTGTTCTTCTACTGGTTTTCTCGTTGTATGGAAATTCAGCAGAAAGCAAATCGACAATTCCAACGTTGCAAGATTCCTCAAAACATAAACCCTACGGAACAAAGCATCTCTGAAGGCTCTGCTGAAGAGAAGTCTGGCATGCTCGTTATTGCCCCAGAAGAAAAAGATGACATGGCAGTTAGTGACAATAGAGACGAGAATGCTTTGCACTCAGACAGAACAAGCAGACCGCTAGGACGAAGAGCAACATCTAAACGCCAGAATAAGGTAATCCGATTCAAGAGGAACACAACACCAAACCCATGTGTAGAGAGATACCAGCTCAAATTGATAGACCGCGAAACAGTTGTGCCCACCGTGATATGTGCAGAGGGTTGTAAAGAAATGAAAAGAGTGTATTTCTTTAAAGATAGGGATGATCCACTAACATTTGCAGTAGACTGGCAACGGCCTGCCGAAGGAGCACGGCGGTGAAGGACACCCTTTCTTCCTCTTTGCCCTCTCCCCCGATCGAGCTTTCTCGTTTGTTTCATTCATCCTGTAACCCACCAGAGGGTATGTTCACAGACTGCATTTTTCTGTCGACTCTGGAAGTTTTGGTTTGCTGCGTATTGCAAAAATGTATTTAGAACACCTAGAACATGGTTTCACTTTGATAATTTATTAATTTTTGATTATTGTTATTAGAAATCGATGCTATAGACGCTGTTGTCACCACAAATAGTAATTAAGGCGGTTATATTATTTAATATTTATTAAGCTGTAATGAGATTGTAACCTTCCATTGGTATTAAAAGAAACAATCAAATTACTAAAATAATTTCTACCCGTCTTCTTTTCTAACGCTTACACCTTTAATATTGGCGAATCTCAATTTCCTCCCCGAGGTTAATGTTGTACAAGGTGAACTACGACCTTACTCACCCACTCGGACATGGAAGAAAGCCCAGAGGAAATGTGGGGACAGCAATCAAACGTTAGTAGCGGACATTGAATATTGCATCAATCGGTCAATCAATCAATCATCAACCAAACAACCAATCATTCAATCAACAATACAATACAATGCAAAACAATACAAAATTTATCGACACTCCCTGAAAAGGGCTTTTCATTGACAATACTTCGAAACAAGAGTAAATCTAAAAATTACAAAATTACACCAGCAAGCGCTTGCAGCACCTTTTCAGCCTGCCCAACATAAAAAAAAGACCTTTTATTTGAGCCAAATACAGGAGCTGCGTTGATTGGAAAGGTGAAGAGACGTTTTGCTTAGCATGGAATAATAGATACTTTCCAGACTTTCAAACAAAGTTTCAGCCTTTGCCACAATGTATGAGTTTGAGCATGTTGCCAGCTCCCCAGAGAGTATCTGTGGAGCAATAGCAATGTGAAAAATGCAATTGAGACGACTAATCGAAGGCTGAGGTGGTAGATAAAGGCCCGGAAAGGGGGCGGGGGGGTACTTGGATTAATTTTTGCTGCGTATGTGCCGCTAGCCTCTAAGAGCCCATACCCCATTATAGTCTATTCTGTGGCCACCTATAGACCCTTCCACCTCAGTCACCCTTGGGCAAATATGAAATTTTCGCGATCCCAACTAGTCATTTTCTATTTTTATGAATTGAACCATTTTTAGATTGAAGAAGAACACTTTACTTTTCTTCTGCAGTACAAACAATCTGATACGTTTGCTAACCGTAAATATGAAGAACTGTCTTACCCCAAAAATTCGAAAATGTGCGACCCCATTCTAGTACAGTCTATTTAAAATGCGACCCTATTATAATCAATCCAGTCGTGAAAATGCGACCCCATCCTGCAGCATATCCCCATTAGCTTCTTATAAGGGCAGTACCATCCCCGGGGATAAAAGCCAGGAGAGTTGAATTTAGCAAGATGTAGACGATCTCGCAAGAAAAGCAAGGGATGCCAGATTTCTGTTAAATGAAAGGAAATGCAAGGAACGAGACAGAGTTTGACCCTATCTGTATTAACCGTCAGAGCCTGGAGCCTGGAAACAGTGTAAAATTGTTAGGGACCGTTCGTTTATTACGTCCCAGTGGGGGGCGGAGGTTTTCAGAAAAGCGTGGTGTATCAAAACTTTACCCTTCTCCAAAGTAATTACATATAAAAATTTAACATTTTTAAACATTTTTGTTAAATAAATACGAAGGAAAACACAGTAATAGTTGTTTATTTTACCCATCTCTAGTGTTATCGGTAAACTACAGACTGGTTACGGCAAAAAAAGGGTAAAACAGTGACGCCATCAAGGACGTTACAAGGAAAGGGCGAGATGTGTACCTTTCAGACGGGCAGACTCTGTTATAATGCCATCAATATCAATTACGTCCTTTTGCTTGTGTATGTGCAGAATTGCAAGAGAGTTCAATCTCTCGTCTGTCATGGTCCTTTGTAAAGGAGTTTGCAGTCTGTTTATACCGCTGAAGCTACGCTCAGCAGTGCATGTTAGGAAAGTAAGGAAAGTTAAGTCCACCGTTTGACAGAGATTGATATATAACAGATCTTTTTATTTTATCATTTTTGTTTTTTTCACAAAAATTTTGTTATTTTTTCTTGTACCTCAGTTTTATAACCATTTCAGGAACACGCAGCATATAAGAGGCTACATAAACTAATTTGGATAAGCCCAGGGTCTTAACCAAAATTGTGCGTCCAAATAAAGTTAGGTCTCTTGTTTGCCATATATTCAGCTTGGTATCCATTTTGCAAATTTTGATAAAGAGATTTAAGTTATCGTCCTTAACTTAAAGAGATTTAAGTTATCGTTCCTTTTAGGTTTAGTTTCATTATTTTTGGCTGAACTAATCCACATTGCTTTCGTTTTTTTCTTATTTAATTTAAGACCTGATATGGCACTAAAAAACAAAACAAATTGCCTCCCCCCCACAAAATCAAGCCTCTTAGAAGATTGTACCCCCCTCCAACGATCGGTCCCTTTGGACTTCATATTCGCGGTGATTTAAAGTACTATACAGTACAAAAGAAATAACAAACCGCAAAAAAAACAAACAAACAAACAAAAAAAAATCAACAACAAAAATTCATAAACTCTTTCTTAATCTGATTATAATCTAAGAATAATACAAGAGTATTTTCAGGATGAAATCAGCAGAAAATTAAGTTAGAATATTCAGCCCGGGCCGAAAAAAACAACATTCCTATATATTTGAAAATAAGGTGCATATGTGTCGCGTGTTATAATTATCAGCCTTTGCTCATAATAGCGGAGCTCTCGCGCGCGAAGCGCGCAGCGGAGCACCATGGGTAAAAAAATGTGGTAAACTACCCATCCGAGAAAATTTGGTAATCACGTGACCGTACACGGACCGCCCGCCCGACCGTCCGTCCGCACCACAGACATACCAATGTAAAATAATTCAATTAACAGGTATGGCAACCCTAATGCAACTCAAGGTTTTATTTGGAAAGAAATCTCATGGCCGCCCGGACTTTTAGAAAGAAAAAACAACAACAAAGTCGTGTCTTTTTCAACGTTATTTTTGATGTTTACACTCACGTGGATAACAGAGAAACTGAGCTAGAGCTAGTTTCTGAGAACAAAAGAGAAGAATTTTGTAGGAAGAAAAACATGAAAATTCAAAGCGGCTGTGGGACAATGAGAAATGCTAGTGGCCAGCAAGGTGAAACTGAGCGGCACTGAAAAATAAAAGCGAACATCAACACAGGAGACAAAATATTGGGTAAGAATTCCTCCATAAAAACAATGTGCAACTAGGAAGTTTGACGTTTAGTCCTACAAAACAGCGTTGTAGTTGTGCAAAACAACGGCAAAGAAGGACGAAAAGCGTGCTGCACGTGCAAATTTTGTTGTTTTGCTAATTAGAAAAAAAAGTGTGCTGCATGTGCAATTTGTTTTTTTGCTAATTAGATCTATTGATGCCATTTCCATTGGCCTCCCCGTTAGACGATTTAATTTTTTTTTGTTTACAAGTTTTATTAACCAGAGCTTCGCTTTTAGCCCTGGCTAAATCTATATATTAACGAAGCTGTGTGCATCTTAAAGTGTTACATGTTTTCAGACTCGTACCCAGTCACTATTTACATGTGTTTTGGGGGTGAGAGAAGATTGGGGGTTAGGTTGAGGCGCGCGAGGTCTCATGGGAAAGAACGAAGAAGAAATAGCGACGCTTTTTTTCCTTCGTACCTTCTTATGAGACCCCGCGCGCGCCTCAGCCTTAACCCCCAATCTTCTCTCACCCCAAAAACACATAAATAACGACTGGGTACGTACGGGTCAGACATGTTTTTATTTCCAATTTCCTTTGAAATAGTTCCGTGTAGGAACAAGTAGTTGAGGGAAGGTTTGCTTTTGTCTCGTAGTTTCCGTTGGAGAACACACACACACACACACACACACACACACACACACACACACACACACACACACACACACACACACACACACACACAAATACAAAAAAAAAAAAAAGAAAAGAATTTTATGCCAAACTTATTAGAAATTGAGTGTTTTAAGTCTAGTATAATTTGAATGGGTCTCTATTTTCCTTTGAATTGATCCCCCTTTTATTTTCATACCACACTGCCAGTTCTTAGGCCAAGGCTGAATGGGCCACATCTTGTTCTTCTTTTTTTCTTTCCTTTTCTCATTCTTTTTTTCTTTTTCTTTTTTTCTTTTTTATAATACAGAGATGACCTGGGAACCAGAAAAGGCGCGTAGTGGTTTATGGGATTATTAGGTTTTGTAAGTGTGATTCGGCCTCAATTAAGGCAGCGAATTTTTTACTCTCGTGGAAAGATTTCTTTGAAAGTTGCGGCCTTCCAATAGTAATAAACTCTTTTCCATTTCAGTAGACTATTTGCTTGCATGCCGTGCAAAAAAAAAAAAAAAAGGTATTTTACTATGATCGCCGTCTTTAAAATTAAACAAAATAAATAAAATGAAATGATAATAATAAAAATAAAAATTCAAAGAAGAGGAAGAGTGTGGAAACATATCATGGGGTATATATTTGCGCAATATTTTTTTTGTGTTTCTGAGTGCCCAAATGTGAAGAGTTCGTAAAACAGCCATTTCTATAAACTACAGCTCTATTATTTTCTTGTTTGGGAAATGCGTGTAAATATAAGGTTATTTTCTCTTAAAGCGGTCTTAAATTTGTGAATTCAGAAGGAGATTGAGGAGACAAAAAACTCGATTCATTGGTTGAGCCGTGCATGATTATGAAATACGAAAAACGACAAGTAGGTTCTTTGAGAGGTTTGCTTCGAAGAACCGTTCATGTACTTGTCATATTCATATTATCTTGCCTTGTCTTCTCTAAATTGTTTTCTAAAATATTCAAAAGGAAGACACACACCATCTGGTAACTAGAGTAAAATAAACCAGTCATCAGCTGGATGGATTATTAAGAAACATTTTTAATGCAAACGATTGTAAAATGTGTATTTTTGTTTTTGGTTTTTTTTGCCTTTCCTCTTTCTCATTTTCTTTGCCTATGCATCCTAACATGGGCTGAGTTTGTTGTTGGTTGTCTTCCTTACCCCAAGAAAATTTTATCCGGATGTTCCAGTTCCTCGCAGAATGTGGTTGAAGAAGAGCCAGTTGGTTTGCTACCACAAAACTCATATTTATTCTGTTTTTACATTTATATATTTTTCACTGAATATCATGCACTAATCTACAAAATACTTGGCGACAGGGCAGCAGTTGAGTTTGTCTGAAAACTCGGATTGTTTTTGGTAGAAATTCTTAGAAGAGAGCTTTTTTCCATGTTTATGCGGAAGGTAATTCTCAAGGCAGTTCGATTCACTTCGATCCAACTTCAGAAACTTTATCAAGTCTACTTCCGACTGCCGTTTGAATATCTAAAATTTTCTTGGCGGGGGTCAGATGAAGTTATTATACGAACACGATATAATTAAGGAAAAGAATAGCAGTGCGAGATGCTTTAAATGTCTGACATTGTCATTTTTGTCACTTACACCTAATTGCAAAACCATAATAAGTATTTACAGAAAACATATTTACATGGCAAATTCCCTTTTATCTTCCTTAACTCAACTTATGATACCGCATGTTGTTTAGGAATAGGCTATTAAACTTATAGCAAACGGAAGTTTTTACCGTTGTTGCAAAAGACTTTTTCTTTTTAGGATTATTAAAACGGAATTTTGATGTGATCAGTTCCTAGTCAGTTCTATGTTCTTATGTGGAATTGTTTCTTTGAAAACTTTTACACAAGGACGTATATACATCATATCTCAGCTGATATCTAGCAGGGTTTCGTTTCTTTTGAATCTTATTATGGAGGATCTGACGTGTAAATGAAATATGAACTGCAATGTGCCTAAATTTCAGGCGCGGATCCACACCGGTTTCCACCGTTTTACGGAAATCGGTCAGATTTTTCATAACAAATTTTCAATAAAGAAAAAACTTTTCAAGTTGCAAGGCTTCATCCAAGGCGAATGAAACTGGCCAATATCGTGACTCAGAAACCCAGGAAAAGGGACTTTAGGGAGTTAAAATCGAAAAAATTTCCAGGAGAGCATTCCCCCGATACCCTTGAAAGTGCACCTTCGACGCTCGTTTAGTTTAGGAAATCGGATCCTAGATCCGCGCCTACTAATAATTTTTTTGAAAGTTTTTTGGCAAATTAAAATCTGTAAGAATTTAACTACTTAACCCTCCCCCCCCTCCCCCCCGCTCCCACCCCCACAAAAGAAAAAAGGAAAAAAAAAAGGTTCTAAAAATTGATTGTTTACGCGTGTAGGTAGATGATATTTTGCACAATGTGTCAGGTGTGCCCTACGGAAAATTGCCATCGATAATGGTGGGACGCTATCTAATTCATTAATTTAACCAACCATAGCGGGGGCACTAAGTGTTAACAAATTAAGACGCCGATAAAGCCAACTATATAGTTTAAACTTCCTCCTCTAATTACTGAATTAGAGGTAGCGTTTTGGATGAAGCCAAAGTTGCATCTCTTTTGTCGGAACATTTATCGATGGATTTTTCATTCCTGGAAACGCCGACAAACAAACTAGGACAAAAGCACCCGAAATATTAATTCTTAGACAATAAAATAAGTCAGCTTAAACGAGTGCTCAAGACATAGGCGTTAGTTCAAGATTTTCCTGCAAGTAAACTGCCCGGATTATTCATTTAGTCAGTCAGTATATGAGAAATTCAAAGCTGCAAGGTTATGAGTGAATAGGTGATCCACTGACTAGGTGGAGTTGATACTTGTACTTTCACGTAAAACATTAAATAATTTCGGAGAGAAAGATTTAAAGGAAAAACTTTACTTTCCCTAAAAGCCTTCGTTTTTACCAATAATATCACCCTCTTTAAAGCCCTGAAGGCCTTAAAGCCTTCTTTATAATAATAATATCACTTTCCACAAAACCTTTTTTCGTACTCCACAATACATTTAAAACTCTCTTACTAGTGCATGACTGTGTCACTGCAGAAGCCGATTTCTGAATTGACAATAGTGTTACACATCGTGATAGAAAATTAGTTTCCGGCTTGTGGGAGTCCATACAATTTTAGAGAGCGTGTCATACATCATTTTGAAGGGCAAAAATCAATATGACATTGTACTGCGACAAAAAAATCACACTAATTTTTGATGTGGGTGTCTAATAACTACAACACCGGCCGCTAAATAAATTACTTATACACGTGAGAGACTACTTTGTCTCTGTTTCACAAGCGCTTTGTTGAAGTATAAAATATGAAGACCAGTGTTTTACATTAAATGGAATGCCTTTGCGAGTAATTTAGGACGGAATTGTCGTTCTTTGAGCTAAATTAGTTCTAGGGCCTCCTATTATGAGACCTAATAATATATGTAATATATAAATATATATATATTTTCCTTCTGCAGGGTGTATTTGCCTATTTAGGGTAATGAAACCCATTGTCGTATATAAATTTTCCGTTAATTTTTCGCTTGGAAACTACTTTATGCCGATCAAATTATTTATTTGGCGTCTGTCATCTAAGTTGCTAATCAGGGCGGATAAAGGTTGGGCGGTGAAACGAGCGCTCCGCTCTTCATTTAATGTGTGATGCGGAGTAGAACTGGCACGAGCGCTCTTTCCGCGCTTCCGGTGCGCTTCAAGGCCGGCGAAATTTTCCTTTATGTAAACCGGAAATCCTATTTTCTTTCTGTAATTTCAGGCAACAAAAGCTAAATAGATAAATTCATTTCATAACAATATCAATAAACAGTTTCATATGTTTGTGTCTGTACGTCTATAAGTCAAACTTGTTGGTCGTATAATGCCAAAATTTGAGTTTAATTTGAAAGTGTTGAATACCTCCTCCTTCCACTAAATATCACCTAATAGTCTTTCGCCGTTTCGTTTGCAAAAGCTTAACACTTCTTAACCTCAATTTTTACATATGTTAAAGGAGGATAAATTTTATATAACATAACAAAAAATTAGATTGATATATATTGATATAGTGGCGTTATACTTCTTCAAACTTTGCTTCTCGGGTGCAACGCGCCATGGCTATTCGTGCAATGCGTTGCAAATCCGGCAGCCGCATGTAAACAAAATTTATTGAGGTTAATTGTAAGGTTTTTTCTCCGTTTTTTCTCTCTAAAACAAAACAAGGTAAACAGAAAAAACTGAGGGGAAACTAATTTTGAAGTTTCGAAGAAACAGAAAGACGTCTGAGATGTTTTTTTCAAAATTAAAGAGAAGGATGATGGTGATTGAAATTAGCATAATTTCACCTTGCACGAGCTGCACGCATTTATAAAATACACGTCATCTAGTTATGAAACACGATCTGCTGTCTTTTAGTTTTGCCATGGATGACATGGATGAGATTTTCCTTCGTGTTTTAGACAGTAGTTAGTTGTTTTTGTTTTGGAATAACATCGACATTGGCGAGTAGCAGAACGAAAATATGATTCAGTGGTAGAGTTATGGAAGTAATAAAAGAAACCCTTTGAAAGAGATGTTTGTCAACTCCAACTAAACCTCCCGCAAAAAATAGCAACATTTGCCTCTCGGAGACAGCGTACCAGCACAAAGGAACGAGGAAGAAGTGCAAGAAAACAATTCAAGCCGCCATAATTCAGTCACAGCGGCAGTGTCTAATGTACAAACCACATCGTATCGCAAGCCCAAACCGAAGTCGAAAACAAGCGACATTTCTAAGCAGAGTCCCAGTCCACTGCATCACACCTTTTTGCTCGGATGCGCTCGTTTCACCGCCCAACCTTTATCCGCCCTGTTGCTAATCGCTATCCCAGTTCACAGTGTTAATTATGCAGCGACGTTTTTCTCTGAATACCATTAAGCGTCCTATATATAATTTAAAAAAAACTGCTTTCTGTATTCAAGGTGTATTTTTCTTTCAATGTAATGAATATCATTGCCTTAAATGAACTTTCCCTTAACGTTTCGGGTAAAAACTAATAAGTGCTGGTCAGTTTATGGATTTCAAGGTACATTATTTTTTACCAACGCGATCCCAGCTGTCCCCAGAATTTATGCAGCAACGTTTTATGCACTTTTACCCACTTGTTAGCGACTGATTACGTGTGCTGAAAACATAACGCCAACAAATTTTCTGTCCTGAAATTGTCATCACCTATCCATGCTGTTTAAACCAGGAAGCAACGTAAGTGGCTATCTTTCTTTCTTTGTCTTTTTTTTTAGTTGCGCATCTCAGCTCGTTATTTTTGTCACTTACACCTAATTGCAAAACCACTGTCTTAGAAAAACTTAAATATTAGATCAAAGTACCAATCTGTCTTACACGTCCACTGTTGAGATAGTTCTTCTAATGAGGCTTATTTATCAACCAGTTAATTTTAAATAAATATTTAAAAGCCAAAACATTGCAATCTTTAAATTCATAGTGGACACCAAGCATAGATAGACCTAGATAGGCAACACTCTTCTTAACAGAAAAGCCAGCGCGGAAATAAAGTTAAGATAACCCGCTCTACCGCGAAGATAGTAATTTTCGAACCATAAGCAATATTACAATGATGCTCGAAAAACAAACTGGTTTTGTTTTGTTGTTTGTTGCCGTACTGTTTATTTCCTTGAGATTTAGCGATGAAATCTTGTAATTAACATTGTTCGCGCCAATAGGCAATTTTCGTATTGCCCAAGGGCCCAGGGACGAACACGATTGCGAGGCTAATGCGGTCAACTTCTTCGCAAAAAATAAAAACAAACATATTTAATTTGCCGCTGAGTCGCTGGAAAACGATAGAAATCTTAAAAATAGTAAGATTTCAAAGCTTAAACTTTACCAGTAAACCAAAGGGATGTCTGTTACAAAAAACAAAATTGTGGGAAAGTTACTTAACAGAAAAAAGAAAAAAGCGACGAAGCCAAAAGAAGAAGTAAACTGTTTAAGCTTGAAAAGGGTAAAGTTTGTTAAAATGACAATATTTTACTCCCTTTAATTATCTTACTTCTAAGTGTTCTATTTTACTCTTGCATATATCTGTAAAATGGAGTTTACACTGCTCAGTATATCTTCTGTATAAAATTTTGTGCTCGAGTTCTTGTCGAGTGATATCTGCATACGTTTTTTTTTTTTTGGTGACTGAATATTTTAACAAATAATGTGAGCTACATGAAAGCTTATTTACCTGTATATTGTTTTAGTCATCTTCGTTTAAACCGATTTAACTTCCTTACAGTGCAAGGAATTTATGCAGGACGTCTGCCGCGTTGATTTCTTTTTTTGCACACTCACAAAATTTTGCATTCGATCGCTCCGTTAGAAAAAATGTCAACTAAAAATGTTTCAGATTAACGTGCAAGCTTTCGACAAGTACGTACATTCCATGGAAGGTATGGCTTAGCAGTTTTAACCATCACTAAAAATAGCATTGATGGATTCAGGGTATTACCTTGTTTAAGGATTTTGAAAGCATCTTCGCATTTTTATTGAACTCACTCACCGACCACTATTTCGGTCAATTTTGGTTATGCTCGTTGTTTTTCTTAATGATGACGAGCTGATTTTCGTTTTGCTGTTTGAAACAATGATTTCTCAAGCCTATGAGTAAGTTTTGAGACTTCCAAAACCTTTCAACGTTTCAAATTTTCCTTTTTTTTTGCTAACTCAGCAGCAGTTCTCTCATGTTTGTTTGTCTTCTTGGTGAGAAGTAACCTGTATTAGCCTCGCTTTCGCGCAAAAACAAGGACTCGTCATAGGCTGCTCGGGAATACGAAACTCACCTATTAACAGGTTCAATGACTTTACTTTCAATTGCAGATTCATCACGCAAAACTATTTCAGCAATAAAAAGAAGTTCTTGTTTCTAGTCCGACCCTCAAAACTTACTTGAAGGAAGAATAAAAGTGTTATTCCGCTTTACTTTTTTTCCCGGCCAGTTTAGAGTCCGTTATGACGGATACCAAATGACCCTGTAAAATGTCCAAGAATATATGAAGAAATAAGCTCATTATTGTTGTTATTATCTATTCATTTTTCAGTTTTGGTTGTTTGTTTGTTTCAAGGAAAATAAAAAAAAATAGCGTTTACACCTCTCCAACAAAAAGAGGAGAATTCAAGAACCGTGGAAAAGTGATGTCACCTGATGTCCCCTGATGTCCATATGACGGTGAATTCATCAACATTCTGTATGCGCTGTGAGGTTAATTGAACAATTTGGGCGGAAGAAACTGATTTTTGCAGCCAAGTGATGCGGCAAGTTCCTCAATTAAAGAAGAAGAATGTCTTACCACGTGAGCTGCATTAAAGAGGATGAAAAGCTTTATTTAAAGAAAGTGCAAATGGTATCGAAAATAGAACACAGAACAATGACTTGCTCCAACTCAGATCCGCATTCTGCATAAGTAGAGGAAGATAACTCCCATCCATGAAGATCAACTGGAAAGAGTTTCTTTCATTAGAAAATCTGAACTACTAAACCGGACGAAAGGCGAATTTTTCTAAAAATGTCTTGGAGTAATAGTCGAGTGGTGTTCAAGGTTTCCGGTGTAGCTATAAAAGAAAGTCAAATTTTCTGGACTGTCCAATTCAGAGAGTTGAAAGAACACAGAACACTTCTGAGTATATTCGAGTTTTTAAGGCAACCGAACTACCTCGACTAGCCTGACGGGTTAATTCAAAATGGCATTTTGCGAAAGAAAGGTAAGTGCAAATTGATGATTTCCCTTCTTTCAAAAATTCTGTAAAAAGAGAAGCAATTAAGAAGACGACTACGTTTTGCAATGACAGCACTGTAACTCATCAGCTCTCGGATGGCCCCTCGAGCACTAAGTCGTTTATCTTCGATTCTCTGAGTTTTGCAAAATATTGGCAAGAAATATTGCACAAAAAAAATTAAACAACAACAAAAAATATATTCCAGAGCGTCTCCATCAAACTTAGCAATACTTCAAGCATGAACTGCAACGGGGTCTCTTTTCATTCAGCTATTTTTTGTTTCTTTGTTTGTTTCTTATGTTACCACCATTCGATAACTATAAACCACACAGACCCAAAATCCCTAGCTTTGAGTCACTCTGAGAGAGGGCCAGAGTTCAAAACCTCAACTTTTTAAACCTGTTAGCTCAGTTGGTAACTTCATTTTTTTCTCTCTCTTCATGTTTGTTGGCTTGTTATTTTGATGTATATTGTTTCACTTGCTTACATAATGGTCATATTGGGGAAACTTGTACTTATCGAATGACTTTTTAATTTTCTTCTTCTTTAGAAAAGTGTCATTTACACCACCTCAGCTGTTCTTCTACTGGTTTTCTCGTTGTATGGAAATTCAGCAGAAAGCAAACCGACAATTCCAACGTTGCAAATTCGTCAAGACATAAACCCTACGGAACAAAGCATCTCTGACGGCTCTGCTGAAGAGAAGTCTGGTTTGCTCGTTATTGCCCCAGAAGAAAAAGATGACATGGCAGTTAGTGACAATAGAGACGAGAATGCTTTGCACTCAGACGGAACAAGCAGACCGCTAGGACGAAGAGCAACATCTAAACGCCAGAATAAGGCAATGCGATTCAAGAGGAACACCACACCGAACCCATGTGTAGAGAGATCCCTTACCAAACCATATGTATTTTGAAACTGATTTTAAAGTATTTAAAATGTATTTTCAGTATTTGAACACTATTTTCCTGTATTTTAATACTATTTGACAAAAAAATTTAAATTTTCGCCCCTGTTTGAAATATATCTTGAGTGTAGTTAAATTGTATTTCATGTAAAGGAAAACCTCTCTCATCAATTTACAATGTATTTTGTTTAATAAATATGATTAAAATAGAGTATTTAAAATGTATTTTGGGCATAGAACCACTAACACTGTTACAAACAGAGTTCAAATAGACTATTTGAAATATGTTTTAAGGGCTTTTATGCTGACTGTAATTAAGATACTTTTAAATAGGGTACTTTAACTCTGTTTTGAGTTGTAAATAAAATGTATTTTGAGACGCATCCACTCACAAAGTTACAAACATAGTTCAAATAGACTATTTGAAATATGTTTTAAGAGCCTAAATGCTGACCGTATTTTAAATCCTTTTAAATAGGGTACTTTAACACTGTTTTGAGTTGTATCTAAAATGTATTTGTGAGACTCATCCACTGACAAAGTTACAAACAGAGTTCAAATAGACTATTTGAAATATGTTTTAAAACCTTAAGAACTGACCGCATTTTAAATACTTTTAAATAGGGTACTTAAACACTGTTTTGAGGTCTATTTGAATTGTATTTTGGGCACACAGCACTCTGACTATAAAAACAGATTATCCATAAACTATTTGAAGTCTGCTTAAAGTCATCAAATGCTTACCTTATTGTAAATACTTTAAAGTAGTGTACTTATAACTTATTATTACTAGGGTGCAATACTGTAATGTCTTTTGGGAGACTTATACTCAGACTATAAATAAAAGTAACAATTGCACAAAGTTAATTTTTAAGCCTTCATCGTGTCACGAACTCATAAATGACTCAAAGCAAGCTGTCACATATTGTGGACCGGATTCTCCTCCCAACAAAGCTCGAAGCTGAGCGAAAAATTAAATCTAAATTTAACTTTAAAAAGAGAAGAAAATTAGGAATAGGTTTTAGCTTTGACTGACAACACGTAACTGTGACAGTGTTCCGATAAAAGATCTATCCGTTCCTCACTGTTCATTACCTGCAAGCTCTCAGCGAAAATCTGCGCGTAGATTTTAGCCGTGATTCAATTAATGCAGTTACGGGACTTTCCATAAGTTTTTTAAAAGAAACTTCTTAAAATCGCATTTTAATTTCATATAGAATTTTTTTCACAAACAGCCGAAGCCGCGGGCCGAGAACCGGATGCACGCGGTCAACAGAGGTTTATCTAAAATAAGCCCTTGAAATTACATAATAAATAAATTATCCAAGCTAAGATCTCACCTCATATATATTGCATCAAGAAACAAAGCTCAGATATGAATAAACTCCGACATATGGTTATCTTTCCCTCATAGATTATTCTGCACATGCATGGCATATTATTTCTAAGATGTCACGCGCGACTGAAATCACGACTTCGCGCCGCGGTTATGTGACAAATGCACGTGATAAACAAACCGTCCTTTGTCCTTTGCTCATTTCAAATTATTGTACCGGCGGTTGCTGTGATGGCGGGTGCGCTTGATTTTACTGTTTGTTACGATCTTACAAAAGTATACATTTCAACTCTGCGGATTGTCTGAACACGTAGATGTTGCATTTATCACGGATCAAAAATGGGTATGACTCCTCAGCGACTGTTATGTACTTTGAAAGGATCTGGTTCAGTTTCTCTCCGAAGCACGCGGTCTTGTGCTGTCTTGTGTGTTAATCCAAGAGTCTTCTGTTATGTGAGTATTATACACAATATATGTATAACATGTTACTAAGACGCTTAAGTATACGCCATATGAGAAACAAATGAAGGGTAGTAAACATTTATATACTCCCGCCTGTACGGCAATTTTAGTTTTTACAGGGTTCCATGCTCAGCCTCGCTGTTCTCAGTCACTTGATGTCACGTCACCGACCTCTTTCATGCTCGTGTAAATTTGATGGTGTTATTCTTATGTTGTTCTTTATCAGCCAATAATTAAACGTTCAGGCGTAGCCTGCAAGCTTCTGATAATAATTGAGTAAAGCCGTGAATATAATAAAAAATGTAAGTTACATGTATGTAGATTATCATTTACCGGTAACGTAACGCAATACTCTTTTGAAGCGGAAGATTGATAGCCTGTGTACCGACCCCCTTCCCCTCCGATTTTTATTGAGGGGAGGGGGTTTGTACACAGGCTAAAGATTGATTTCAGCATTTCTGAAAAATTCCATAAGAATTTCCCGAGAATTCGTAGGGAAATCAACGTAAAGTAATCGGCTAAGAGATAATTCCGGTGAAATCCTAGCGTAGGACTGTGTGGAGAAATTTCGCAGAAGTAAATCTTGCCTTTTCAGAGGAATTTTTCGACGGTTTTGTATCCATTTTATTTCATGAATTTAAATGGTATTTTCATCCTGTTTTTGTACTGTTTTTATGCTCTTTCGACCGATTTTTGTACTGTTTTCAGACAACTCTAAGGCTATTTTCTTACAATTTTATACTGTTTTTGCATTTTTGCATCCTATTTTTGATGTATTTTCACCATATACGCGTGCTATTGCTTTTCTTCCTCTGTGGTATTTTGATACTATTTTCAAAGTATTTTTATTGTATTTGCAAATACGATTATTTTAAAAAGCTATTAAAATATATTTTGAAGCATAACATTTTAATAGCGTTTTAAACAGGTTAAAAGACCTTTAAAATCAGTCGAAAAATATATTAAAAATATAATTTTGGACCTATTTTAAACCTGTTTTTTTCAAAATACGTTTAAAATTGCCATTAAAAATAGTTTTAAAATAGTATAGCAAATTAAAATATGTTTCTGAAACTGTTTTTATCCTGTTTTTTTCCCGATTTATAAGATATTTAAAAACTATTTTAGACCTGTTTTGAGCCTTGCAAAAGCCCTGGAATTTTTTATATATTTTAGACGAATTTAAAAATACATTAAAAATTCTCTTTTAATAGCGTTTTAAACAGGTTAAAACACCTTTAAAAGCAGTCGAAAAATACATTTAAAATACACTTTTCACCCTATTTAAAACCTATTTCACAAACAGGTTAAAAACAGTTTTCAAAAATAGCTTAAAAATACATTCAAAACAGTGTTGGATTTGGTAAGGGATACCAGCTCAAATTGATAGACCGCGAAACAGTTGTGCCCACTGTGATATGTGCAGAGGGTTGTAAAGAAATGAAAAGAGTGTATTTCTTTAAAGATAGGGATGATCCACTAACATTTGCAGTAGACTGTCAACGGCCTGCCGAAGGAGCACGGCGGTGAAGGACACCCTTTCTTCCTCTTTAGGCCTCTTTGCCCTCTCCCCCGATCGCGCTTTCTCGGTTGTTTCATTCATCCTGTAACCCACCAGAGGGCATATTCACAGACTGCATTTTTCTGTCGACTGTGGAAGTTTTGGTTTGTTGCGTATTGTAAAAACGTATTTACTTAGAACATGGTTTCACTTAAATAATTTATTAATTTTTGATTATTGTTATTAGAAATCGATGCTATAGACGCTGTTGTCACCACAAATGGTAATTAAGGCGGTTATATCATTTAATATAATATTTATTACGCTGTAATGAGATTGTAACTTCCATTGGTATTAAAAGAAACAATCAAGTTACGAAGATAATTTCTACCTGTCTTCTTTTCTTTCACACTTACACTTTTAATATTGGCGAATCTCAATTTCCTCCCCGAGGTTAATGTTGTATAAAGTGAACTACGACCTTACTCACCCACTCAGTCATGGAAGAAAGCCCAGAGGAAAGGTGGGGACAGCAATCAAACGTTACCGTAAAGTTCCGGTAGTAACGACCCCCCGAAAGTAGCGACTCCCAAAGGACGGTAATTCTGAAAGCAACGAGGGTCGCTACCATCGGAACTCTACGGTAGTAGCGGACATTGAATATTGTATCAATCGGTCAATCAATCAATCATCAACCAACCAATCAATCAATCAATCAATCAATCAATCAACAATACCACACAATACAATACAAACTTTATCGACATTCCCTGAAGAGGGCTTTTCAGTGGTACGTCGAAACAAGAGTAAATCTAAAAATTACAAAATTATAATAAATATTAAGAAAGAGTAAAATGTTAATAAACATTCACTAGAATTAAAACTGAAACAGAAAATTAAAACATACAATAAAATAGATATGATAATTAAACCAATCAATCAATCAATCAACCAATTAGTCAGTAAGTAAATCAGTCAATCAAATCAAATAGAGCCTTTTATTATTATCCATCCCCTTGTGTCCCCATATACATCCTTACTACCCATCCACCTCGCTGCTATTGAGTTGTAGTGATTTGCTCGACTGGAAAAGATCTCTGACCTCGAAATAGGTAGTGTACAGTAAAATAGCAACTATTTGAAATATTTCATTTCAGTACACAAATGGAATGCAACCAGTAAGTTCATAATGAAAAAAGAGATCGGGTTCAATCCTCTAAGCTCAATTCGTCAAGATTTTTTTTTTTTTTTTGTAATTTAGGAGGTGAACCCCAAGAACTGTCGAATTTTTTCAGACCTTCAGGACATATGCTGAGAAGGATATTAAAAGTCAAAATAATAAAAAGAAATGAATTTCGAGTTTTAATCAGTCCTTTGAGAAAAATATAGACTCCTTCGCCATCACAGCAAGCTAATTTCAGCCCCTGACAACCCAAAACCTAATAAACACAAAACAAAGAAGATGTTGAAAGCTTTTAACTTCATTGTGATACGGCCACTAAAATTACACATAATTATGTACTCATCATTTCCAACATTTCTTGATTGTGGCAATGACATAATGTGACGTCATTATGAGATCATAATTGCTGAATTTTTTACAGAACCCACAGGAGAACCTACTGGAAATAGAAAAGTAGAGAGAATCCATTCCATGAATTTCTTTAACCGAAGATTTAAGAAATCCGTGAAGAAACTGCCAAAGACTAATAGATCCCTTTCTGTACTCTCTGAAAGTGATGATTCTAAATGGATGGTGGAGCCAAAGAAAGAGCCAACCCATTGAGCTACGTGACAACTTCAAAGTTAGAGATGAGTAGTCAAGACAGTATCATTTTCAAGGGTCCAAAGTGTGTCATCTCCGGATTAGTCTAAGACCCAAAATAAGAGAGAAGCCTAACAATCACATATCGATAGTAGAAGGCGCGTGAAGTTGTGTATCTCTCTTTGTGACATGATGATGTGGGTCTTGGACAATTTTTTCACCTAGCTAAATGGATTGTCTCATTTGTTTATATTTATGTATTTATTTGTCACTCTTTTCATTTTCATTCGTGAAATATCATTCAACCTTAAGTGACTCAGAGTATCGGCATTTGATGCATTTTAGCTGGATCGTCGTCTGCGCCCTCCCCTTCCCCCTCCCTCGCCACGCCTGTTACGGGGGGTGACAGCTCTGACAAGAGGGTCTCAATGGGGTGGTGGCATTTACGGTTATCGGCTAAAATTTTGGCTCTTTTACGGCTATCGGTTAATTTTTTTCAGTTACGGTTAACAAAAAAGTTAAATATTAACTTCTTTTGTTTCAAAAAGTTAAATATTAATTAGCCCGTATTTTTTGTATCTTTAAAGCAAAATAGAGGCCTTAGGATCATGTCAGGATGAAATAAGTTATTCTTTTGAAAAATTTTAACATTTGATAGATCATACTTTTTATAAAGTATTCCACTTCTAATATTATTTTACAGATAGAAATGTCAACAGTCAATTTAAAAATAATCTTCGTGAAAAAGCAAAGCACACACGCGAACGCCTAACTTAAGGCCGGGGCGCGACATTCATTACAACAGAAATGGCGTTTTCACGCTAGAGACGGATTATTCGTGTGAGACGGGTTATCCGTTTGATGGTTCGCGTCAGATAGGTAATATGTCTTAATTTGAAAATGGAATAGTTTGAATTTTGAATGAATAATCCGCCTGACTTTATCCCTCAATTTCGACGGACAGTTTGAAGATGGATTATCCGTTGCAGATAGCCTGTGTACGGCCGCCCACTCCCCTCAGAAAAAATCGGAGAAGAGGTGTCTGTCGGGAAGAGGGCGACCGTATACAGGCTAGTCTCAGACGGATAATCTCTAGCTCTAGTGTGAAAACGGCCAGTAACAAAATTCCCGTGACCAGTGTTTTTAATGATAGCGAAGGACTGTACGGAGCGACTGTCAGCCGTTGCCTTGTCCATAAGCCTCATTACTTCGCGCGGCTAATGCGTTTCGGGTAACGCGGTCCGAGCGAGTTCGCCACCGAAATTCCTTGATCGAGATGGCGTGGGAAGACGCCATACAGGGACTAGGCATGGCAATGTCTACCGTAGTGTCAGAGAAAAATAGGGAAATGTTGTTTATCGGCAAAGTGTTTTACAGACAGTGACATCTCTGCGTGCTGTTTCACTAGTGTTTCGAGGGCACGACCTTCTGAAAATCGCAAATATGAATTCCCAGCAAGAAGCCGGACTTTCGCTATGGAAAAAATTAGTTCCCTGAGAGAGCGGCGGAAGTGGAGCCTAGGTCTTGATCAACACCTAAAAGGCGCTTGGCCTAACGTGCGTACAGAGTCAAAGTAGGCGGGAAATAAAAAGACGCAACCATAAGTGTCATAAGTGAGCTTAGTACCTTCCTTAAAAGTAGCAAATCTAGGGAACAATTTCTTTTACGGTTAACTCTTTTTTACCCTATTTACGGCTAACGGTTAAAATTTTTCACTTTTTACGGCTATCGACTAAAATTTTGGCCGTTTTACGCCTATCGGTTAACCCCATTGAGACCCTCTAACAAGAGCTGTTTCGGGAGAAAAACAAATTTATTCCGGGAATCTGGAGATTTTGCCGGGAATCGGGAAACCTGGGAAATTTTTCGGGAAATATGAGATATTTTCGGGACATTGAGCAAAGATTTGATATTACATGTTATAAATACAGTGATATGCACCCTGTGTATGCGCTGTATTTTATGTATTTGACACCTGAAAACGGCTTAACTCTCCATGATATGAAAAGACCAATCAGCAACGTTTCCAACTGAAATAGCATGAAGTTCGAGTGCGATTGACCACGTGCAATCCCCAGCGGATTGACACAAGAACCGTACCGGTGCAAGGCACATACTATCAGTTCACACCAGATCCATCATCCATCATTCATTAGTTCAGGGGTATTTTCACGCTGCACGTTAACCAGTTTTAAGAGCACATTCCACTGATTGCATACTGGAGAAGGAAGTAATAGCTGTCAAATGGACGTGTCGGTAAAAGAAAGCCGATAAACCATCACAGGAAAGTGAAAATGTAAGTTGGAGTTTTACTGTATGTTATGACGTTTTCCACATTTCCTCTGAGCGGCTAGTCAAAATTTAGCAGCACGCGTTAGAATGTTCTTTATAACAGCCAAGAAGTTTTTTCGAAAATGGAACATTGCCACTACGTGTGTTTCTGGTTAAGGCAAGATTTGTTAGAAGAATACAGAGATGCATTTAAGGGAAACAAAAAATTATGGAAGCTCACAAAAGGATGGCTAAGTCTGACTTAAAAGACATTTGAGGAATGGTTCTGGGTACTAAGTAGTTGGTTTTTCTGAGATGTTATGGCGCACGTATTAATGCGCTTAGAAGAGGCTGTAAGGGATGCTGATCCTGTCGAGGTTGCCACCTACTTAAATGTGCGAGGAGGAAGAGGGAAGATTGATGGACTCCCAGAGACGAAAGCTTCCTCTCTCCCTCCTCCCCCAGCCCTCACTTAGCTAGCCCTCCCTGAGGAGAACCATTTGGAAGATTAACAGAATGGCACGAAATCGAAGAGAGTCGCGATTTCTTACTGATGGTAAAATATGCATAAAAAGGACAATTGATTTAGAGAACATTTTGGACAGAATTTGTCCTCTCAGAACACTAGAAATGGCGTTTCAGAGCACCAAAATTTCAAAATTTTCTGGGGGAGCATGCCCCCAGCCCCCCTAGTGGCTAGCCCCTTCGGCGCTCACCCGATTTGTTAAAAAACAAAAAACCACGATTTTATATACTTAAAAAGTTGGACAGTCTTTGTGTTAACATGATACCCTCTAAACGAAAAATTAACTAAGGTTAGATAATTAACAAGTTACATAATTAACAAGAAGAGCTCTGCAAAAAATCTCTAATCAAAATTTTAATTTTAATTGTTACAACAATTTTGTGAAGTTAAACGTTTACGGGGAATGCCACCGAAAAATTCGGGAGGGTCGACGAAATTTCCGGGAGGACATAAAGTTATTCATAAGACTGCCCAAACAGCCGTTGGAAGAGTTGTCACCCCCCGTCCTGTTGCTACGTTTTACGGAAGCCAGATATATTTTGACGATGTATGTCGATTTGCGAGGACGTTTTTTGGGTTGTTTGCTATTTTATCCTTTTACTGAGATACTTAATTTATTGGTCAAAGCACCAATCTGTCTTACGACTGTTCCTCTAATGAAGTTTATTTATCTACCTGTTTTAATTTTAAATAAATGTTTAAAAGCCAAAACATTGCGATCTTTAAATTCATGGTGGACACTAAGCATAGATCGGCAGCTCTCATCCTAACAGAAAAGCCGGCTTGGGAATAATGTTGATAAGTTGAATATGTAAAGATACGCAGCTCTACCGCGAAGATAGTAATTTTCGAGTCATAAGCAAAAGTACAAAAATGGTCGAAAAACAAAGTGGTTTTCTTCTGTTGTTTGTTGCCGTGCTGTTTATTTTCTGTAACAGCCTTTGAGATTTAGCAATCAAATCTTGTAATTAACATCGCACGTGCCAATTAACGGGTTCAATGACTTTGCTTTCAATTGCAGATTCATCACGTAAAACTATTTCAGCGATAAAAGGAAGTTCTTGTTTCTAGTCCGACCCTGAAAACTTACTTGAAGGAAGAATAAAAGTGTTATTCCGCTTTACTTTTTTTCCCGGCCATTTTAGAGTCCGTCATGACGGATACCAAATGACCCTGTAAAGTGTCCAAGAATATATGAAGAAATAAGCTCATTATTCTTGTTATTATCTATTCATTTTTCAGTTTTGATTGTTTCTTTGTTTCAAGGAAAATAAAAAAAAATAGCGTTTACATCTCTCCAACAAAAAGAGGATAATTCAAGAACCGTAGAAAAGTGATGTCACCTGCTGTCCCCTGATGTCCATATGACGGTGAATTCATCAACATTCTGTATGCGCTGTGAGGTTAATTTATACAATTTGGGCGGAAGAAACTGATTCTTGCAGCCAAGTGATGCGGCAAGTTCCTCAATTAAAGAAGAAGAATGTCTTACCACGTGAACTGCATTAAAGAGGATGAAAAGCTTTATTTAAAGAAAGTGCAAATGGTATCGAAAATAGAACACAGAACAACGACTTGCTCCAACTCAGATCCGCATTCTGCATAAGTAGAGGAAGATAACTCCCATCCACGAGGATCAATTGGAAAGAGTTTCTTTCATTAAAAAATCTGAACTACTAAACTGGACGAAAGGCGTAATTTGCTAAAAATGTTTTGGAGTAATAGTCGAGTGGTGTTCAAGGTTCCCGGTGTAGCTATAAAAGAAAGTCAGATTTTCTGGACTGTCAAATTCATAGAGTTGAAAGAACACAGAACACTTCTGAGTATATTCGAGTTTTTAAGGCAACAGAACTACCTCGACTAGCCTGACGGGTTAATTCAAAATGACATTTTGCGAAAGAAAGGTAAGTGCAAATTGATGATTCAGGGCAAACTCAAAAAAATATTTTTCCTTACTTCGCGTTTATTGTGATTGGGCTTTCCCTTTCAAAAATTCTGCAAAAAGAGAAGCAATTAAGCAGACGACTACGTTTTGCAATGACAGCACTACACTCATCAGCTCTCGAATGGCCCCTTGAGCACTAAGTCGTTTATATTCGATTCTCTGAGTTTTGCAAAATATTGGCAAGAAATATTGCACAAAAAAAAATTAAACAACAACAAAAAATATATTCCAGTGCGTCTCCATCAAACTTAGCAGTACTTCAAGCAGAAATCATGAACTGCGACAGGGTCTCTTTTCATTCAGCTATTTTTTGTTTCTTTGTTTCTTATGTTACCACCATTCGATAACTATAAACCACACAGACCCAAAATCCCTAGCTTTGAGTCGCTCTGAGAGAGGGCCAGAGTTCCAAACCTCAACTTTTTAAACCTGTTAGCTCAGTAGGTAACTTTATTTTATTCTCTCTCTTCATGTTTGTTGGCTTGTTATTTTGATGTATATTGTTTAACTTGCTTACAGAATGGTCATATTGGGGAAACTTGTACTTATCGAATGACTTTTTAATTTTTTTCTCCTTTAGAAAAGTGTCATTTACACGACCTCAGTTGTTCTTCTACTGGTTTTCTCGTTGTATGGAAATTCAGTAGAAAGCAAACCGACAATTCCAACGTTGCGAATTCGTCAAGACATAAACCCTTCGGAACAAAGCATCTCTGAAGGCTCTGCTGAAGAGAAGTCCGGCTTGCTCGTTATTGCCCCAGAGGAAAAAGATGACACGGCAGTTAGTGACAATAGAGACGAGAATGCTTTCCACTCAGACGGAACAAGCAGACCGCTAGGAAGAAGAGCAACATCTAAACGCCAGAATAAGGCAATGCGATTCAAGAGAAACACCACACCGAACCCATGTGTAGAGAGATACCAGCTCAAATTGATAGACCGCGAAACAGTTGTACCCACCGTGATATGTGCAGAGGGTTGTAAAGAAATGAAAAGAGTGTATTTCTTTAAAGATAGGGATGATCCACTAACATTTGCAGTAGACTGTCAACGGCCTGCCAATGGAGCACGGCGGTGAAGGACACCCTTTCTTCCTCTTTAGTCCTCTTTACCCTTTTCCCCGATCGCGCTTTCTCGTTTGTTTCATTCATCCTGTAACCCACCATGAGGGTATGTTCACAGACTGCATTTTTTTGTCGACTGTGGAAGTTTTGTTTGTTGCGTATTGTAAAAACGTATTTACTTAGAACATGGTTTCACTTAAATAATTTATTAAATTTTGATTATTGTTATTAGAAATCAATGCTATAGACGCTGTTGTCACCACAAATGGTAATCAAGGCGGTTATATTATTTAATATAATATTTATTAAGCTGTAATGAGATTGTAACCTTCCATTGGTATTAAAAGAAACAATCAAATTACTAAGATAATTTCTACCTGTCTTCTTTTCTTTCACACTTACACTTTTAATATTGGCGAATCTCAATTTCCTCCCCGAGGTTAATGTTGTATAAAGTGAACTACGACCTTACTCACCCACTCAGTCATGGAAGAAAGCCCAGAGGAAAGGTGGGGACAGCAATCAAACGTTACCGTAAAGTTCCGGTAGTAACGACCCCCCGAAAGTAGCGACCCCCAAAGGCTGGTAATTCCGAAAGTAACGAGAGTCGCTACCATCGGAACCCTACGGTAGTAGCGGACATTGAATATTGCATCAATCGGTCAATCAATCAATCATCAACCAACCAATCAATCAATTAATCAATCAACAATACCACACAATACAATACAAACTTTATTGACACTCCCTTAAGAGGGCTTTTCAGTGGTACGTCGAAACAAGAGTAAATCTAAAAATTACAAAATTATAATAAATATTAAGAAAGAGTAAAATGTTAATAAACATTCACTAGAATTAAAACTGAAACAGAAACTTAAAAAAATACAATAAAATAGATATGATAATTTATAAAATAACTGAGATAGTACGCGTGATCTGATTGGTCAAAAACCTATGATTTATTATACCGGTAAACCCATAGAAAAAGGCTTCCGGACCACGAGCCATAAATAAAACCGGCTATTGATCTGCAAACAACGATTCTAGAAAGGGTTAAAAAACAGAACAAGTTACTTACCCAACCCTTCTTAATATTAAAAGCGTTGGTTTCCACATTTTATTACTGAGCGTCACAATTCGCTACTGCCATAGCTTTAGAAGTTATAAAGTACAAAGCTGGAAAACAGTTCACATTTCACGACGATGCCAAATCGCAGAGAAAGACAACAACTGTGTGAATTTCTGGTGTAGAAAGTCTCTAGGAAAACTTAACCATATGCCAACCAGCAACAAAACGGATAGTTTTAGCATTCTTGATTTATTTTATGTCAAAATTAAATTCCTTAATGAAAGAAATTGTTCCATAAAGAGACCTCTGATCAAGATATGGTACAAAATCGGCCGTTGTAGGTTGTAAACAAGCTGCCAACGATGATAAAAGATGTCAGAGTTTCGGGCTGGTTTTTTCCAACATTTGCACCAATTATTCGGTGATATCGATGCCATAACCTACCTCAAACTACCTGACTTCACAAACCGACAAATATTAGCGCCAATATGTGGCTACGCAAAGAAACCTTTCTTCACCACTGACATATTTCCATCGGGCGCTGTACGTGCCTGTATAAATTTACATGCGACAACTTCGTAAATGCAGCCACGTTGTTACCGCAGCATTTCTTGATCATAATAAAGTCCAGAAAACAGATCTTAAACCACTGCGGCTTGTAAAAAGTGAATGAAGTCCTCCATTACAATAACTACCAGTTCCGTCTGTAAGCACGAAATTTTTACGGATCGACTAAACAAAATACAGCTGCGTACAGTCTGATGTTCAATTAATTTCTACTTCTGTAGTAAACAAACCATGAACGTATTCTTTCATTGTACGTTCGCATGAATATGTGTTCACTTTTCCTGTAAAACAGCCTTCATTAGTTATCATGTAATGAGTGCAAAAACTCGTGTTTTGAAGTGCTGTTGTTTGTTGTTTAACTGAACTGAGTCTTGAGAAAGTTCAGCGCTATTAAATCGTGAGTCATGATTGGCTTATGATGACTTTAGAGAGAAGACATGACTTGATCACGGTACTAAAAGCATATTTTTTTACCTAAAAGACTCCATTCTACTAAAAGTTATTTTATAAAAGCAATAGACGACACTTTCTATGGGTTTACCGACGTGATAACCCACTTGGGATGTTGGGAGAACACTCGAAAAGCTTGTAAATCACTCGCCTTCGGCTCGTGATTTACAAGCTTTTCTCGTGTTCTCCCAACATCAAGCGTGGGTTATCACGCCGGTAAACCAATAGAAAGTGTGGTCTATTGCTTAATTAACCAATAAATCAATCAATCAACCAATTTGTCAGTAAGTAAACCAATCAATCAAATCAAATAGAGCCTTTTATTATGATCCATCCCCTTGTGTCCCCATATATATCCTTACTACCCAACTACCCATCCACCTCGCTGCTGTTGAGTTGTAGTGATTTGCTCGACTGGAAAAGATCTTTGACCTCGAAATACGTGGTCTACAGTAAAATAGCAACTATTTGAAATATTTCATTTCAGTACACGAATGGAATGCGACGAGTAAGTTCATAATGAAAAAAGAGATCGGGTTCAATCCTCTAAGCTCAATTCGTCAAGTTTTTTTTTTTTTTTTTTGTAATTTAGGAGGTGAACCCCAAGAACTGTCGATTTTTTTCAGACCTTCAGGACATATGCTGAGAAGGTTATTAAAAGTCAAAATAATAAAAAGAAATGAATTTCGAGTTTTAATCAGTCCATTGAGAAAATATAGACTCCTTCGCCCTCACAGCAAGCTAATTTCAGCCCCTGACAACCCAAAACCTAATAAACACAAAACAAAGAAAATGTTGAAAGCTTTTAACTTCATTGTGATACGGCCACTAAAATTACACATAATTATGTACTCATCATTTCCAACATTTCTTGATTGTGGCAGTGACATAATGTGACGTCATTATGAGATCATAATTGCTGAATTTTTTACAGAACCCACAGGAGAACCTACTGGAAATAGAAAAGTAGAGAGAATCCATTCCGTGAATTTCTTTAACCGAAGATTTAAGAAATCCGTGAAGAAACTGCCAAAGACTAATAGATCCCGTTCTGTACTCTCTGAAAGTGATGATTCTAAATGGATGGTGCTGCCAAAGAAAGAGCCAACCCAATGAGCTGCGTGACAACTTCAAAGTTAGAGATGAGCAGTCAAGACAGTATCATTTTCAAGGGTCCAAAGTGTGTCATCTACGGATTAGTCTAGGACCCAAAATAAGAGAGAAGCCTAACAATCACCAGTTCGGGAGTATGCCAGTTTTGGAAGAAGCGAAAACAATGGTCTACGTCACCAACCATAACATGATCACCATGGCGATGGTCATTTTCAAAACATACAAAATGGCGGACAAGGGGGAGGAAAGAGTATTGACAGAAATTTTCGTTTATTCTTGTTTCATCGAGCCTTTTATTTGTCTTCTCCTAACTATGAATTGGGAAGTACCTTGAGGACAAGGAGTAACCATTCTTGCGCTATAGTTCTTCGCTTATTGCGCGCTTTGTAGGCACTTCGTACTCACTGCGTATGTAATCAGTACATCGAAAATAGATAAGCACGCTAACAAGTTTGTGCCTATTTCTTTCATTAATTTTTTTTATTATAAGAAAAAAGAATGCTTTGGAAACAGCTAAAAAAGTGAGTTGTTCTATAATTTATTTCCTTATGTTTGCAAAGAGTAAGTTTTACTGTAATTTTTCCCGTTGCTTCTGTTTCTCTCTCGAGGAGTGAGCGACTGGCCGGAGAAGACGGCTGTAATTCAGGTTATTTTTTTGGTGCAAGCGAGTCATTTGTGAGTAAAATATCTGTTTTTTTCGAATATGATGTTCTGTTGGTGTATGTCCTGAAGCGGTTCCGTCCAGGTATACAACAGGTTTACAAGGGATTTCTGAGGGTATTGTGTCCGCGTTTTCTTCTTGAAAACCCACAAAGTGAAAATCTTGCTTATCATCCCTGATCATTTTTTCTTTGTCCCGCTTCAAAAAAACCTTCTGCTTTCAAGTATTCCACTGTCTGAAGTTCACTGATTATTTGCTCAAGCTTAACAAATGCAAGAGACTCTTTAGAATTTAATATACATATTGGAAAACTAAGAATGCCTGTTACATGTTTTTGGATATATTGATTAAAATGGGATACTATAGTCTTGTAGTCCACCGGATTTTACCAGAGGTCAGAGATCAACAGGGTTATGGGTTGTTATAAAATATCCTCTTATATGGGATTTGATGTATATCCGAATAATACTAAATTATTGTTTTTAACTCTGGGGTTGCCTTCAAACCAAAGGCATTGTAACTTTGAGGAGCACTTTTCTCCAAGTCTTCTCTGTGGGGACCCTCAAACAATTCTATTAGACAAGGTTTGGCCCAAAATAATAATGATTGCTGCACTTGGCATGGACACAACATAAGTTTTTCAAGGTTCTTTTTCATAGTTCTCCATGTTTTTATTGAACAGCACTTTCAAGAAAACAAAGCTCACACATCAGAGTAAAGATACAATAATAAAAGTTATTAATTTTATTGTTACATTTTGTTTTTTGTAAATAAACATTTTATTTCTGGTCCTGACATAAACTACGAGCAAGGGAGCTATGCAAGTCACGCAGACCATCAGCAAAAATAAAGTAAAAACAAGTAAAAACTGCAATTTTACAGATTACGGTTGAGCATTCTTTTTACTGATTAGGGTTTAGGTTGGGGTTAGGGTTATGATTAAGTGCTGTTTAGGGTTAAACACTTATTTAGCTTTCAGTTAATTCTTTCGGTATTACTGTTTTCGATTTTTATGTATTGTTTTCAATGAGTCGTATCTGACCTGCATGACTCGCTGCCATGGCTCGCTGGCTCGGATATTATACACACTCTTATATCTCAAAATCTTGTTTTTTAACACCTTCTTGGACATGAAAACCAAAAACCAAAGCTTAATTGATATAATGAAGACAGTAGCAGCTGACATAGGTTTTCAATAGTTATCTTGTGAGATGTCTCTCATGTATTATTTATTAGGGAGGATGATTTGTTGAAGACGATACATTAGTATAGATGCTTTTTCATCGAGAGAATCTCAATAATTTAGGATTTATTCAAATACAAACATATTCAATATTGACATAAAATGTGGGCTTATTGATCATGCAAAGGTATTGATGGGGGAGAGTGTGGCATTTTTCCTGTTTCAGATTGACCTTTGCACAGCACAGAAACTGAACATATTATGTATTTGGCATTTGTAAAGTATAAACAATATTTGACGCAAGGGATTGAACATTATGTGGAGAAAATCTTCACAAGCTTCCACTTCCATGACTCCTTCCTCATCTATCTCCTTTAAAGCCCCTTGAATAAGGGCCACAGTCTCTTCTATGGTTGAATGGTCTTTGAGTGTGAGCTTCCACTCACAAGGTATATAAGTCCCCCCTCCAACCTGTTTCGCTCTTACCCATTTTTGAGAGGGAGGAGGAGCTTTTGTGGTGGTAGGTAAGCCTGTGACCACACTACAAAGAAACAAAAACACATGTTTGATTTTACTGAGGTAGGGTTGAATTTGGACATTAAATTTTTTATTACAGAGTAACATGAGGCGAATCTAAAGCAACATTTTGCCCTCAGAGCACAAATATGTCGTTCTGAAGATATTTAACATTTGTCTTCCTCGTTCCTTTTCCCAGCTTTTTGGCACAAACGAGACAACATGTTTGTAATATCTCCAGATGTTTGTCTACATTTTGGACGGACATCCTGATCAAAATATAAGAAATCAATATAAGAACCTACTCACACTGATTTAAAACTCATTCCACACACATGATCTGGATCAATAAAGTGATTTCTAGATCAGAGTCGCATACATTGCCGGTGAACACAAACAAAAACAGACTTGATCGCTTATAACTATAAATACATAGACAGACTAAGGCATAACCATCAATATAGTAACCCTTCCTGTCCGTTGGCAATTTTCAATGTGTGGTTACCATTTTTACTAGGTTGTTACCATCGATGAAACTTTGCCTGAACACACCTCACACATTGTAGTTTTGAGGAAAATTAGTCTTGATTTTGTAAAAATTCGGCAAGATACTGAAAACTAAACATAAAGACATGTACTTACATTTGATGCCCGTCAAGATGGCGGCGACGTCTTCGAACGCTGTTTGATATCTGTCGATTTTAACTACCGTAATGTGGCACGAAACTGCTCTTGACATTCAAAAAGCAAGAAAAAGGCTTCTTCATCAGCACTGCTAGCTCGGAAGTCCCGGATATTGAACGAGTGGACCTGGAACAGGCTTTGAAAAAAGCTCCCTTGTTTTTGGCGATTATTTTTTCCAATTTTTACGTATTTTTAGCAGAACAATGGAATCATGACGTCATCGCTTCTTCCAAAACTGGCATACTCCCGAACTGATCACATATCGATAGTAGAAGGCGCGTGAAGTTGTGTATCTCTCTTTGTGACATGATGATGTGGGTCTTGGACAATTTTTTCACCTACCTAAATGGATTGTCTCATTTGTTTATATTTATGTATTAATTTGTCACTCTTTTCATATTCATTCGTGAAATATCATTCAACCTTAACTGACTCAGAGTATCGGCATTTGATGCATTTTAGCTGGATCGCCGTCTGCACCCTCCCTCTCCCCCTCCCTCGCCACGCCTCTTGCTACGTTTTACGGAAGCCAGATATATTTTGACGATGTATGTCGATTTGCAAGGACGTTTTTTGGGTTGTTTGCTATTTTATCCTTTTACTGAGATACTTCATTTATTGGTCAAAGCACCAATCTGTCTTACGACTGTTCCTCTAATGAAGCTTATTTATGTACGTGTTTTAATTTTAAATAAATGTTTAAAAGCCAAAACATTGCGATCTTTAAATTCATGGTGGACATAGATCGGCAGCTCTCATCCTAAAAGAAAAGCCGGCTTGGGAATAATGTTGATAAGTTGAATATATAAAGATACCCAGCTCTACCGCGAAGATAGTAATTTTCGAGTGATAAGTAAAAGTACCAAAATGGTCGAAAAACAAAGTGGTTTTCTTCTGTTGTTTGTTGCCGTGCTGTTTATTTTCTGTAACAGCCTTTGAGATTTAGCAATCAAATCTTGTAATTAACATCGCACGTGCCAATTAACAGGTTCAATGACGTTGCTTTCAATTGCAGATTCATCACGTAAAACTATTTCAGCGATGAAAAGGAAGTTCTTGTTTCAAGTCCGACCCTGAAAACTTACTTGAAGGAAGAATAAAAGTGTTATTCCGCTTTACCTTTTTTCCGGCCAGTTTAGAGTCCGTCATAACGGATACCAAATGACCCTGTAAAGTGTCCAAGAATATATGAAGAAATAAGCTCATTATTGTCGTTATTATCTATTCATTTTTCAGTTTTGGTTGTTTGTTTGTTTCAAGGAAAATAAAAAAAAAATAGCGTTTACACCTCTCCAACAAAAAGCGGAGAATTCAAGAACCGTAGAAAAGTGATGTCACCTGATGTCCTCTGATGTCCATATGACGGTGAATTCATCAACATTCTGTATGCGCTGTGAGGTTAATTATACAACTTGGGCGGAAGAAACTGATTCTTGCAGCCAAGTGATGCGGCAAGTTCCTCAATTAAAGAAGAAGAATGTCTTACCACGTGAGCTGCATTAAAGAGGATGAAAAGCTTTATTTAAAGAAAGTGCAAATGGTATCGAAAATAGAACACAGAACAATGACTTGCTCCAACTCAGATCCGCATTCTGCATAAGTAGAGGAAGATAACTTCCATGCATGAAGATCAACTGGAAAGAGTTTCTTTCATTAGAAAATCTAAACTACTAAACTGGACGAAAGGCGTAATTTGCTAAAAATGTCCTGGAGTAATAGTCGAGTGATGTTCAAGGTTCCCGGTGTAGCTATAAAAGAAAGTCAGATTTTCTGGACTGTCAAATTCAGAGAGTTGAAAGAACACAGAACACTTCTGAGTATATTCGAGTTTTTAAGGCAACCGAACTACCTCGACTAGCCTGACGGGTTAATTCACTAAAATGGCATTTTGCGAAAGAAAGGTAAGTGCAAATTGATGATTCAGGACAAACTCAAAAAAATATTTTTCCTTACTTCGTGTTTATTGTGATTGGGCTTTCCCTTCTTTCAAATATTCTGCAAACAGAGAAGCAATTAATATTAGCAGACAAATTCCTTTGCAGGAGCTAGTCGTCCGTCTAAACTTCGTTTTGCAGTAGGACAGCACAATACACTCATCAGCTCTCGAATGGCCCCTCGAGCACTAAGTCGTTTATCTTCACTGAGTTTTGCAAAATGTTGGCAAGGAATATTGCACAAAAAAAATAAACAATAACAAAAAAAATATATTCCAGAGCGTCTCCATACAACTTAGCACTTCTTCAAGCAGAAATCATGAACTGCGACGGGGTCTCTTTTCATTCAACTATTTTTTTGTTTGTTTGTTTGTCTGTTATGTTACCACCATTCGATAACTATAATCCACACAGACCCAAAATCTCTAGCTTTGAGTCGCTCTGAGAGAGGGCCAGAGGTCAAAACCTCAAGTTTTTAAACCTGTTAGCTCAGTTGGTAACTTCATTTTTTTCTCTCTTTTCATGTTTGTTGGCTTGTTATTTTGATGTATATTGTTTCACTTGTTAACATAATGGTCATATTGGTCAAACTTGCACTTATCGAATGACTTTTTAATTTTCTTCTCCTTTAGAAAAGTGCCATTTACACGACCTTAGCTGTTCTTCTACTGGTTTTCTCGTTGTATGGAAATTCATCCGAAAGCAAACCGACAATTCCAACGTTGCAAATTCGTCAAGACATAAACCCTTCGGAACAAAGCATCTCTGAAGGCTCTGCTGAAGAGAAGTCCGGCTTGCTCGTTATTGCCTCAGAAGAAAAAGATGACACGGCAGTTAGTGACAATAGAGACGAGAATGCTTTGCACTCAGACGGAAGAAGCAGACCGCTAGCACGAAGAGCAACATCTAAACGCCAGAATAAGGCAATCCGATTCAAGAGGAACACCACACCGAACCCATGTGTAGAGAGATACCAGCTCAAATTGATAGACCGCGAAACAGTTGTGCCCACCGTGATATGTGCAGAGGGTTGTAAAGAAATGAAAAGAGTGTATTTCTTTAAAGATAGGGATGATCCACTAACATTTGCAGTAGACTGTCAACGGCCTGCCGAAGGAGCACGGCGGTGAAGGACACCCTTTCTTCCTCTTTAGTCCTCTTTGCCCTGTTCCCCGATCGCGCTTTCTCAGTTGTTTCATTCATCCTGTAACCCACCATGAGGGTATATTCACAGACTGCATTTTTCTGTCGACTGTGGAAGTTTTGGTTTGTTGCGTATTGTAAAAACGTATTTACTTAGAACATGGTTTCACTTAAATAATTTATTAAATTTGATTATTGTTATTAGAAATCAATGCTATAGACGCTGTTGTCACCACAAATAGTAATCAAGGCGGTTATATTATTTAATATAATATTTATTAAGCTGTAATGAGATTGTAACCTTCCATTGGTATTAAAAGAAACAATCAAGTTACGAAGATAATTTCTACCTGTCTTCTTTTCTTTCACACTTACACTTTTAATATTGGCGAATCTCAATTTCCTCCCCGAGGTTAATGTTGTATAAAGTGAACTACGACCTTACTCACCCACTCAGTCATGGAAGAAAGCCCAGAGGAAAGGTGGGGACAGCAATCAAACGTTACCGTAAAGTTCTGGTAGTAACGACCCCCCGAAAGTAGCGACCCCCAAAGGCTGGTAATTCCGAAAGTAACGAGAGTCGCTACCATCGGAACCCTACGGTAGTAGCGGACATTGAATATTGCATCAATCGGTCAATCAATCAATCAATCAATCAATAAATCAATCAATCAATCAACATTACCACACAATACAATACAAACTTTATCGACACTCCCTGAAGAGGGTTTTTCAGTGGTACGTCGAAAGAAGAGAAAATCTAAAAATTGCAAAATTGTAATAAATATTAAGAAAGAGTAAAATGTTAATAAACATTCACTAGAATTAAAACTGAAACAGAAACTTAAAAAAATACAATAAAATAGATATGATAATTAAACCAATAAATCAATCAATCAATCAATTAGTCAGTAAGTAAATCAATCAATCGAATCAAATAGAGCCTTTTATTATTATCCATCCCCCTGTATCCCCATATATCCTTACTACCCATCCACCTCGCTGCTATTGAGTTGTAGTGATTTGCTCGACTGGAAAAGATCTCTGACCTCGAAATAGGTGGTCTACAGTAAAAAAGCAACTATTTGAAATATTTCATTTCAGTACAGGAATGGAATGCGACCAGTAAGTTCATAATGAAAAAAGAGATCGGGTTCAATCCTCTAAGCTCAATTCGTCAAGTTTTTTTTTTTTTAAATTTTTTTTTTGTAATTTAGGAGGTGAACCCCAAGAACTGTCGAATTTTTTCAGACCTTCAGGACATATGCTGAGAAGGATATTAAAAGTCAAAATAATAAAAAGAAATGAATTTCGAGTTTTAATCAGGCCATTGAGAAAAATATAGACTCCTTCGCCATCACAACAAGCTAATTTCAGCCCCTGACAACCCAAAACCTAATAAACACAAAACAAAGAAAATGTTGAAAGCTTTTAACTTCATTGTGATACGGCCACTAAAATTACACCTAATTATGTACTCATCATTTCCAACATTTCTTGATTGTGGCAGTGACATAATGTGACGTCATTATGAGATCATAATTGCTGAATTTTTGACAGAACCCACAGGAGAACTTACTGGAAATAGAAAAGTAGAGAGAATCCATTCCGTGAATTTCTTTAACCGAAGATTTAAGAAATCCGTGAAGAAACTGCCAAAGACTAATAGATCCCTTTCTGTACTCTCTGAAAGTGATGATTCTAAATGGATGGTGCAGCCAAAGAAAGAGCCAACCCATTGAGCTGCGTGACAACTTCAAAGTTAGAGATGAGCAGTCAAGACAGTATCATTTTCAAGGGTCCAAAGTGTGTCATCTCCGGATTAGTCTAAGACCCAAAATAAGAGAGAAGCCTAACAATCACATATCGATAGTAGAAGGCGCGTGAAGTTGTGTATCTCTCTTTGTGACATGATGATGTGGGTCTTGGACAATTTTTTCACCTAGCTAAATGGATTGTCTCATTTGTTTATATTTATGTATTTATTTGTCACTCTTTTCATATTCATTCGTGAAATATCATTCAACCTTAACTGACTCAGAGTATCGGCATTTGATGCATTTTAGCTGGATCGCCGTCTGCACCCTCCCTCTCCCCCTCCCTCGCCACGCCTCTTGCTACGTTTTACGGAAGCCAGATATATTTTGACGATGTATGTCGATTTGCAAGGACGTTTTTTGGGTTGTTTGCTATTTTGTCCTTTTACTGAGATACTTCATTTATTGGTCAAAGCACCAATCTGTCTTACGACTGTTCCTCTAATGAAGCTTATTTATCTATCTGTTTTAATTTTAAATAAATGTTTAAAAGCCAAAACATTGCGATCTTTAATTCATGGTGGACACTAAGCATAGATCGGCAGCTCTCATCCTAACAGAAAAGCCGGCTTGGGAATAATGTTGATTAGTTGAATATGTAAAGATACCCAGCTCTACCGCGAAGATAGTAATTTTCGAGTCATAATCAAAAGTACCAAAATGGTCGAAAAACAAAGTGGTTTTCTTCTGTTGTTTGTTGCCGTGCTGTTCATTTTCTGTAACAGCCTTTGAGATTTAGCAATCAAATCTTGTAATTAACATCGCACGTGCCAATTAACAGGTTCAATGACTTTGCTTTCAATTGCAGATTCATCACGTAAAACTATTTCAGCGATAAAAGGAAGTTCTTGTTTCTAGTCCGACCCTGAAAACTTACTTGAAGGAAGAATAAAAGTGTTATTCCGCCTTTCTTTTTTTTCCGGCCAGTTTAGAGTCCGTCTTGACGGATACCGAATGACCCTGTAAAGTGTCCAAGAATATATGAAGAAATAAGCTCATTATTGTCGTTATTATCTATTCATTTTTCAGGTTTGGTTGTTTGTTTGTTTCAAGGAAAGTAAAAAAAATAGCGTTTACACCTCTCGAACAAAAAGTGGAGAATTCAAGAACCGTAGAAAAGTGATGTCACCTGATGTCCCCTGATGTCCATATGACGGTGAATTCATCAACATTCTGTATGCGCTGTGAGGTTAATTTATACAATTTGGGTGGAAGAAACTGATTCTTGCAGCCAAGTGATGCGGCAAGTTCCTCGATTAAAGAAGAAGAATGTCTTACCACGTGAACTGCATTAAAGAGGATGAAAAGCTTTATTTAAAGAAAGTGCAAATGGTTTCGAAAATAGATCACAGAACAATGACTTGCTCCAACTCAGATCCGCATTCTGCATAAGTAGAGGAAGATAACTCCCATCCATGAGGATCAACTGGAAAGAGTTTCTTTCATTAGAAAATCTAAACTACTAAACTGGACGAAAGGCGTAATTGGCTAAAAATGTCTTGGAGTAATAGTCGAGTGGTGTTCAAGGTTCCCGGTGTAGCTATAAAAGAAAGTCAGATCTTCTGGACTGTCAAATTCAGAGAGTTGAAAGAACACAGAACACTTCTGAGTATATTTGAGTTTTTAACGCAACCGAACTACTTCGACTAGCCTGACGGGTTAATTCACTAAAATGGCATTTTGCGAAAGAAAGGTAAGTGCAAATTGATGATTCAGGACAAACTCAAAAAAATATTTTTGCTTACTTCGCGTTTATTGTGACTGGGCTTTCCCTTCTTCCAAAAATTCTGCAAAAAGAGAAGCAATTAGGCAGATGACTACTTTTGCATGAGCTAGTCGTCCGTCTAAACTACGTTTTGCAGTATGACATACTGCACTACACTCATCAACTCTTTAGTGGCCCCTCGAGCACTAAGTCGTTGATCTTCTGAGTTTTGCAAAATATTGGCAAGGAATATTGCACAAAAAAATTAAACAACAACAAAAAAATACATTCCAGAGCGTCTCCGTAAAACTTAGCACTACTTCAAGCAGAAATCATGAACTGCAACGGGGTGTTTGTTTCTTATGTTACTCCCGCCATTTGATAACTATAAACCACACAGATCCAAAATCCCTAGCTTTGAGTCGCTCTGAGAGAGGGCCAGAGTTTAAAACCTCAAGTTTTTAAACCTGTTAGCTCAGTTGGTAACTTGGTTGAACTCTCTCTTCATGTTTGTGGGCTTGTTATTTTGGTGTATATTGTTTCACTTGTTTACATAATAGTCATATTGGGGAAACTTGTACTTATAGAATGACTTTTTAATTTTCTTCTCCTTTAGAAAAGTGTCATTTACACGTCACCTCAGCTGTTCTTCTACTGGTTTTCTCGTTGTATGGAAATTCAGCAGAAAGCAAACGGACAATTCCAACGTTGCAAATTCGTCAAGACATAAACCCTACGAAACAAAGCATCTCTGAAGGCTCTGCTGAAGAGAAGTCCGGCTTGCTCGTTATTTCCCCAGAAGAAAAAGATGACACGGCAGTTAGTGACAATAGAGACGAGAATGCTTTGCACTCAGACGGAGCAAACAGACCGCTAGGACGAAGAGCAACATCTAAACGCCAGAATAAGGCAATCCGATTCAAGAGGAACACCACACCGAACCCATGTGTAGAGAGATACCAGCTCAAATTGATAGACCGCGAAACAGTTGTGCCCACCGTGATATGTGGAAATGGTTGTAAAGAAATTAAAAGAGTGTATTTCTTTAAGGATAGGGATGATCCACTAACATTTGCAGTAGACTGTCAACGGCTTGCCGAAGGAGCACGGCGGTGAAGGACACCCTTTCTTCTTCTTTGCCCTCTCCCCCGATCGAGCTTTCTCGTTTGTTTCATTCATCCTGTAACCCACCAGAGGGTATGTTCACAGACTGTATTTTTCTGTCGACTCTGGAAGTTTTGGTTTGCTGCGTATTGCAAAAATGTATTTAGAACACTTAGAACATGGTTTCACTTTGATAATTTATTAATTTTTGAATATTGTGATTAGAAATCGATGCTATAGACGCTGTTGTCACCACAAATAGTAATTAAGGCGGTTATATTATTTAATATTTATTAAGCTGTAATGAGATTGTAACCTTCCATTGGTATTAAAAGAAACAATCAAATTACTAAAATAATTTCTACCCGTCTTCTTTTCTCACGCTTACACCTTTAATATTGGCGAATCTCAATTTCCTCCCCGAGGTTAATGATGTACAAGGTGAACTACGACCTTACTCACCCACTCGGTCATGGAAGAAAGCCCAGAGGAAATATGGGGACAGCAATCAAACGTTAGTAGCGGACATTGAATATTGCATCAATCGGTCAATCAATCAATCATCAACCAACCAATCAATCAATCAATAATCAATACAATACAATGCAAAACAATCGACACTCCCTGAAGAGGGCTTTTCATTGACAATGATAATACGTCGAAACAAGAGTAAATCTAAAAATTACAAAATTACAGCAGCAAGCGCTTGCAGCACCTTTTCAGCCTGCCCAACATAAAAAAACCCTTTTATTTGAGCCAAAGACAGGAGCTGCGTTGATTGGAAAGGTGAAGAGACGTTTTGCTTAGCACGGAATAATAGATACTTTCCAGACTTTCAAACGAAGTATCAGCCTTTGCCACAATGTATGAGTTTGAGCATGTTGCCAGCTCCCCCGAGAGTATCTGTGGAGCAATAGCAATGTGAAAAATGCAATTGAGACGACTAATCGAAGGCTGAGGTGGTAGATAAAAGCCAGGAAAGGGGGCGGGGGTACTTGGATTAATTTTTGCTGCGTATGTGCCGCTGGCCTCTAAGAGCCCATACCCCATTATAGTCTATTCTGTGGCCAACTATAGATCCTACCACCTTAGTCACCCTTGGGCAAATATGTAATTTTCGCGATCCCAACTAGTCACTTTCTGTTTTTATGAATTGAACCATTTTTAGATTGAATGAAGAACACTTTACTTTTCTTCTGCAGTACAAACGTTCTGATACGTTTGCTAACCGTAAATATGAAGAACTGTCTTACCCCAAAAATCCGAAAATGTGCGACCCCATTCTAGTACAGTCTATTTAAAATGCGACCCTATTATAGTCAATCCAGTCGTGAAAATGCGACCCCATCCTGCGGCATATCCCCATTAACCTCTTATAAGGGCAGTACCCTCCCCGGGGATAAAAGTCAGGAGAGTTGAATTTAGAAAGATGTAGACGATCTCGCAAGAAAAGCAAGGGATGTCAGATTTCTGTTAAATGAAAGGAAATGCAAGGAACGAGACAGAGTTTGACCCTATCTGTATTAACCGTCAGACCCTGGAGACTGGGAACAGTGTGAAATTGTTAGGGACCGTTCGTTTATTACGTCCCAGTGGGAGGCGGAGGTTTTCAGAAAAGTGTGGTGTATCAAAACTTTACCCTTCTCCAAAGTAATTACATATAAAAATTGTACCCCCTCTCCCTCCCCCCTCCCCCCTCCTCCCCACCCTTGGCAATAACATTTTTTAAAATTGGGCATTGATTTCATAAGTTATAAAACACCGGTGGTCGGCAGTATAGCAAGAGATTTTGAAGGTGCCCGCAGGGGAAAAGTTCGCGCGCCGAAGGTGCCTCAATCCTCGGGTAATCTGGGGGGATGCTTCCCACAGGTAATGTTTAAATTTGGGGTCTCGAAAATACCATCTCCTTCATTTTCTGCAGGACATTTTTGTTAAATAAATACGAAGGAAAATACAGTAATAGTTGTTTATTTTACCCATCTCTAGTGTTATCGGTAAACTACAGACTGGTTATGGCAAAAAAAGGGTAAAACAGTGACGCCATCAAGGACGTTACAAGTAAAGGGCGAGATGTGTACCTTTCAGACGGGCAGACTCTGTTATAATGCCATCAATATCAATTACGTCCTTTTACTGCCGTCCGTCTGTCATGGTCCTTTATAAAGGAGTTTGCAGTCTGTTTATACCGCTGAAGCTACGCTCAGCAGTGCATGTTAGGAAAGCAAGGAAAGTTAAGTTCACCGTTTGACAGAGATTGATATATAACAGATCTTTTTATTTTATCATTTTTGTTTTTCCACAAAAATTTTGTTATTTTTTCTTGTACCTCAGTTTTATAACCATTTCAGGAACACGCAGCATATAAGAGGCTGCATAAACTAATTTGGATAAGCCCAGGGTCATAAGCAACTTTGTGCGTCCAAATAAAGTCAGTTCTCTTGTTTTCCATATATTCAGCTTGGTATCCATTTTGCAAATTTTGATAAAGAGATTTAAGTTATCGTCCTTTTCATGTCAGTGTATGATAGATTTATTCCTAAAGGTTTAAAACCTGGAGGTTTAGTTTCATTATTTTTGGCTGAACTAATCCACATTGCTTTCGTTTTTTTCTTATTTAATTTAAGACCTGATATGGCACTAAAAAACAAAACAAATTGCCTCCCCCCCACAAAATCAAGCCTCTTAGAAGATTGTATCCCCCTCCAACCGCCCTCCCCCCCCCGCCCCCCCCCCCCCCAACCCGGGACGTGATAAACGATCGGTCCCTTTGGACTTCATATTAGCGGTGATTTAAAGTACTACACAGTACAAAAGAAATAACAAACCGCAAAAAAACAAACAAACAAACAAACAAACAAACAAACAACAACAACAACAAAAATTCATAAACTCTTTCTTAATCTGATTATAATCTAAGAATAATACAAGAGTATCTTCAGGATGAAATCAGCAGAAAATTAAGTTAGAATATTCAGCCCGGGCCGAAAAAAACAACATTCCTATATATTTGAAAATAAGGTTCATATGTGTCGCGTGTTATAATTATCAGCCTTTGCTCATAATGACGAAGCTGTGTGCATCTTAAAGTGTTACATGTTTTCAGACTCGTACCCAGTCGCTATTTACATGTGTTTTTGGGGTGAGAGAAGATTGGGGGTTAGGTTGAGGCGCGCGAGGTCTCATGGGAAAGAACGAAGAAGAAATAGCGACGCTTTTTTTTCCTTCGTACCTTCTTATGATACCCCGCGCGCTTCAAATTAACCCCAATCTTCTCTCACCCCAAAAACACATAAATAACGACTGGGCACGTACGGGTCAGACATGTTTTTATTTCCAATTTCCTTTGAAATAGTTCCGTGTAGGAACAAGTAGTTGAGGGAAGGTTTGCTTTTGTCTCGTAGTTTCCGTTAGAGAACACACACACACAATAAAAAAAAAAAGAAACTTATGCCAAACTTATTAGAAATTGAGTGTTTTAAGTCTAGTATACTTTGAATGGGTCTCTATTTTCCTTTGAAATGATCCCACCTTTTTATTTTCATACCACACTGCCAGTTCTTAGACCAAGGCTGAATGGGCCACATCTTGTTCTTTTTTTTTCTTTTTTTTTTTCTCATTCTTTTTTTTCTTTTTTTCTTTTTGTTTATAATACAGAGATGACCTGGGAACAAGAAAAGGCGCGCAGTCGCTATTCGGTTGCCTGCCGTGCAAAAACAAAAAAGGTATTTTACTGTTATCGCCGTCTTTAAAATTAAACAAAATAAATAAAATGAAATGATAATAATACGAATAAAAATTCAAAGAAGAGGAAGAGTGTGGAAACATATCATGGGGTATATATTTGCGCAATATTTCTTTGTGTTTCTGATTGCCCAAATGCGAAGAGTTCGTAAAACAGCCATTTCTATAAACTACAGCTCTATTATTTTCTTGTTTGGGAAATGCGTGTAAATATAAGGTTATTTTCTCCTAAAGCGGTCTTAAATTTGTGAACTTAAAAGGAGATTGAGGAGATAAAAAACTCGATTCATTGGTTGAGACGTGCATGATTATGAAATACGAAAAACGACACGTAGGTTCTCTGAGAGGTTTGCTTGGAAGAACCGTTCATGTACTTGTTATCACTATAAAACACCAAATATTATCTTGCCTTGTCTTCTCTAAATTGTTTTCTAAAATATTCAAAAGGAAGAGATCGACACACCATCTGGTAACTAGAGTAAAATAAACCAGTCATCAGCTGGATGGATTATTAAGAAACATTTATTATGCAAACGATAGTAAAATGTGTATTTTTGTTTTTGTTTTTTTTTTCCTCTCCTCTTTCTCATTTTCTTTGCTTATGCATCCTAACATGGGTTGAGTTTGTTGTTGGTTGCCTTCCTTTCTCCGGATGTTCCAGTTCCTCGCAGAATGAAGTAGAAGAAGAGCCAGTAGGTATGCTACCACAAAAATCATATTTATTCTGCATTTACATTCATATCTTTTTCATTGAATATCTTGCACTAATCTACAAAATACTTGGCGACAGGGCAGTAGTTGAGTTTGTCTGAAAACTCAGATTTTTTTGGTAGAAATTCTTAGAAGAGAGCTTTTTTCCATAATGTTTATGCGGAAGGTAATTCTCCAGGCAGTTCGATCTACTTCGATCCAACTTCAGAAAATTTATCAAGTCTATTTCCGACTGCCGTTTGAATATCGAAAATTTTCTTGGCGGGGGTCAGATGAAGTTATTATACGAACACGATATAATTAAGGAAAAGAATAGCAGTGCGAGATGCCTTAAATGTCTGAAATTGTCATTTTTGTCACTTACACCTAATTGCAAAACCATAATATGTATTTACAGAAAACATATTTACATGGCAAATTCACTTTTAACGTCCTTAACGCAACTTATGATACGGCATGTTGTTTAGGAATAGGCTATTAAACTTATAGCAAACGGAAGTCTTTACCGTTGTTGCAAAAGACTTTTTATCAGGATTATTAAAACGAAATTTTGATGTGATCAATTCCTAGTTACTTCTTTGTTTTTATGTCGGATTGTTTCTTTGACAACTTTAACACAAGGACGTATGTACATCATATCTCAGATGATATCTAGCAGGGTTTGGTTTCTTTTGAACCTTATTATGAAGGATCTGACGTGTAAATGAAATGTGAACTGCAATGTGCCCAAATTTCAGGCGCGGATCCACACCGGTTTCTACCGTTTTACGGAAATCGGTCAGATTTTTCATAACAAATTTTTAATAAAGAAAAAACTTTTCAAGTCGCAAGGCTTCATCCAAGGCGAATGAAACTGGCCAATATCGTGTCCGAATGACTCAGAAACCCAGTAAAAGGGACTTTAGGGAGTTAAAATCTAAACAATTTCCAGGGGGAGCATTTCCCCGGATACCCCTGAAAGCTTGCGCCTTCGGCAGTCGTTCAGTTTAGGAAATCGGATCCTAGATCCGCGCCTACTAATAATTTTTTTGAACGTTTTTTGGCAAATAAAAATCTGTAAGAATTTACCTACTTAACCCCTCCCCCTCCCCCCGCCCCCACCCCCACAAAAGAAAAAAAGGGGAAAAAAAAGGTTCTAAAGATTGATTGTTTACGCGTGTAGGTAGATGATATTTTGCACAATGTGTCAGGTGTGCCCTACGGAAAATTGCCATCGATAATGGTGGGACGCTATCTAATTCATTAATTTAACCAACCATAGCGGGGGCACTAAGTGTTAACAAATTAAGACGCCGATAAAGCCAACTTTATGGTTTAAACTTCCTCCTCCAATTACTTAATTAGAGGTAGCGTTTTGGATGAAGCCGAAGTTGCATCTCTTTTGTCGCAACATTTATCGATGGATTTTTTCATTCCTGCAAACGCCGACAAACAAACAAGGACAAAAGCACACGAAATATTAATTCTTAGACAATAAAATAGGTCAGCTTAAACGAGTGCTCAAGACATAGGCGTCAGTTCAAGATTTTCCTGCAAGTAAACTGCCCGGGTTATTCATTTAGTCAGTCAGTATACGAGAAATTCAAAGCTGCAAGGTTATGAGTGAATAGGTGATACACTGACTAGGTGGAGTTGATAGTTGATACTTTATAAGGCAGTACCCTCCCCGGGGATAAAAGCCAGGAGAGTTGAATTTAGAAAGATGTAGACGATCTCGCAAGAAAAGCAAGGGATGCTGGATTTTTGTTAAATGAAAGGAAATGCAAGGAACGAGACAGAGTTTGACCCCATCTGTATTAACCGTCAGACCCTGGAGACTGGGAACAGTGTGAAATTGTTAGGGACCGTTCGTCCGTTTGTTTATTACGTCCCAGTGGGGGGTGGCGGAGGTTTTCAGAAAAGTGTGGTGTATCAAAACTTTACCCTTCCCCAAAGTAACTACAGTATGAAAATTGTACTCCCCTCCTTCCCCCCCCCCCCCCCCACCCCCCACTCCCCCTTGGCAATAACGATTTTTAAAATTGGACATTGATTTCATAAGCTATAAAACACGAGTGATCGGCAGCATAGCAAGATATTTTGACGGTTCACGCAGGGGAAAAGTTTGCGCTCCAACCCTGGGGTAGTCTGGGGGCATGCTCCACTCAGATAATGTTTAAATTTGGGGTCTCGGAAATGCCATATCCTGCATTTTCGGCAGGACATTTTCGTTAAATAAAGACGAAGAAAAATAGAGTAATAGTTATTTATTTTACCCATTACTAGTAAAGTACAGACTGGTTACGGCAAAAAAAAGGGTAAAACAGTGACGCCACCAAGGACGTTACAAGTAAAGGGCGAGATGTGTACCTTTCAGACGGGCAGACTCTGATATAATGCCATCAATTATATATCAGTTACGTCCTTTTGCTTGTGTATGTGCAGAATTGCAAGAGAGTTCAATCTCTCGTCTGTCATGGTCCTTTGTAAAGGAGTGTGCAGTCTCTTTATACCTTTGAAGCTGCGCTCAGCAATGCATGTTGACGCAGGATAAGTCAACAAAGTTATGAGAGCTACAGTATACTCCGGGATAGAATTGTGATTGACTCGTTCAAAAGTCTCAACCAAGGTCTGTGACTTCACCGATTCGGATCCATTTCACTCCACTTAATCAGTAAAAGGATAAAGGAAATCCTAACACAAAAGCACCACTATAATGCGATATATTTATCCCGATTTAATAATAAAAATGTTTTTAGGAAATAACAAAAAAATCTATATATTTTTTCCAGATTTCAGCTGTATGCGTTGGCGTATGTGCGTACATGCACACTACATTCCTGGTAGTAGAAATAGCTGATAGGTTCTTGGGCCATTAACTTTATACGGGTAACATTTTGTTGCTGACAAAGAACCACCGAGGCAATTTTGTTTTACTACTTTTGCAGGAAGCGTGGATTTTCCTCAATCGTAATATAGTTCGACAACTTTTTCATAAAAGGCCAGTCCTGTATCTTAATATTTCGACCCCCCTCCGTTTTCGTCTCATAAGTCTTGAACAAAACAGATTCCTTTCTCAAAAAGATGTAGCCAAAATACAGATTTATTCTCTATCGTGATTTCCTTGTCGTTCCAAAGAATGAATTTACTTCTATAGACATCAGGGTGACCTGTACGCAGTTCCTTAAAATAATCCAACATTTCACTTCAAAAGACTGAGGAGGTTGTTTGTCTAAGCCAGCTCAAGCGTAAAGATTTAACCACTGTGAGAAAGTTAGGAAAGTTAAGTCCACCGCTTGACAGAGATTGATATATAACAGATCTTATTATTTTATCACTTTCGTTTTTCCACAAAAATATTTGTTATTTTTTCTTGTACCCAGTTTAATAGCCATTTCAGGAACACGCAGCATAGAGGCTGCATAAACTAATTTGGATAAGCCCAGGGTCTTAACCAACATTGTGCGTCCAAATAAAGTTAGGTCTCTTGTTTGCCATATATTCAGCTTAGTGTCCATTTTGATAAAGAAATTTAAGTTATCGTTGTTTTTATGTTTGTATGATAGATTTATTCCTAAAGATTTAAAACCTAGAGGTTTAGTTTTATTATTTTTTGCGGAATCAATCCACATTGTTTTCGTTTTTTTTTTCTTATATTTAATTTAAGACCTGATATGGCATTAAAAAACCGAAAATATTGCCCCCCCCCCCCCCCCAAATCAAGCCTCTTAGAGGATTGTAAGCCCCCTCCAACCCTCCCCCCGCCCCACCCGGGACGTGATAAACGATCGGTCTCTTTTTGGACTTAATATTAGCAGTGATTTAAAATACCATACAGTACAAAAGAAATAAACGAACAGGAAAAAAAAAAAAAAAAGAAAGAAAAAAAATATGATAAAGTCTTTCTTAATCTGATTATAATCTAACAATAATACAAGAGTATTTTCAGGATGAAATCAGCAAAAAATTAAGTTAGAATATTCAGCCTGGGCCAAAAAAACAACATTCCTATATATTTAAAAATAAGGTGCATATGTGTCGCGTGTTATAATTATCAGCTTTTGCTCATAATGACGAAGCTGTGTGCATCTTAAAGTGTTACATGTTTTCAGACTCGTACCCAGTCGCTATTTACATTTGTTTTTGGGATGAGAGAAGATTGTGGGTTAGGTTGAGGCGCGCGAGGTCTCATGGGAAGGTACGAAGAAAAAAAAGGGACGCTATTTTTCCTTCGTACCTTCTTATGATACCCCACGCGCTTCAAAATTAAGCCCCAATCTTCTCTCACCCCAACAACACAAAAATAGCGACTGGGTACGTACGAGTCAGACATGTTTTTATTTCCAGTTTCCTTTGAAATAGTTCCTGGTAGGAACACAGTAGTTGACGGAAGGATTGCTTTTATCTCGTAGTTTCCGTTGGAGAACAGACACACACACACAAATACAAAAAAAAGACAAAGAAACTTATGCCAAACTTATTGGAAATTGGGTGTTTACTTTGAATGGGTCTCTATTTTCCTTTAAATTGATCCCACTTTTTCATTTTCATACCACACTGCCAGTTCTTAGACCAAGGCTGAATGGGCCACATCTTGTTCCTTTTTTTTTTTTTTTTTTTAGAATACAGATATGACCTGGGAGCCAGAAAAGGCGCGCAGTCGTTTATGGGATTATTAGGTTTTGTCAGTGTGATTCCGTCTCAATTAAGGCAGGGAAGTTTTACTCTTCGGAAGATTTCTTTGAAAACTGCAGCCTTCCAATAATAATGAACTCTTTTTCATTTCAGTAGACTATTTGGTTGCCTGCAGTGCAAAATAAATAATAAGGGTATTTTACTGATATCGCCGTCTTTAAAATTTAAAAAAATAAAATGATAAGAATAAGAATACGCTAGATTCAAAGAAAAGGAAGACTGTGGAACATATCATGGTATATGGGACATATATTTGCGCAATATTTTTTTTTGTGTGTTTCTGATTGCCAAATGTAAAGTGTTCGTAAAACAGCCCCATTTCAAACGACAGCTCTATTATTTTCTTGTTTGGGAAATGCATGTAAATATAAGGTTATTTCTCTTTACGCGGTCTTAAATTTGTGAACTCAGAAGGAGATTGAGGAGATAAAAAAACTCGATTCATTGGTTGAGCCGTGCATGATCATGAAATACGAAAAACGACAAGTAAAGATCTTTGAGAACCGTTCATGTACTTGTTATCAGTATAAAACACTAAATAAACATTATCTTGCCTTGTCTTCTCTAAAATGTTTTTTTTTTTTTTTTTTAATATTCAAAAGGAAGAGACAGACCATCTGGTAACGAGAGTAAAATAAACCAGTCATCAACTGGATGGATAATTAAGAAAAAATTAATCATACAGACGATAGTAAAATGTGTATTTTTTTTTTTTTTTTTTTTTCGTCTCCTCTTTCTCATATTCTTTGCCCATGCATCCTAAAATGGGTTGAGTTTGTTGTTGGTTGCCTTCCTTTCTCCGGATGTTCCAGTTCCTCGCAGAATGTGGTAGAAGAAGAGCCATTTGGTGATATGCTACGACAAAATCATTCTAAATTTACATTTATATATTTTTCATTGAATATCGTGCATAATCTACAAAATACGTGGCTACAGGGCAGTAGTTGAGTTTGTCCGAAAACTCAGATTTTTTTGGTAGAAAGTCATAGAGGAGAGCTTTTTTCCATGTTTATGCAGAAGGTAATTCTCAAAGCATTTTGTTCGGGAAATTGTATTAAATTTATCAAGTTTACTTCGATCCAACTTCAAGAAATTTATCAAGTCCACTTACGACTGCCCGTTCGAATATCTAAAATTTTCTTGGGGGGCAGATGAAGTTATTATACGAACACGATATAATTGAGAAAAAGAATAGCGGTGCGAGATGCCTTAATGTCTGACATTGTCATTTTTGTCACTTACACCTAATTGCAAAACCATAATAAGTATTTACGGAAAACATATTTACATGGCAAATTCACTTTTAACTTCCTTAACTCAACTTATGATACGGCATGTTGTGTAGGAATAGGCTATTAAAGGATTATTAAAACGGAATTTTGATGTGACAATTCCTAGTTAGTTCAGAATCTTTGTTTTGAAGTCAAGTCGGATTGTTTCTCTGACAACTTTAAAACAAGGACGTAGGGTTTCGTTTCTTTTGAACCTTATTATGAAGGATCTGACGTGTAAATGAAATGTGAACTGCAATGTGACTAAATTTCAGGTGCGGATCCACACCGGTTTCCACCGTTTTAAGGAAATCGGTCAGAGTTTTCATAATACATTTTTAATAAGAAAAAGCTTTTCAAGTTGCAAGGCTTCATTCAATGCAAATAAAACTGGCCAATATCCTGTCTGAATGACTCAGAAACCCAGGAAAAGGGACTTAAGGGAGTTAAGTTAAAATCTAAAAAATTTCCAGGGAGAGCATTTCCACGGATTTCCCTGAAAGCTTGCGCCTTCCGCGCTCGTTCACTTTAGGAAATAGGTCAGTATTTTTCCTAGATCCGCGCCTACTAATAAATTTTTGAAAGGTTTTTCGGCAAATTAAAATCTGTAAGAAATTAACTTCTTAACTTTCTTAAACTTTCTTAGCTTCTTAAATTTTCTCCGGATGTTCCAGTTCCTCGGAGAATGTGGTAGAAGAAGAGCCGGTTGGTAGGTATGCTACCACAAAAAGCATAATTATTTTACATTAACATTTATAATTTTTACTGAATATCTCACACTAATCTACAAAATACTTGGCTACAAGGCGGTTAAGTTAGTCTGAAAACTCAGATTTTATTTTGGTAGAAATTCTTAGAAGAGAGCTTTTTTCAGTCCATGTTTATACGGAAGGTAATTCTCAAGGCAGTTTGTTCATAAATCGTATTAAATTTATCAAGTTCACTTCCGACTGCCGTTTGAATATATAAAATTTTCTTGGCGGGGTCAGATGAAGTTATTACACGAACGCGATATAATCAAGCAAAAGAATAGCGGTGCGAGATGTCTTAAATGTCTGACATTGTCATTTTTGTCACTAAGGTGATTTTACAGGGGAGGATTCGCAACGACGATTTTTAGCGCAACACAGCGTTGCAATGCGTTGCTCTAAAATCGTCGTTGCGAATCGTCTCGTGTAACATCACCTTTACACCGAGTTGCAAAACCATAACATGCATTTACAGAAAATATATTTACATGGCCAATTTCCTCACTCAACTTATAATCATGATATGGTATGTTATATGGGAATAGGGTATTAAACTGGTTGGAAACGGAAGTCTTTGCAAAAGACTGAGTTTCTTTTAGGATTATTAAAACGTAATTTGCATGTCATTAATTCCTAGTTAAATCTTTGTTTTTATGTTAATTGTTTCCTTGACAACTTTACCACAAGAACGCATATAAATCATATCTAGCGGGGTTTCGTTTCTCTTGAACCTAGTGAAGGATCTGACATGTAAATGTGAAATGAAAAGCGGAGTGACTTATAACTTTTTAAAAAAATCGGCAAATTAAAATGTGTAAGAATTTAGCTACTTGAACCCCAAAGACCCCACGTTTCAATAAATTGCTTGTTTACGCGTGTAGGTAGATGATATTTTGCACAATGTGTCAGGTGTGCCATACGGAATATTGCCATAATAGTGGAACGCTATCCAATTCAGTAATTTAACCAACCATGGCGGGGACACTAAGTGTTAACAAATTAAGACGCTGTTAAAGCCAACTTTATAATTTAAACTTCCTCCTGCAATTAATTAATGGCAGCGTTTTGGATGAAGCCAAAGATGCATCCATTTCATCGGAACATTTATTGATGGATGTTTTTCATTAGGTGACGAACAAACAAACAAGAAAAAGGACACAGAGTATTGTTAGACAATAAAACAAGTTAGCATAAGAGAGTGTTCTAAGACATATATAAGCCGGTTCAAGGATTTTCTACAAGTAAGCTCGGGTTATATGGATCATTTAGTCAATGAGTATATGAGAGATTCAAAGCTGCAAGTTTATGAGTGAATATGTTACATTGACTAGGTGGAGTTGATGCCTGTACTTTCACGTAAAACATGAAATAATGTATGTCAAAAAGAAAGATTGTACGGAATAACTTTACTTTTTAAAAATAAAATCAGCTTCCTCAAAACCCTGAAAGCGTGAAATTGAAGCCTGAAAGCCTTCTTTATAGTATTATCTCACTTTCCTCAAAACCTTCAAACTCCGAAATACATTTAAGACTCTCTAGTATATGTGACTGTGTCATTGCAGAAGCCTATAAGTTTCCGGCTTGTGGGAGTCCTTAAAATTAGAGAGAGCGTGTCATATATCAGTTCGAGGGACAAAAATATATATAATGTCAGTATCTTGGCGACAAAAAAAGCACACCAATGTTTGTAGTATGGGGGTGTCAAATAACTACAACACCGCATCAATAAAATACGTCTACACGTGAGATGTTACGTTGTCCCTGTTTCACCAGCGCTTTGTTGAAGCATAAAATATTAAGAACAGAGTTTCGCATTAATTGGAATGCCTCAGCTAATAATTTAGGATAGAATTGTAGTTATTTGAGCTGATAATCACGCTTGGCTGCATTGTAGTTGAAGCTGCAGATGCATTTGCCAAAATATATCTCCACAGAGCGAAAAACACTTACTTATTCTAAGTGGTGGTAAGGGTTTTTGAATATTAAAACAGTAAGTACAGTAGATGGACGAGGTCCTCGGAATGTCCTCTTACTATTTTCTAAGACAAATTCTTAACTAACTCTTATAGACTTTTAGCATCCTACTTGTAAGTAAGGAAAAAAAATATATTTTTTTCCTTCGCAGGGTGTATTTGCCTATTTAAAGTAATGAAACCCATTGTCGGAAATAAAAGTTTCGTTAACTTTTGAAAAGTACTTTATAACAGTCAAATTATTATTTTGGTGTCTGTCGTGTAAGTTGCCAATCGCTATCCCAGTTCACATCGTTATTTACGCGTCGACGTTTTTCTTTGAATAACATTAAGCTTCCTGTATTTAAAACAAATTAAAGTTTTTGCTTCCTGCGTTCAAACTGTATTTACCATTCAAGGTATTGAATACCATTTCCGTAAATGAACTTCCCGTTAAGAATTTAGGTGAAAACTAATAAGTGCTGGTCAATTTAAGAAATTTCAAGATACCTTATAATTTACAACGCGATCCCAGCTGACCCAAGAATTTATGCAGCGAAGGTTTGAACACTTTTACCCACTTGTTAATGAAAACGTAACGTTGGCTACCCACGCCAGGAAATTTGTCGTCACGTATCCATGCTGTTTAAACCAGAAAGCAACGTAAGTGGGTATCTTTCTTTCTTCCCACTTTTTTTAGTACAATATCACTGCTTGTGTAATAAATTGGTCTCGACAGGTTTTCACGTCCGTTGTCGAATAATGATCAGTTTTTTTTCTAGTTTTTCTAACGTCAAGCCTCTATATTCTTCACCACTACGAATAGCAAAGAATAAGCGTGTTATTTACCTGTTCCACTGGCGTATGTGATATGATATCTACTAAGTACCGCCTGTTACGCGATGAATATATCACACACACCCTTGTTCCATGTATGTAGTCTTTATTCTAGGGCCTTTGTATTTACTCTGCATGGGCTGATATAGCCTGCATAGTCTCTGAAACTGATGCTGAAATACTTGGTCATTTGCGCAATTAGTTGCGTTTAATGCGCCTTGTAATGCTAAAAGAAAAACAACAAACAAATGGCAGGAAACAATTGAGCTTACCCTAACACTTAGAAAGGGTTTCATGAATATCAATAGTACAAATACACCAGATGAACTTGGCCCTCTGGAGCGTCCGATTGATTGTTGTCATACAACAGGATCCTAACTATGTAGCTTTTTTTTGGACTTTTTTTGTCCAGTGTGTAAACAATGATGATGGGAAAAAGAATAGAAACACAGTTATTTATTCATTTTGTTTTTGCAGGATGTATTTGCCTCTTTTTTGTTGTTGTTTTGATGTTAACGAAACCCATTGTCGTATTAAAACTTCCTGTAAACTTTCGTTTACCAAATATGCAAGATAAAATTCTAATTTGGACGTCAGTCACTTAATTCGGCAATGCAATGCAAACTTAGTTTAAACCACTATTTATACAGTCACGCATTTAAAAACGTTGAAGAATCTTTAGGGATCACTTTTCTAATTTTGCTGTGTTCCTCCTTTGGGGTGTATTTGCCATTTTCAAGGTAACAAAACCAATGGCTGTTAAACACGCTTCTTGTTAATTTTGGTTATAAATTTCCATTTCTTGTCAAATTACTGATGTTAACGCCATTTTATTATCAGTATTGTTAGTATCAATATGATCATTATTATTATTATTATTATTATTATTATTATTATTATTATTATTATTACCATTGTTATTATAGTTTTTTAAGTGAAAATAAGGTTAACTTAAACCCACGCCAAAACATGTTTTGATCACCTTTCCATTATTTTTTTTAAAACCAGGAAGCGAAGTAAATATTTTCGTCCTTCCTTCCTAAATTTTTCAACCTTCCCAACGAATTTCGGAAGATGGGGTTTGCCCACTGTTTGACTGATGATGATAATAAAAACAACAACAACAAAACCCCTCAATTGAACTTGCCGGCGTAACACATTCAAAGAACCTACAAGGCCCCTTCGATTTCGTTTAAACCAACGTTCCAATTTTATTATCTAAGATATCCAACACCGCATATTGTTAACCCTCAGACGTACACGCAAATTCGTACCCCCACCGTGGAACAATGGGTGGGGGAGGGGTGGTGCTGAAGCCCCTCTCCAGGGTTTTTGGTGTGTTGCGGTATTTCGAAACGATTTTGCCTTCATTAGAAAGCCTCTGATCTTCTCAATAAGTTGAGGTATATTTTATGGGTGGTGGCCTGCTGGAGGCCTGTAACGTCACGAACAATGTTTGCCATCTTGGCCACCATCTTGGATTTTACCAAGAATTAGAAATTAGGTTAAAACCGCAATAAATGGTATTTTTTAGTGCTTGACTTGTAAAATGACACATAAATAAGCACTTTGCATCATTTCATTCACAAGCTTTACTTTTATTGTTGAAAGAAGTTGAAAAACATGCATTTTCACTCAAAAATGGCTTGACCACCTGCAACTTATGACGTCATATCTCAAAACCATAGTAACTGACCATCACCAAACTTGTCTCAAATGCGCACGAGGGATAAACGAACAGCTACTGAAAACGTCAAGTGCTGATGTTTTATCGTCTTCTACGTCTGAGGGGTAAGTTTCTAACGCTAAGGATAGGAGTCTGGCATTTGCATTATGTTATTCTCTCCTGCAATTCGTGATATCAAATTCCAATTAGCAATAACTTTGGCCTAACTTCTGGGAAGAGTTGGTGAATAAAAAAATAATAATTATTACAATAAACTAATACGCCAGGTGGCCTGGGTCCTTTTTCAGGAGAAAGTGTTTTCAGAAACACCCACTTAATTTACTTTTAAGGGCATTTAGAGTCTTGTATGTAATTACAGATAGAGGATCACATAGAGGATCGTTTCCGAGAAACTCTTACCCTTCGTCCATGCTAAATGTAAATCCTTTTTTTAGTATTACTGTTAATTACCCAGACCAGATGGCATCCGTACACCGCCCCCCCCCCCCCCCCTCGTTTCGAGTGAGCTTTGCTATTCTTGCTCTTTGATTGGATATCTCATGTAAAAGAAAACAAGCTATCCTAAAGACTATCTAGTGAGATTATCTCCGGATTGGTTTATCATTCATTATTCACTTATTGCGTTTATATTTTTAAACCTCGATCATCTGCTACAGTGAAGCGGAACTAAAGCGTTATTAATAGCGGAGCTCCACCCGCGCGCGAAGCGCGCGTGTGGACGGAGCTCCATAGCTAAGGAAATGTGGTAATCTACCCATCCGAGAAAATTTGGTAATCACGTGACCGTACGCCCGACCGTCCGTCCGCACCACAGGCAAACCAATGTTTTCTCTCACACTTTCTAGCTAGTTTGGGAGCCCAGTAGAAAACTAATTGCACATCAATGTTGTGATCAATTGACAGCTGTCAAAACAGGATATCCGCCGACCAGTGTCACCTGACCGTACCGCGGGCTCAAGTGTCGACCCATCGAGGTCGAGTACCTTTTTTGAAGTTATCCGCTGACAAATTACCAGTTTCAAATGATCGCAGGCTCAAGTCTATTTTTTCCAATGATTCATATGAAATATGTTGTGTTTATGTCACTATGGCCCCGCACTGTCAAGATTTTGATTTCAAACTGACCTCGGACGCGAAAATTCAGCCACTTTTTTAAAAATAAAGGCGGGGAAGATCTTTTCTTACCATGGTCACGCCTTGGTCACGCTCTACGTCCAATTTTTGTACTCTGATTGGCCAAAATTTGACAGGTGAGTTCATGCGGAAAATTTATGCAGCATCTTGAAAGTTGTTTACTTTGACAGATAAAGCTGACAGAGTTTTGTGTCAACTTGTGATGTTTTTAACTGTCTTTTTCCACTGGATGTACAAAATGAAATACAGCTGCTATCAAGAGTCTTCTGTTATCCATGGCTGGTTTGTTTATTGGGTTTTTGGTTGAGAAATGCGTCGCTTGTCAAAATTGGGTAATCCGATTTCGGATGGCATTGTTTTCGTCTTTCACCTTGCTCAATGCGTAAGAGGGTTTAAAAGTCTCAAGCAACTATGGCCTTCCTTGATATCTTTCAGGAACTGAATCTCGAATGGTAAGCCTGAGTAATTATTGTATTTGATGTTTGTTTTTGTTATATCTAATTTCATGAAGTCGAGCACAGTTTATGCGGCAAGTTTTTGCACGTTTGTTAAGATTTGAGTCAATGATCTGATCTAGTATCAGGTTTGATATAAACTTACAGAACTTTAAAAGGCCTTCAGATTTTTTTTTTCACGACAAATAGAAAAAAAAACGTTACGAAGAATATTTAGTTATAAATTTGGCTGTAGAAAGAAAACTTTGAGTGATTTTCTTGCTTCGAGGAGTTCATCTTTGAAAAACAAAACAAACACCGGGAGGCCGGCTGAAAGTAAAACAAAATAAACTTAAGCTTAAGTTTTAAGCATAAAGACTCAGGATTTTTAGAAACACTTTAATACTTGTCTTGGTGAATGAAAATTGTTGTCTCTGTAAATGTTTTACCGAATTATATTTCTTTTATTGATTGTTAGTAGTCTCTCTTGCAATTTTAATCGCTTGTCCGTGGTGTTTGTTTTCATCGTTCATGAACATCGCTTGCAGGAGTACTTAGAAATGTCGCGCGTATCAAACGCTTTATAAGATTACACATCGTTATGACTGGAACCATTAAATAACAAAAAGTAATGATAATAAATTTGTTATTATGTTGAAGCGTATCTCCATTAAAGTTCATTCAAACACTCGACCACACTGACAGCTCGCACTAAAAATGAGAACCGGCTGGCCGTATGGGTGATTTTGGAAATTTTTTGAACGGTTTCGCTAAAAGCCCACGATTGATCGTCCTGGACATTGAAAAATTGTGAAATGCCGTATTCTGTCCGAGGTCTGTATGATAAAAAGTACTGTTTCACCTCAGATGTGATGTATAAAAAGTATAAAAGGTTGGTTTACACACCCTCAGATTTGTTGGCAAGGATTTGTAAAGTAAACCTGTCGAACGCAAAAAAATGCGGCCTGATTTGTTTTCCAAGAATTTGTTTTCGAGGCCTATTCCACTTTGATCAAGAGCCATTATGGCTCTTGAATGTGATAGAAGATGTTTGCTATTTTTTGGGTGTACATATATTTAAGCTATCAACTCGATGTAAGATGTTTCACTCTAAAATAACTTATCCTTTCCCTCAAAAGTCACATGAATGTGCCCTTAAGTTAACTGATTTGTGGATTACAAGTTTATTGTTTGATTTAAAATATAAATTTATTAATGGGAGCTTCGCTTTTAGCCCTGGCTAAATCTATATATTACGACATAAAAACTTCACAGGAAGTTTTCTCGACTTCATATTTTTATCTTCAATTGAGTTGAAGATCAATGTCGTAACGACGACTCTGTTTAGCTTCCGTCCAATTTACTAGACCAATTAAGATATATTAGACGGTTTGTTAAGGGATACTAACAAACAAAGTACCGTTATGACGTAGCAATTCTATCTTTTGAAGCTAAAAACAGCCTTGTTGATATATTTCACTTACAATAACTACCCACGAACTCACATTAAATACATGCGTCAAGTCCCTAAACTACCTAGTTTCTTTGCCTAACCGCGTCGATCTTTGAGGGGGAGTTACGAGGTCTTAGAAAAGGACAAAATTTGCTCAACGATACTGTTTCAAATTTAGATTGAACAACGCATTTTTAGAACAGATTTTAACTGAATGCTCGGCTTATTCTATTAAGGCGACTGATTTGGCCTACCAAAAGGGCTAACTTGGAAACGCAGAGGCAATTGAGTATATAATATTTACTTACTATAATATTTACGTACTATTTATTGACTGTATACTATATATGTTTTTTTTGTATCTCATTTTTGTCACGTTTTAGTCAGACTAATGATATATCTCGTGCATACACCGTCCTCATAATCTAACTAAAATTGTGTTTGCTCATCATGCGCATCATACGCGCACAATTGTGGACTCGTGGGTCTGTAACCATGCGTCAATGCCCTGTTATCTTGTCATCTAGATGTCTAAACCTAATTACAGGTTTTTGGGAAATGGATCTTTTCAAGATTTTCCGCAATAGATTATGTATAAATAAGACCGCAAGAGCACTTCATAGCAAATCAAGAGGAACTGTCTGATACAAACAGTAGTTTGTTTTCAAGACCTTTTGAAAGCTAAAATGTTGAACGCAACTAGCATCAAGGTAAATCTTCCAGGCATAGTTCCAATAGTGTTTGTTTAGTTGGTCAGTTTTAAGGTACTTCCCCTAGAAAATTAAGTTGGCCTATTTATTGTTGGGGTCTAACATAGGCCTTAAACAACGCTTTAAACTCTTAGGGCCAAATATTTAAAAGTAGTTTAGCCAGTATTTAACAAAACCGCCTTCTAAGTTATTTTCTATTTGCCCAACGATTTTATTTAAACATCATTAATTGTAATCAGTTATATGAAAGCATATAGAGAAGACTGGAAAAGCATTTGTCTTCTAATTACAACCTTCCAAAGAAGAGATCTGGAGGTTCAAAGATTCGTTAAACTGCGGCTTAAGTTAGCCTTCGTTTAAATATTTGGCCCTTAATTTCATTATTATTGAAAGAGGAGCACCATCGAAGATTATTCTAAATCAAGCTAAAACGGGTGCCCTCCTAATACAAAGTATAATTGCATAAAGCCGCGAAAGCCGCGTAACGCTTCGGCCCGTACAAGCGCACACATGATATATTACCCTGAATTTAATGTTTCTTACTTTTTGTTTTGTTTTTTATTTCTCTTTTGGGTTCACAGCTGATCTTCCTTTTGCTTGTTTTGTCATCTTCTCATGCCTATGGAAGACGATACAGAGAAATTTTCGGCGCCAATGGGGCAAAAGAGATCACCACTCAAGACAACTCTTTTTCTAACTTTCTCGGGCCGAAGGATGCAGTGAGCGATGCCTTTGAGGAACTATCAGAAACTGAAAGGGGAGACATGGATAAAGGGAAAAGGAGGGCTTCTCAAAAACGGCTTGTCTTGAACTTTACTAGTCTTACTGAAAGAAAAAGAAAACCATTGTGTGAGGACGAAAATAATTGCCATTGCGTCAATTTTATAACCTGTGAAAAGTGTAAATGTACTCTCTGAAATAACATTGTATTTTTATTTGTGAGGCTGTAGTGCACTACTAGTTTAATGCGTTTAAAAAGGTGTAAAGCAAAAGGCAAAAAAAAATAAATAAATAAAAATGACCAGCTGATAATAATAAACGCACTCTTTGCATGCTACATTTGAAACGGACCATTTAGGCGTTGTATTCAAAACTGGGATCCAAAGGTAGGGTAGTCGATGTCAGAAAGTTCCCAAGTTATACTGTTTCCGCAATACTAAAGATCACGTGACACGCACAGCTGGCTAACTCAAGCGGGATGTATTCATTGCTTCTTTTTTTTTCCTAGCTTGATTTTCAAAATAACTAGAAATACGTAAATCGCAGGACCTCGTGCAGGACTTCGGGGGAACGGCAAGAAAAGCCGAGAACAAAATTGGTAAATCTAAAATTGGTAAGCTATATATAGAAACAACAAAACTGTTACACCTAAAATTAAAACTCAAGGAAAAGAAAAAGAAAAAAAAGGAAGAAAAGAAAAGAAGCGCAGAGAATCAGGTTCTGCTCGGAATCGAGCTCGGGACCTTCGACTTATTTGCATTCCTATCCGTGATATTTTTAACCAGTCAATAAGTCAAGGCATATTTCCGGATGACTGGAAATGCGCAAAGGTCACCCCACTTTTTAAACAAGGCGATTGGGACGACTTAAATAATTATCTTCCAATTTCGGTGATCTCAGTTATGGCCAAGGTCTTTGAAAGAATCGTCTATGATCAATTATATGCCTACCTAGAAGAGCAAAATATAATCTGTAAATATCAATCAGGCTTTCGCGCTATTCACTCAACTGTCACGGCTCTCCTTGAGGCCACGGACACTTGGGCGTACAATATTGACCGCGGTAAAATCAACGCCGTTGTTTTCTTAGATCTCAAAAAGGCCTTCGACACAGTTGACCATGAGATCCTTTTATCAAAATTAAGCAATTACGGCATATATGGTAACGCGCACCAATGGTTTAAGTCATATTTAGAGAATCGTTCTCAAATGTGCTCCATCAACGGATCGCTCTCTCAAAGCTGTTTATTAAGTTGTCGTGTTCCCCAGGGGACGATTTTAGGTCCATTACTATTTCTGTTATACATCAACGATCTTCCAAACTGTCTTTCAAATTGTGAGCCGAGGATGTACGCTGATGACACCCACCTTACATACGCAGGTGATAATGCAGACAATATTCAGTTGCATCTAAATCAAGATTTAGAAAATGTTCACAATTGGCTGAGAGCAAACAAACTTACTCTAAATATGACTAAAACCGAATTTATGCTTATCGGATCTAGGCAGGGGCTAAGTACTCTCACAGAGTCCCCGACATTTGCAATTAATGATTTTCAAGTTAGCCAGGTCACTACTGCAAAATCACTTGGAGTGACCATCGATGACAGACTTGATTGGAGTGGCCATATCGAGAAAGTAACAAAGAAAGTCGCTTCTGGTATTGGGGCCATAAAACGAATAAGGCACCTTGTCCCTCAGGCGACCTTAAAACTAATATATCAAGCTTTATACAGCCACACTTTGATTATTGCCACATTGTTTGGGGAAACTGTGGGATAACCTTACGGAATAAGGTTCAAAAGCTACAAAACAGAGCAGCCCGTGTTTTGACCTACTCAAGCTATGACGTAGATGCTGGTCACCTTTTTAAACTTCTAGGGTGGAAAAACCTAGCTTGCCAGCAACAATTTCAAAGAGCTACGATGGTTTACAGGTCTCTGCACGGGTTGGCTCCAAACTGTCTTAGTTCTAAATTTGAAAGGCGAGAAGTCGCATATAACTTAAGGGACTCTGAAAATAAACTCAATGTTCCATTACCGCGCACAAACTATTACAAAAACAGCTTCAGCTATAGTGGCGCCATTCTCTGGAACAGTCTTCCTTGTAACTTAAGGGAAGCAGAGTCCCTTGGGCAATTTAAACGATTACTCAAAGAACTGTAAGGCACGGCATTCGTGGAAAGCAGCTTTTTTATTCAAATATTTTTATTATATTAGTATTAGGCATTTTTAAAGCTGACGAATTTTGTACCGTGGATAAAGATTATCTATCTATCTCACCGGGCCAGAGCTTTACCACTAGGCCACGTGGAACACACAAAGAGAGGTGTCGAAATTTTATTATTAACTCCTTCGAGCCTTATTAAACATGAATTCAAAGATATTTTTCAGGGACGTCTGGAAAAGCGGGAAACCGGAATCCGGAATAGGAACGGGAATAGGAACAGGAACAGGTAGCGGAACCGGAATAGGAACCGGAATGGGAAGAGAAACCTATATAAAAACAGGGACAACATCCGTACATTTACCTTAATTTAAGTTAATCTGGATTTAATTCCTATTCAGATTATATATGAAAAATAAGGGAAAAAATGGAATAGGTACTGGCATAGGAAGGGGAATATAAACAGTGTATAGAAATATGAAACGAAAAAGATATAATCGTGATTTTAAAAAGCCAGAGAAATAAGAAAAGAAACAAGAAACCACCCTTGAAATGTTAATTTAATTAACCTTTCTTTATTCTTTATCTTTAATTCCAATTGTCTAGTCTTTTAAAGGCTGGGAAATGAAGCTGGAGACCGCGTCCGAGCTCAGACAGATACAACAAAATTTATCGCCTGCCGTTCACGTTCTCAAGAGAACCTCAAGATTTGATCATTTACGTCGTAGTTGTCCATAGACAGTGAAGAAAAATTGACAGAAAGCACGTTGTACTCTTAAGTAATGGCGATCGCGGGAAGTTCGAACTCGTCATGAAGGCCTCTCTTGAGAAGCCAAAAAGAAAAATTTAGAGCGAGGGAACATTTTTCTGTGCGAAAAATCTACTTTCGGAGATTTAAAGAGCATTTTGGGCGATATTTTCTTAAAGAGTGGAGGTTCCCTTTAAATTGCATGGCCAACCGGACGTTAAAAAAGAAAAAACCAACTACAAAGCCGAGTCTTTCTTTCGACTAAGGGCCTTTTCACTTGAATTCAAGTTTAATTGGAAGCAAGGACCAAAGTTACAAAAAAGAAGGGCCGGAAGCTAATCAGCTATCAGTTTAAATATTGAACAAAAGAAGCAAGGCTGATTTTACAGCCGGGGATATATATTTTTTTTCTTACCAATATTTTGGAAGGCACGGCCTTCCTTCTTCAGGGTCTTACATACAATGATAAGGTTAAGCTAAGACCTTACAATTTGAAATAAAGGATAGCGTGCCATATGATACTACAATAACACGTGAAAATTTAAATAAGGAAAAAGTGAACGTTGAAAGTTCATGAAAATTAAAACCGTTGAAGTAGTGATATCAAAGAAATTTAAAAGTATATAGTATAAATAAATAAATACATATGGAAGAAATAAGGAGTGTACATTTCATCTTTCTTATTAATACTTAAGGGTTCAGGAGTTTTCACCTCTCTCGATGAAGTATGCTCCTCTAGCTTTTCGTACACTGTCTCTATTAGATTTAATGACCTCTAGCTGAGTGGAATAAAGTCGTTAGCGGAGTGATCATTTGGTAAGAAAATGTTCTCAATCTGAGACTGTCGTAGTGGGTTTGGAGATATTAGATGGGTTGTCAACTGGTCTGCGGTGTTCGTTGAAACGGTCTTTAAATCGTCGTTTAGTTTCTCCGATTTCCTTTTTAAAGCAGTGATTGCATTGTACCATGTAAATGAGGTTTTTAGAGTTACACGCTTTGGTTTGTACAGTGTGGAAGTGTCATGGGGCGTAAGTGCTTCTGTACGTGTGATGTTCAGTGAATTCTTCACATGAGCCCGGTTTCCGAGATCTCGCGTTACCTCTAAGGGCAGGGCTCGAAATTAATTTTTTGGATAACTAACCCCTTCGGGTTAGTGGGCATAAATTCATATTACTAACCAACTTATAAAGTTTATTATCCAAGAACTGTTCTTGGAATAGCAATATTTTAACTAATGAAAGTAGTGCTAATAATAAATGGGGCAAACTAATGTATGGAAGGTACAATGTATGGATGGATTGATTCAAATTACATGATGATCTGCAAAACGAAATACATAGAAGATTTAATGCTCATTTATATTTTCCTTTCAATTACGTTGCGCGAGGAGGGGGGGGGGAATTCACTATACACACTACAAAACGTTGTTTGTTTAGACTTATCGAACTGCAGCCAGTTGAATGCCTTTTTTCGATTGTTGGTGGAAAGTTCTTTCTTTCTTCATACCCCCTCCGCGCGGGAGTCTTCTGTAGTGTTTGAAACTGCACTTCTACTTTGTCGTTATTCTCGTTCTTCCATTTCCTCTACACAAATTTTGGGCGGCGGCCTTTTTCTGAAAAAGTTATGCAAGCATCTCTGCATCTGATCAGTATAATAAATAGGTGGTACAAAGCGAACGAGCCACTTGCAAAAGATATATTTAGTCTGCGTCCAGATCTCCCCATCCAAAAAAGCCTGGTTACCTTGAATTCTGTGAAATGCGCGTTTTTCGTGTTGTTCGATTAATCAGCATATCTTTTAGAACAATAAATTGATCGAGATAAAACGCAATCACGGTGTACAAAAAAGAAACAGGTGTAAGATTTTCAATGACAGAAATTTTTACTAACTGTGTCGGGATAGTAAGGCTCATTTTTAGTAACCAAACCCTAGAAACTACTAACCGTTGGTTAACGGGTTACCGTTAATTTTGAGCCTCGAAGGGCCTTTTCACATGAGCCCGGTTGATCGGGTTGGCCCGGTTTCAGCAATCCGTCGCCTTTCCTCCTTTCCTTTATGATAGGCGAAAGTTAAAAAGTTTGGGGTTTCGCCACGTTGGCTTTGTTTCTCGACTTTGGCGCCAGAACTCATCCCCACGATCGTTGGCCTTTTCTTCATCTCCGAAACCGAGCTGAAATTTTTCATATGGACCCAAGGCGAAATTCGTCAAGGTAACTGGGCCACCCCTGTGAACAAGCTCACGTGAAGAGGCCCTAA